>NC_140989.1:118286823-118857316 GCF_052327205.1 Somniosus microcephalus
GAAACTAAAGCCCTCTCTCCTGCACAAACTCTTTAGCCATGCATTCATTGAGTCTATCCTCCTATTCCTATATTTACTAGCACGTGGCACCAGGAGTAATCCAGAGATTTCAACCTTTGAGGTCCTGCTTTTTAATCTGCCACCTAGCTCCCTAAATTCTTGTTGCAGGACCTCATCCCTCTTTCTATCTATGTCTGTGGTACCAATGTGAACCACGACCTGATTCGCCCTCCCCCTTCAGAATACCCTGCAGCCATTCAGTGACATCCTTGACCCTGGCACCAGGGAGGCAGCATATCATCCTGGACTCACGTCTGCAGCCGCAGAAATTCCTGCACCCACTATTGAATCTCCTACCACTATTGCCCTTCCACTCTTACTCCTTCCCCCTTGTGCAGCTGTGCCACCCACAGTGCCGTGAACTTGGCTGTGGCTGCACTCCCCAAAGGAACGGTCACTTTCACCATTTTCTGTTGTGTCGGTACCTTTCTACCTAGACACAATTTAGGACTCAGAACTCAGAGATTCAAACATGAAGTGATTTATTGGAAGGAAAGGAAGTTCTGGAAAGTTCCGAACAAAGAGAGCTAAACTTAACAGGGAACACCCAACCATTTATCTCCTGTGACAGCGCCACCACAGGTGGGAGGAGAACACACAATAGAACACACAATACATAACATTTCCTCCCCTCTTAAATGGAAGGTCCACAGTATTCCTCAACAGGTAAGTTACTTTCAATGCACTCAACTAACCTAGGGTAAAGGTAGACTGCCTCAACCCCTGACTTTACCCTGGGGTTTATTCTGCCCCAGTCTTGTGGGTAAGTCACTAAGCCTACAGATCCAAGCGTCTTGGAGGCCACCGCTCTCTGACAGGATACCGGCGGTCATCGCTGGCTTCCACAGCAGTAGGCATTGACACAGGCCTGGATGGAGAAGGTGCCTGTGTCAGTCAAAAGTCAGGAGTTTGCACAGGTGGAACAGTCTCTTTGACCTCCTGTGTTGGAGAAGAGCACTGTGGCAAAGGATGCTGGTTTGCGGTATCATCCGGAAACAGTTCAGGCCAACCAGCCGTTGGAGCCTCTGTGGCTGTCTCTGCTCCTAGCAACATTTGATCTGTGTGTCTTCTCCAGACGACGTCCTCAGCAGTCTCAACCGTCTAAGACACAGGGCCCGTCTGCACGATCACCGTAGCAGGAACCCATTTCGGTCCAGTGTTGTAGTTTTGAGCTAGGACGTGCTCTCCAGGGTGAAACCGTGTCTCCTTGGCTCTTTTCTCTCTGTTTTCAACTTGAGCTTGTTGTTGACAATGGACAATCTGTTCTGCCCTTGGAGGTTTGAGTAAGTCAAAACTTGTCCGCAACTGCCTCTTCATCATGAGCGAAGCGGGGGAAGTTTTGGTTGTGGCATGCGGCTCGTTCCTGTAGGACAACAGGAAGCTGTTCAGACGTTGGTGGATTGAGCCCTGACCTTGCGATGCCTTCAAGGAGTGCTTCAAAGTTTGCACAAACCTTTCTGCCTGGCCGTTAGTAGAGGGATGATAGGGCGCAGACCTGATGTGTTGGACACCATTCACATGCAGGAAGGTTGCAAACTCCTGTGATACAAATTGTGGACCGTTGTCACTTACGAGTTGTTCCGGTGAGCCATAACAGCTGAACATCTCACCAAGTTTCTCAATTGTTTTCTCTGCCGTGGTAGACCTCATCACAGCGACCTCCGGCCACTTGCGTCCACAACCACCATAAACATCTTCTCTTCGAAAGGACTGGCGAAGTCCACATGTACTCGCTGCCACACTTCTGCAGGCCAATCCCAGGGGTGTAGGGTTGCCAGCTGTGGAACATTCCGGACCCTTTGACATGGGGAACATGTTTTGGCTTTCTCCTCAATATTCCCATCGAGACCTGGCCACCAGAAGTAGCTTCTTGCCATTTCCTTCACCCGAACCATCCCACTGTGGCCTGTATGAAGTTGTTGCAGTATAGGTTCCCTCAGAGGTGGCGGAATGATGACACGGCGTCCCCAAAGAAGACAACCTGCCTGGACGGAGAGCTCATTTCTTTTTGAAACGTAAGGTTTCAAACTAGGAGAATCTCCTATAGCTCTCCCTCGAATGACATCGTCCATTACCTCAGACAGGACTGGATCGTTGCGGGTGTACCTTCGCACCTGAACTGCAGTGACTGGTGCTCCCTCCACTTGTCTAAAGTAGAAGATGTCTATCTGATGAGGCTCTGGGGGAGTAACAGGCAAGGGTAGCCTCGAGAGACCGTCTGCGTTGCCGTGCAAGTCTGATTTGCGATATTTGATGTCGTATGTGTGTCCTGACAACAGTAAAGCCCACCTTTGCATCCTGCTTGCAGCAAGAGACAGAATTCCGGCGTGGGGCCCGAAGATTGAAGTCAATGGACGGCGGTCCGTCAGGAGTGTGAACCTTCTCCCAAACAGGTACTGATGAAATTTTCGAATTCCAAAAACAATTCCCAAGGCCTCGCGCTCAATCTGCGCATAGTTACTCTCGGCCTTGTTCAAGGTGCGTGATGCGAAGGCGATAGGTTTCTCTTCACCCGAAGGCATGATGTGGGATATGACTGCTCCCACACCATATGGTGATGCATCACATGCTAGCTGCACTGGCAGCTTTGGGTCAAAGTGTGTCAGGACCTCCGATTTCAGCAATGCTTTCTTTGCTTGGGCGAAAGCTTCGTTGCACAGTTCAGTCCATTTCCATGTTTTGCCTTGACATAGCAACTGATGTAACGGCTTCAGCAATGTTGCTAAGTCTGGAATAAACTTCCCATAGTAGTTAAGTAGCCCCAGAAATGAACGTAACTGGCTCACATTCTGGGGCCTCCACGATCGCCTTCACCTTTGACGGCGCCTTATGCAGGCCAGTAGCGTCAATCACATGCCCCAGGTACTCAACTGAAGACTGAAAGAATCACATTTGTCTTTACGAACTCTGAGTCCGTACTCTTTCAGTCATTGTAGTGTCGCATCCAAGTTCAGAAGATGATCCTCCTCATTTGTCCCAGTGACAAGGATGTCGTCCAGGTAGCACTGGACTCCTGGCAGTCCACTCAAAATCTGATCCATTGCCCTTTGGAATAGAGCAGGGGCCGACGTAATTCCAAACGGAAGGCGGCAGTACCTGTATAGCCCCTTGTGTGTCACAATTGTCAGCAGCTCCTTTGATTTGTCATCGACATGCATTTGTAGATAAGCCTGGCATAAGTCTATTTTGCTGAACTTTTGCCCTCCGGCCAGGCCCGTAAAAAGATCCTCAATGAGGGGAAGAGGGTACTGTTCTGCAGACAGCACCGGGTTAATAGTCACTTTAAAATCCCCGCAGATTCGAACAGATCCATCCTTTTTCAGGACAGGAACAATGGGTGTGGCCCATTTGCTAACGCTCACAGGCTCCAGGACTCCATTCTCGACTAAGGCCTCCAAGTTAGCCTCAACTTTTGGCCTAATTGCATAGGGTACAGGTCGGGCTTTGTGAAACTTCGGCTTGCTGTCAGGTTTAATGTCCAGTCTCACGCTGATCTTTTTCACGCTCCCAAGTTCCCCATTGAAGAGTTCTGCATGTTTGTTTAACACTGCAGTCGGACCGGTCTCCCCTTTTGACATCATGTGGACTGCAGGCCAGTCCAGCGTGATTTTCTCTAGCCACGCACGTCCCAGTAGCGATGGGTAATTTCCCTTTACCACATATAGTGGCAGTTTTGCAGTCTGTCCATTCAATTTAACTGTCACCTCAATGACGCCTCTCATGGCCACAGGTTCGCCGGTATACGTCTTTAGCACAATGTTTGTTGGCTGAAGGGCAAGATGCTTTAGCATTTTGTTGTAGACAGTGTCTGAAACAAGGGACACAGTCGCGCCTGTGTCCACCTCCATCCGCACTGATTGTCCCTCCACCAGTGGTGACATCCAGTAGCCATTTGAATCACCTGCAACCGTCAGTATGTGCACCTCTTCCTCCTCAGAGGTGTCGCTCCCCTCTGTTTTGCATGTTCCATCATACTGCACTGAATGAACACTCTTTTTCCTCTCTTGTCCAAATACAGACATTTTGCTTCCATGCTTCCCAGCTCTGTCTGTTCTTTTTTTTTACCTCTACAGGCGCGTTCAATGTGACCCTTTTTTGCCACAATTTCGGCATTCCAGCTCCGTACACCAGCAGTCATTAGCGTGATGGCCCGTTTTCCCACAATGGTAACATGTGCCGTTCCGCGCACCTTTAGGCTCAGACGACACCTTGTGAACTCTCCCTGTTAAACTCAACTGGTGAGCCTCCTTTTCCACCATCTCCATGGAGACACTAACTTCAATGGCCTTTTCAAGAGTAAGGTTGTCCTCAGTAAGAAGGTGCTTCTGTGTGGCTGCATTTTGCAGACCACACACAAGTCTGTCTCTAATGGTGTCATTCAGCACCCCCTTGAACTGGCAGTGTTCCGACAACCTTTATAAAGCAACAATAAACATCGTCACTGATTCCCCCTCCTCTTGATTCCGTTTGTGAAATCTAAATCTCTCAGCAATAACCAGAGGTTTTGGTGAAAAATGTGCTCCAAGAATTTCCACTAGTTGCTTATATGTTTTAGTTCCTGGCTTATCTGGCTGCATGAGGCTGCGAATTAAATTGAATGTCTTTGGCCCGATTACACTCAAAAAGGTAGGCACGACATTTTCATTTGCCACCGCATTCGCCAATACAAAATAGTCAAAACGTTCCGTATATGCGCTCCATTGCTCCACATTTTCATCAAAATCACCGATGTTTCCTAATATAGTAGCCATCTCACGTTTCAAATTAAATTTTCTGTTTACTCACTGCACCCGTAACGTACGCAGATTCATCCGCTCCTCGTTGCCACTTGTTGTGTCAGTACCTTTCTACCTAGACACAATTTAGGACTCAGAACTCAGAGATTCAAACATGAAGTGCTTTATTGGAAGGAAAGGAAGTTTTGGAACGTTCCGAACAAAGAGAGCTAAACTCAACAGAGAACACCCAACCATTAATCTCCTGTGACAGCGCCACCACAGGTGGGAGGAGAACACACAATAGAACACACAATACATAACATTTTCCAAAACAGAAAAACAGTTGTTGAATGAGATGCACTCTGGGGCTTTCCTGACTTGACTGGATCAAGTCTACACGAGCATTGTAGACGCTTATAAGGCCATTCCCTGCCCCCACCTTGGGAAGTCTGACCACCTCTCCCTGTTTCTAGCCCCGGCATACAAACCGCTCATCAAAAGAGGGAGAACATCAGTGAGAGCAGTGAAAGTATGGCCAGAGGGGGCAGTATCAGAGCTTCAGGATTGCTTTGAACGCACTGATTGGGGCATGTTTGCCCATAATGACATCGAGGAATATGCATCCACAGTGCTATTCTACATTAACAGCTGCGTCGAGGTCATCACGACCCATAAAAATATCAGGACATACCCCAACCAGAAACCCTGGATGAATGGAGAGGTCCGCTCACTGTTGAAAGCACGCGACGCAGCATTTAAATCTGGCGATGAGGCGGCTTACAGTGCAGCTAGGACCAACCTAAAAAAGGGTATCAGGACTGCCAAAAGGAAACAGACACTGTGGATAGAGGATCATTTCCACAACAACTCGGACCCCCGGCGCATGTGGCAAGGCATCCAGTCCATCACTGACTAAAAGGGCAAAAACTCCAGCCCCCCGGTTAGCGATGCCTCCCTTCCGGAGGAGTTTAACAACTTCTATGCTCGCTTCGACAGGGACAACAGGGAGCCGGCTACCAAAGCCTTGCCACCCCCGGAAGACCAGGTGCTCACTCTGTCGACCTCCGATGTAAGGGGTGTTCTACGCGGAGTGAACACATGAAAGGCTGCTGGACCGGATAGCATCCCTGGACAGGTACTCAAGGAATGTGCTGATCAGCTGGCTGATGTCTTCACCACCATCTTCAATCTGTCATTGGCCCAGGCAGTAGTCCCTACATGCTTCAAGACCGCTACCATTATTCCTATGCCAAAACAAACGGCTGTGACGTGCCTGAACGACTATCGCCTGTCGCACTCACACCCATCATAATGAAGTGTTTCGAGAGACTGGTCCTGGCTCACATCAAAGCCAGTGTTCCCGCCTCTCTTGACCAACACCAGTTTGCCTATCGTGCAAACAGATCAACGGAGGATGCAATCACAACTGCTCTACACTCGGCACTGACTTACTTAGATGGTAAGGAGACCTACATCAGAATGCTGTTCATAGACTACCGCTCCGCATTCAACACTGTCGTCCCCAACAAGCTGGCCACCAAACTCCAAACTCTTGGCCTGAACACTTCCCTCTGCAACTGGACCCTGGACTTCCTAACAAACAGACCCCAGTCTGTCAAATTAGGTAACCACACCTCCCCCCCCCTGACCCTGAACACGGGGGCCCCACAAGGATGTGTGCTGAGCCTCCTCCTCTACTCCCTCTTCACCCACGACTGTGTGGCTGTTCATGGTTCCAACACCATCATCAAGTTTGCGGTAGTAGGCCAGATCACCAACAACGATGAGTCAGCCTACAGGGAGGAGGTCCAGCATCTCGTGAAGTGGTGCGCCGATAACAACCTGGCCCTTAACATCAAGAAAACCAAAGAAATCATTGTGGACTTCAGGAAGTCTAAAGGCAGAAGTCACACCCCCACCCACATCAATGGGGCTGTGGTGGAAAGGGTGGACAGCTTTAAGTTCCTCGGAGTCCACATCACGGAAGACCTCTCCTGGTCCCTCAATACCTCCTCTCTGGTGAAGGCGGCCCAGCAGCGCCTATATTTCCTAAGGAGGCTGAAGGGATGTAACCTGTCACCCCATATCCTCTCTAACTTTTACCGCTGCACAATAGAGAGCATCCTGACAAACTGTATCACAGTATGGTATGGCAGCTGTAGCTACTATGACCGGAAATCCCTGCAGCGGGTAGTCAAAACTGCCCAACGCATTACCGGCACCCGGCTACCGACCATAGAGCACATATACCAGAAACGCTGTTTACGGAGGTCACGGTCCATCATCAAAGACCCTACCCACCCCAGTCACAGTCTGTTCGCCCTCCTGCCATCTGGGAGACGCTACAGATGCATTCGCACCCGTACGACCAGATTTAGGAACAGCTTCTTTCCCAGGGCTGTCATCCGACTGAACTCCACAAATAAACTCTAAAGCCTGCACATCTGCCAATGCACTTTATTATGGTTATGTTTATGTTAATGTATTACAAGCCAAATGTATGTTGAATGTTTAAATGTCTTAATCTAAATGTACACTCTCGGGAGCCGCAAGCCTACATTTCGTTGTACTGCACTTGTGCACTAACAATGACAATAAAAGTTCATTTGATTTGATTTGATTTTACCTGCCTGCCCCCCTTCTTCTGACTGGTGGTCACCCATTTCCTCTCTGACTGCACTTTCTTAAGCTGCGGGGTGACCATGTCTAAAAACATGCTAGCCACGTAACTCTCAGCCTCGCGGATACACCGCAGTGCCTCCAGGTGACGCTCTAGCTCCGAAAACCAGATTTCAAGTTGGCCAAACCATTGGCACTTACTGCACATGTGGTCATTATTAAATCCGTGTGTTAATGGAGACACGGAATGCAGGAGTTGGTTTAACAAGTCTTTACTGAATGGAGACAATCTGGAAACTGAAACTACAGAAGCCTGCCAGGGCCTTTTATACAGGGATGGTCACTGCCGGTACTGCAGTCTGAGACCAGTTATTCCCTTAAAGGGACATACACAACAATTCCTCCCCTTTTAGATAAACAGTACATAACATTCATTTAACAACTAAATAATAACTAATTACAATTACAATTGCTAGATACATTAGTTGAAGTTAAGCAATTATAAGTTCAGTCTTTGAGGAGGCTTCCTGATTCTGTCTGGATAACGCCTCTTTGGGATATCAGGTTCTTCTGGCAAGGTTGAGTCGGGATCAATGTCGTTGTTTGGTTCGTCTGCTTCCAATATCACCGATTCTGCGGTAGATGCAATTGGTACTTCGGTTTCTTCGCCGGGTGTATCAGATCGTGGTGTGGAGTTGAGGTTTTCCAGTGACTCTAGAATCTGGTCAGCATGGCGTCTTACACTGCTTTCTCCAACGTCCACGGTATACATTAGAGGTCCTTGCCGTGTACAGATCGTTCCTGGCTGCCATTTCTCTGTGCGGTAGTCCTGGGCCAAAACTGGTTGACCTATCTTAAAACTCCTGGTCGGCCTTTCATTCATATTCTGAAACTGCCTGTTCTCCACATCTCTTCTGACGTTTGGCTTAACTAAATCCAAGCGGCATCGTAGTCTTCGATTGAAGAACATCATGGCTGGAGTTTGGTTGGTAACCGCATGTGTCGCATTCCGGTAGACAAACAAGAAGTTATCCACCTTGTGTTGTAGGGGTATATCTTCATTACACATTGCCTTGATAGCCTTCTTGAATGTTTGAACAAACCTCTCGGCCAATCCATTAGTGGCTGGATGATATGGGGCGGATGTGTAATGCTTAACACCATTGTTCTTTAAGAACCTCCGGAACTCTTCAGACACAAACTGTGGTCCTTTGTCAGAGCAAATCTGTTCAGGCAGCCCATTCCTGGCGAATATGGTTCGTAAGACTGTGATCGTTTTTTCTGTGGTGGTTGAGGACATTTTTATTACCTCTGGCCACTTTGAATGTGCATCCACCGCAATTAAAAACATCGAGTCCATAAAGGGACCAGCAAAATCAATGTGCACCCTTTGCCATGGAGATGAGGGCCACTCCCATGGATGTAGAGGGGCTTGTGGTGGGGCGTTTTGGACCTTCTGGCATCCTGTACAGCTCTTGGTCATCTCTTCAATTTCTCTATCGATTCCCGGCCACCACACAAACGCTCTGGCTAAGTTCTTCATTTTTACCCCTCCCAGATGACCCTCATGAAGCTCATTGAGCACTCTATCCTTCAATTTGGGTGGAATTACTACTCTGGATCCACACATCAAGGTTCATCTGCACACTGACAGCTGTTCTCTTCTCGGCGAAAATGCTGGCAGCAGTGGTTCGCCATGTGCTGGCCATCCCTTCACCGTTAAATCATAGACCCAGGAGAGTGTCGGGTCATTTCGTGTTTCCTTTTCTATGTTTGTATTCGTCACAGGGAGACATTCGACAATAGTCGAGTGGAATAACTCCACTGGATCCACTGCCAGTTCTTCTTCCACCGTCGGCAACGGTAGGCACGACAATCCATCAGCATTCCCATGCTGTTTAGTTCCTTGGTACTCGATGTCATATTGGTGTGCCCTTAGGAAAAGGGACCACCTCTGTAGCCGTTGTGCTGTCATTATCGGTACGCCCTTCTGAGGGTTGAAAATGGAAACGCGAGGTTGATGATCAGTTAGTAGAGTAACTTTCGGACCGTGCAGGTAGTGATTGAACTTCTTCACCCCCCACACCAGGCTGAGGGCCTCTCTGTCAATCTGGGCGTAGTTACGCTCGGCTGAAGTTAACGAGCGTGACGCAAAAGCTATCGGCCTCTCAGAACCATCAAGGAATTTATGTGACAGTACCACCCCAATGCCGTAGGGAGGCGCATCACACGCCAGTCTTATCGGTAGTGATGGGTTGTAGTGAGCCAATACTTCTCTTGAAGTGATTAGGTCCTTACTCTTCTGAAAGGCCCGCTTACATTCATTGCTCCATTTCCATGCTACTCCCGTTCGTAGTAGGGCGTTCAGTGGATGCAGAATTGTGGACAAATTCGGCAAAAACTTATGGTAGTAGTTCACCAATCCGAGGAATTACCTCAGTTGTGACACATTTTCAGGCGCTGGAGCCTTAACTACCGCTTCAATTTTGTCAGGGGACTTATGCAACCCCTCTTCATCAATCACGTGGCCACAATATGATATCTGTTTCTTAAAAAACTCGCACTTGAGGCGATTGGCTCGTAGCCCATGTTCACGTAGTCTAGGTTGGCAAGGTGTTCACTGTCATCTTCACCTGTCACTAGGATGTCGTCCAAGTAACACTGAGTCCTCGGAATCCCTTGCAGGACTTGTTCCATCGCTCTTTGCCATATCGCCGGAGCTGATGCTACTCCGAATACCAGTCGATTATACTGGTAAAGACCTTTGTGAGTGTTTATCGTGAGATATTTCCGAGAGGATTCTTCAACCTCCATCTACAAATATGCTTGTGCTAGGTCAATTTTTGTGAAATGCTTCCCTCCGGATAGTGAGGCGAAGATATCTTCTATCCTTGGAAGAGGATCTTGTACTGTGTGAAGGACTGGGTTCACTGTCACCTTGAAGTCCCCACAGATGCAAACCTTCCTTGGCTCCTCAGACTTATTGTTTAACGTTTTCTTCACGACAGGAACAATGGGTGTCACCCACTCGCTCCAGTCTACCTTAGACAACACACCTGCATTCTCCAGATTCTCCAGCTCTGCCTCGACGGCTGGGCGAATTGCATATGGTACCGGTCTTGCTTTGAAAAACTTGGGAATTGCATTCTCCTCTATTTTTATCGAGGCGGTTACGCCTTTAAGAGTGCCCAGTTCTTGTTGAAATACCTCTTTGGCGTCAGCTAAGATTGTTGACAATCGTCCAGGAGTGATGTCGTCATCCTTTTTACCAGCCACCGTCAGTGCCTGAATGGAGTGCCAGTCTAAACTTATCTTTCTGATCCATTCACGTCCCAATAACGTTGGTCCACCATCTTGCAGAATGTAGAGATACAATTTCCATATTTTCTTGCCGTTGTATTCGACAGGCACCCTTATTTTTCCTCTGGGGTATTCTTTTTGCCCCGTATACGTCCTGAAGACAATGGATGTCTCTCTCAAGGGTATGTGTGAAAATAGCCGCTCGTAGTCTCGTCGATACATGACGGTTAGAGCTGATCCTGTATCCAATTCCATTTTGACTTGGGACCCTGCTATCATGAGGAGGACCCAAATGGTTCGGTGATCCTCTTTTGTGATTACGTTGTGAAGTTTGAGACAGCTTAGTCTCTTGTTCCCGGATTCACTATCGCTCATCTGGTCTTCGGAACTACTGTCCGTCATCTTTTGTACTTTCCTGTACGGTTCCTTAGTAGCCTTTTTGTTGTCGTTGGTCTTCTTCTCAGACCTGCAAACTCATGCAACGTGTCCCATCTTTCCACATTGCCTGCATATTTTGTCCTTGGACCAGCAGTCCTTCTGGTCATGGTTTGTTCTGCCGCAGCAATAACATTTTGCAAATCCCCGTGTCATTTCATGGGTGCCGTATTCCTTTGGCTTTTGTTGTATTTCCACAGCTCCCCTTGCTGCTGCTTCGTACGATACTGCCACGCTGAAAGCCTTATCTAGCGTCAGCTCTTTCTCTGAGAGTAACCTCTTCTGGGTTCCTTCACTCCGGAGTCCACAGACAAATTTGTCCCGTAAGGTATCTGCCAGTCCTGCTCCGAACTGGCAGTGCTTTGATAGCTTGCGTAGTTCCGTAAGGTAATCAGCATTGCTCTCATTTTTATGCTGATTTCTCCTGTGGAATTTAAATCTTTCTGCTATCAGCAGCGGTGTAGGATTTAGGTGTTCCTGTAGGATAGCAACAATTTTGTTAAAACTCTTCGCCTTCGGTTTGGCTGGAGTAATCAGGACCCGCAATAGGCTGTACGTTCTTGTGCCCATTAAATTTAGCAATACCGATGCCTTTGTCCCCTCAGCTATTTCGTTTGCCTCGCAATATAACTCAACTCTTTCCACATACGTGGTCCAGTCTTCTATTGCATTATCGAAGGCAGTGATATCGCCAGTCTTTGGCATCTTGAAAATCTAAGATGGCGTCTCCCGCGCTTTTCCTTCGTCGCCGATGGATCAAAATGGCGCCTCCCGCGCTTTTCCTTCTTCCCCGAGTTAAGATGGCGCCTCCCGCGCTTTCCCGCCACTGCCGCTGCCGTCAACACTGCTCTCCGCGGTATTTTTATTTTTAACTGTTCCCGTCGTGGAGCGGACCCTCTGGGACACTTCCCTCCCTCTTCTTAGGTCCGAACACTGCCCGGCTGCGAAACACCGGCTGCGCCCTGTGTGCTCCACCCTCTCTCTCTTTGCTTCCCGACTCGCTGCCCGGCCCCGTTGCAGAGCCACCCGATCAAGCTCTAGCCCGCCGCAGCCCAGGAAGGATCAGTGCACTACCTGCCACCAGCCCGATTAGCTGGGAAACCACAGACTGGGGAACCAAGCCTGGCTCTTGACAGTCTCCCCTGCAAGTTTTCAATCCGATGATTTGGAGGGCGGTTGCCCACGGTCGACGCCCGTTTCTCGAGTTTCTTTGAATTATTTTTTTTTCTTTTCTGGCTTCGACCTTCAATAACGTCATCAAGGGTGCTGCCGAGTTGCAGGTAAGTTCGTTTCTTACTCGTCGCCAGTATTAAATCCGTGTGTTAATGGAGACACGGAATGCAGGAGTTGGTTTAACAAGTCTTTACTGAATGGAGACAATCTGGAAACAGAAACTACAGAAGCCTGCCAGGGCCTTTTATACAGGGATGGTCACTGCTGGTACTGCAGTCTGAGACCAGTTATTCCCTTAAAGGGACATACACAACAGTCATCCTGACTGCAAGAAGCATCTAGGAATTCCCACATGCTGCAGGCCATGCAACGCACGGGACTGAGGTCCCCTGCCATACTTTTAATTAAAAAACTCTTACCACAAATTTAAACTCTAGGATTCTCGCTCTCCAGAACTACCTTAACTATGAACTACCTTAAAAGAAATAAACTTAAAATTGAAAAAAAAAGCACTCACCTGTCGTGTATTGATTGCGAGTTTGACACCAGTCAATACGGTATTGTAATGTGCATTGCATTATGGGAATTACCCAGGAAAATGGGGGTCAACAATTTTATGCAATAAAGTGAACATCGCAGTTATAAGCCTGTCTGCCTGACTCTGATTTAATTCGACGTATCTACATGCTTGATTGAATGCATTAAAGCATAGATACAACATTGGCGACAAGGATAACGAATGGAATCATTTTAGATAGGTAGTTGCCCAAGTTTTAGTTAGCTAGGATGGAGAAGACCGGCATTCAAAATTTTGCATGCTTCGCCGAGCCAGCCACGTTGGGTCCAAGATGGACGAGGTGGTTAACGTCTTTTGAGCTTTATGCCTACGGCAAAGGACTCATTATCGATGATACCTCTACAGGTGCCACAAAGCAGGGAAGAGCTCTACTTCTACACCTAGCAGGACCAGATGTCCAGGATATCTTTTCGACTCTACCGGACACAGGAGAGCCAACAGACTACATGGCGGCGGTTAGTGCTTTGAATCACCACTTCGTGCCCCAGGTCAACGCAGCATTTGCTAGACAGACTTTTCATAAGTTGTCCCAGAAGACAGGTGAGACTGTGCAACAATTTGCTTCTCGCTTGCGGCAGGTTGCTAAAGACTGTGCTTTTGGGGGGGCTGCGGATAATCAAATAAGAGACACTATCCTGAGTAGGTGCACGTCAGCCTATGTGCGGAGGAAATTGCTAGAGGAAGGGCAAGGTCTAATGCTCGCCCGCACGTTACAATTGGCCTCACAATGTGAAAACGTTGAGAAGCAGATGTCAGCCATGTCATGTACAGATAAGGCGGAGACAGATACTGTTCGTCGTGTTACACAGAAAAGAGGGTATTATGCGAAAAGCTCGACAGGGAAACCAAAGGGAAATGGCAATAGGAACAAAAGGAAATGTTACAGATGTGGACACACAGACCACATGGGCAGAGATCCGAAATGCCCAGCACGTGGACAAACGTGTCATAAGTGCAAGGGAAAGGGTCATTTCTCCAAAGCATGCCGCACAAAGGGTACAAAGAAACACAGTGTGAACAATGTAGAGGAACAAAATAATTTTGCATTTGCTGTTACTGGAAATAACGTGACAGAGAGACTTACCTTTTGTGTGGGGGGAGTAAACCTGAGAATGTTAATTGATTCGGGTGCAACTAGTGATGTGATAGATGAGAATACATGGGAAGGATTAAAGTCAGAACACATTAAGTGTCAGTCACATGTCCCTAAGACAGAGAGAAAGTTATTCTCTTATGCTTCTAGCCGACCACTGTCAGTTAAAGGTGTATTCACATGTGGGATTACAATAGGTAAGAGAACTGAGCAGGCGGAGTTCATTGTGGTTAAAGGCCATGGAGAGCCGTTGTTAGGAAGGGAGACAGCCATGAAACTGGGAGTTTTAAAAATAGGCGCAGATGTCTCAGCTGTGGTAGATGTAAGACAGCTACTAGAACAGCGGTATCCAAAGGTGTTCCAGGGAGTAGGAAGGCTGAACACAAAACAGATCAGTTTGTATATCGACCCACAAGTGAAGCCTGTGGCCCAGCCACTCAGGCGTATACCATTTAACTTAAGGGGGGCAGCAGAGGCCAAAATAAAACAATTGAGGGACATGGACATTATTGAACCTGTAACTGGTCCCACCCCATGGGTAAATCCTGTGGTTATTGTACCAAAAGCGGATAAGGATGTAAGGTTATGCCTAGACATGAGACGAGCAAACCAGGCAATAGTGAGAGAATGATATCCAATCCCCACCGTTGATGAGATACTCCAAGGTATGAACGGCTTGACGGTGTTTAGTAAGCTAGACCTGAAATGGGGTTATCACCAGCTAGAACTGACCAGAGTCACGAGAAATCACAACGTTTGCAGTACATAACGGAGTATACAGGTACAAGAGGCTGATATTCAGTGTATCTTCAGCTAGTGAGCAATATCAGCACGAGATAGCTAATGCCTTAGCTGGAATAGACGGTGTTGAAAACATCTCAGACGACATTATCATGCATGCACACAACCAGGAAACGCACGACAGACGCCTGCACGCTGTCATGACCAGACTAATGGAAAGTGGACTGACACTAAACTCAGAGGAGTGCCAATTCAACATGGACCGATTGATTTTCATGGGAATCCTGTTGTCTGAAAAGGGCATCGGACCAATAGCAGAGGGAGTGCGAGCAGTGGCAGAAGCTCGGGAACCAGAGAATGCTACAGAGGTGAGGAGTTTCTTGGGACTCGTTGGGTACAGTAGCAGATTCATCCCGCAGTTTGCAACACTATCAGAGCCACTGCGATGCCTGACGAGAAAAGACACATCATTTACATTTGGATCACAACAGAGACAGTCATTCAGTGCACTCAAGGAAGAGTTGGCCAGAGCCGGCACTTCAGCATATTTTGATAAGGACGCACCAACCAAGGTGATAGCAGATGCCAGTCCTGTAGGTTTAGGCGCAGTACTAGTTCAGGACCAACAGGGACAAGAGGTGCCAATATGCTATGTAAGTCGTAGATTAACAGACTGCGAGAGGAAATACTCTCAAACAGAGAGAGAGGCCTTAGCTCTTGTATGGGCTTGTGAGAGGCTGCATCCATATGTGTATGGCCGAAAATTTAACTTGGTAACTGACCATAAGCCATTACAAGTGACCATAAGCCATTACAAGTGATATACGGCCCACACTCTAAACACTGTGCCCGTATAGAGAGATGGGTACTTAGATTACAGCCGTACGATTTTAAGGTGATACACATTCCAGGTAAGCAAAACATTGCAGACCCACTGTCACGATTGCTGGGGGAGACAGCAAAACAGGAGAGACATTCTCATGGCTCAGATGAATGTGAGATTTGTAGCTGTGAGTGCGACACCAAAAGCACTCACTACTAGAGAGGTGGAGGAAGCCTCTGCTACCGACCCAGAGCTGATTGAGGTACGGAAGGCAATCACAAACGGACATTTTGAGAACTGTAAAGCTTATGCAGCAATTGCAAACAAGCTGTGCATAGTGGGGTACCTAGTTCTTCAGGGAACACGCATCGTGCTACCCACATTGTTACACGCACGAGCCCTGGTGTTAACACATGATGGACACTTGGGAATAGTTGGAACAAAGCAACATCTCAGAACCAAGGTTTGGTGGCCTGGCATGGACAAGGCAGCTGAAAAACACTGTAAAGCGTGCCACGGCTGTCAGATAGTAGCCAGACCCGACCCACCTGAACCGTTGAGACCAACACCATTACCGGAGGGCCCCCAGCAGGATGTAGCTATAGACTTACTGGGACCCTTGCCATCCAACCACTCCATTCTTGTGGTAGTTGATTATTATAGTAGCTACTATGACTACGACATCATGACCTCCACAACAACAGAGAAGGTTATTGATAGTTTAGAGTAAATCTTCAGCCGTCATGATTTGCCAATCACCTGCAAATCTGATAATGGTCCCCAATTCAGATCTGAATTATTCAAAGAATACTGTGAAAACAACGGGATCAAACACCTGAAAACGACAGCAAAATGGGCGCAGGCTAACGGAGAAGTCGAGCGCCAGAATGCATCGCTGATGAAGAGAATCAGAATTGCTCAGTCAGAAGGACTAGATTGGAAACGTGAACTTAGAAAATATGTGACTGTGTACAGGAGCATTGAGCATGCCATGACTGGAAAGAGCCCGGCAGAGCTGCTCTTTAAACGGAAAATGAGGGGAAAGCTGCCAGACATCACAGAGTCGCGCGCAGACATGGAAGTATGTGACCGGGACGCAGAACAAAAAGGCAAGTCCAAACTGTACGCAGATGAACAGCGGAGAACACAATACTCAGAGGTGGACGTTGGCGACACGGTGCTGGTACGGCAGGACAAAGTGGACAAGTTCACCACTCCTTTTAATGCCACACCCCACAAAGTTTTGAGTAAAACAGGGAGTCAAGTAGTAGTAGAATCTCCAGACGGAGCACGCTACTCGAGAAACACTATGTTTGTGAAGAAATACAGAACCAATGGACCAAAGGAGACACTATGAGCAGGAGGAAACACAAGGGACTGAGGACAGTATAGTAGACCCTGACACACATACCACTTTGACACAGGCAATACCCACTGACACCAACATGTCAGACATACCCAATTCAGCCAGACCTCAAAGGGTTAAAAGAAAACCCCAAAGACTGTCTGATTATGTCACAACATAAACTGTGCGAGAACTGCATGGGTGATGTTAAATGTTTAAACCTGGGAATTATTTAGTTGTGTGGTAAGACACAAGTTTGTAAAAAGTTTATAAACCAAATAAGTTATGCAGTTATTGTAAGCAACTGTTTGTAAACTGCAAGTTTGTTTCCAAGGAAAAGGGGGATGTCGTGTATTGATTGCGAGTTTGACACCAGTCAAGAAGGGTAGCAGGGATAAACCAGGGAATTACAGGCCAGTGAGCCTAACATCTGTGGTAGGGAAATTATTGGAAAAAATTCTGAGGGACAAAATTAGTCTCCACTTGGAGAGGCAAGGATTAATCGGGGATAGTCAGCATGGCTTTGTCAAGGGTAAATCATGTCTGACAAATCTGATTGAATTTTTCGAGGGGGTGACTAGGGGGGTGGATGAGGGAAATGCTGTGGATGTGGTTTACATGGACTTCAGTAAGGCTTTTGACAAAGTCCCGCATAGGAGACTGGTCAAGAAGGTAAGAGCCCATGGGATCCAGGGTGCCTTGGCGCGTTGGATCCTAAACTGGCTGAGTGGCAGGAGGCAGAGGGTGATGGTCGAAGGTTGCTTTTGTGACTGGAAGCCTGTGTCCAGTGGGGTACCTCAGGGATCGGTGCTGGGTCCCTTGTTGTTTGTGATCTACATAAATGATTTGGATGAGAATGTAAAAGGTATGATCAGTAAGTTCGCAGATGACACGAAAATTGGTGGGGTGGTAAATTGTGAGGAGGAAAGCCTCAGGCTACAGGACGATATAAACGGGTTGGTCAGATGGGCGGAAAAGTGGCAAATGGAATTTAACCCTGAAAAGTGCGAGGTGATGCATTTTGGACGGACAAATAAGGCAAGGGAATACACAATGAGTGGTAGGACCCTAGGAAGTACAGAGGGTCAGAGGGACCTTGGTGTACATGTACATAGATCCCTGAAGGCAGCGGAACAGGTAGATAAGGTGGTTAAAAAGGCATATGGGATACTTGCCTTCATTAGCCGAGGCATAGAATATAAGAGCAGGGAGGTTATGATGGAGCTGTACAAAACGCTGGTGAGGCCACAGCTGGAGTACTGTGTGCAGTTCTGGTCGCCTCACTATAGGAAGGATGTGATTGCTTTGGAGAGGGTGCAGAGAAGATTCACCAGGATGTTACCTGGGATGGAGCGCCTCAGCTATGAAGAGAGGCTGGACAGGCTGGGGTTGTTTTCCTTGGAGCAAAGAAGGCTGAGGGGGGACCTGATTGAGGTGTACAAAATGATGAGGGGCATAGATAGGGTAGACAAAGAGGAACTTTTCCCCTTAGTAGGGGGGTCAATAACAAGGGGGCATAGATTCAGGGTAAGGGGCAGGAGATTTAGAGGGGATTTGAGGAGGAACTTTTTCACCCAGAAGGTGGTTGGAATGTGGAACTCAATGCCTGAAAGGGTGGTAGAGGCAGGAACCCTCACAACATTCAAGAAGCATTTGGATGAGCACTTGAAATGCCATTGCATACAAGGCTATGGACCAAATGCTGGAAAATGGGATTAGACTGGACAGGGATGGATGGGCGGCGCAGACACGATGGGCCGAAGGGCCTCTTTCTGTGCTGTAAAACTCTATGACTCTATGACTCTAATACGGTAATGTAATGTGCATTGCATTATGGGAATTACCCGGGAAAAGGGGGGCCGGCCATTTTACGCAATAAAGTGAACATCGCAGTTATAAGCCTGTCTGCCTGACTCTGATTTAATTCAATGTATCTACATGCTTGATTGAACACATTAAAGCATAGATACATCACCTACTACTCACAAATCAGCTTATTCCCCTGCGCTGGCATCATTTTATGTACTGTGACGTCACTCTTGAATTCTGCCGCTGCTCCCACTGCTCGACTGTGCCTGAAAAGCATGCAGGTACAGCAAGCAATAAGGAAGGCAAATGGCATGTTGGCCTTTATTGCAAGGGGGTTGGAGTATAAGAGTAATGAAGTCTTGCTAGAATTGTACAGGGGCCTTGGTGAGACCACACCTGGAGTACTGTGCACAGTTCTGGTCTCCTTATCTAAGGAAGGATATACTTGCCTTGGAGGCAGTGCAACGAAGGTTCACTAGATTGATTCGTAGGATGAGGGGGCTGTCCTATGATGAGAGATCGTGTAGATTGGGCCTATACTCTCTGGAGTTTAGAAGAATGAGAGGTGATCTCATTGAAACATACAAGATTCTGAAGGGGATTGACAGGGTAGATGCTGAGAGGTTGTTTCCCCTGACTGGAGTATCTAGAACTAGGGGGCATAGTCTCAGGATAAGGGGTAGGCCATTTAAGACCGAGATGAGGAGGAATTTCTTCACTCAGAGGGTTGTGAATCTTTGGAATTATCTGCCCCAGAGGGCTGTGAATGCTGAGTCTTTGAGTATATTCAAGGTTGAGATAGATAGATTTTTGGACTCTCGGGGAATCAAGGGATATGGAGATCAGGCAGGAAGGTGGAGTTGATGTCGATGATCAGCCATGATCTTATTGAATGGTGGAGCAGGCGTGAGGGGCTGTATGGCCTACCCCTGCTCTTATTTCTTCTGTTCTTATGTTCCTCCTATTGAACCCCTGAACCAAGGCCTCGAGTGCTGCACCCGAGAACTGAGGTGTCCTTTCTCTGCCTGGTTATGCCATTGCTAACTTCTCCTTTGCTTAGCTCCACTCAGAATGAGGTACTTCTTTCACAAAGCACCTCCCCATTAAAAAGTGCAGCCAGCGTTTCACTCCGCAGGCAACCTCTAAATACAGAGCAGACTTCCCACGATATTGGGCCCCCTGCTGAGTGCTGGACCAACCAGCAGAGCGTTGAGTGCTGGGCTCAGCGCTTCAATCATGTTAATGGGCAGGCAGCATGAATTTCGCTTGCTGCCTGCACTACTTTCAACGGGCACGGGCAGACCTGCATCGTGATCTCTGTGCCCATTTTCGGGCCTTATCCAATTTAGCCCCCTACGACTTTTGCCTTCCCATTCACCCTCAAGAATCTGCACCACTGTTTACAAGATGCAGTTTCCCTGGACCTGTTCAGAGGTACTTCATTAAAGGGACACTGCTCACTGAGATTGCTTGTGGAGATTTTTGGCTTTAGCTTGGGACTCACAAAATGTTTTGTATTGCAAATGTATGGCAAATTATTTTCACTCATATACTCAGGAAGCCTTCCTCTACATTGTGCAGTACCTCTGCAGTACCTTTGGAATATTCTATTTCAATAAAAATACTGACCCAAGATTTGCAGAAGGAGCTTTCCAATAGGAATCACACTTCACAGGATCTCTGCTAGAAGAGGAGCAGCAGGAGGCTGTAAGGGAAGCCAGATTAATCAGGCAGCATTAGAGGAGAGCTAGATCATCCCAGCACTACCCAGGATGGTTAGGTCCAGGTGCACTTTCCAAGATCTTACCCACAAGCTCTAGCTCAGGAGACTGAACTTCAGTCATGAAGCTTTGGAGGAGCTGTGTTTGTTGCAGCAGCCAGATAGGCAATCAAGGTCCACAGCACATACACGCTCCTGTGACTCAGGTAACAGCTCTCAACTTTTGCAGCAAGTCACAGGGGACTTTTGACAGATTAACCAATTTGCTGTGTAATCCTCTACTAAGCAAGTAAAAAAAATGCACTCTTTGCCAGGGCAGTTCATTTTTTTCAATTTGCCAGCACTCCCACACAGATGACCGAAATTGTTCAGAATTGCTGGCTTCTCCAGGATTGTGGAGCTGTTGCTTGCACCAATGTGGCATTGCCAGACCGAAATGTAAACTCTCATATTTTTATGAGCTGCAAAGGCTTCCATTCCCTAAATGAGTATCTTATTTACAATGACAGGCATGGCTTCTTGCACATTAATGCATAATATGCTAGGAGCCATTATGATGCTTTTATACTTTGCCATTCCATTGCCCCAGCTCTATTTCAACAGCTACTTCCATGGCTCAGCAGGCCTCTTTATAGGACCACCAGGGCTACAGAGGAGTGCTACAGTGAAACACACAGGATGACGAGGATAAGAATTGAGCTAGTTTTTGGGGTGCTCAAAGGAAAGTTACGATATCTGGATAGATCCAGGGCTCCTTGCAGCATGCCCAGTCACTATCTCACTAATTATGGTAGCATGTGCTTCATAACTCTGCAATCAGGAAAGGACTGATGGTACAAGTCCCAGAAGTTGCCACAGAACCTGATGGTGATACAGTGGATGCTGCAGACCCAGCCCATGAAGAACAGGTGCAGTGGCAATAACTGCTAGAGATCTGAGAAACGGACTCATTCAGAACACCTTCACAGATGAATAGAACACTTTTACTTGAAGTCTCAGCCCACCAAAGATCTGCCTCCTCTCACCAAACTCCCTATGGTCTACATAAAATCCTTGCTCCTCACATTAGTCTTCACATCCTAAACCTGAGCCTCAATATCAGCACATTACCTGATACTCAATGTCATACAAGAGAAACAAACACCAGTCTGTCTATTAAATATTCCAGTTATATATTGCAACTATTTACAAAAACATCTTTTGGTTCTGTCACCACATGAGTTTTTCTCTCCCCTATTCTAACATTTTTTCTGAGTCCTTGGGGGTCTGAGATATAGACGATTGCTGCAAAATATTGAACCTCTTGGGATGGAGGTGGCCTTTCCTAGGGCCCTTCAGTCCTGGGTTAGACACAGGACAAACTGACACTGTGTCATGGGCTTTTTGGCAGCCTGGCCCTGTAATGATGAAGGCTTCTGCAGGAGCTGCTGGATTACCCCTCTGTGCTGCTGTGAGGGGACAGAGGCTGTGAGGGGATGGAGGCTGTGAGGGGACGGAGGCTCAGAGGTACTCACACCAGCTGCAACAATGGTACTGGTAATAGGACTCTGGTTATAGCAATCATCTTCTTCTTCTTGGGCAGTCCCTTGGAACCGAGGATGACTTGCTTCCACACTAATAATGAGTTCTCAGGTGACAGATGAGTCCAATGCGGGACCTACAGTCTCTGTCACAGGTGGGGCAGACAGTGGTTGAAGGGGCGGGTGGGTGGGGTGCTTGGGTTGACGTGCGCTCCTTCCACTGTTTGCGCTTGGCTTCCGCTTGCTCCTGGCGAAGAGACTTGAGGTGTTCGGTGCCTTCCCAGATGCTTCTCCTCCACTTTGTGCGGTCTTGGGCCAGGAATTCCCAGGTGTCAGTGGGGATGTTGCACTTTTTCAAGGATGCTTTGAGGGTGTCCTTGAAGCATTTCCTCTGCCCACCTGGGGCTGTCTTGCTATGTCGGAGCTCCAAGTAGAGCGCTTGTTTTGGGAATCTCGTATCGGGCATGCGGACGATGGGGCCCGTCCATCAGAGCTGATCAAGCATGGTCAGAGCTTCGATGCTGGGGATGTTGGCCTTACAGCAATCAGTGGGAGAATGGACCTCAGTAATGAGAAAGATCCTTCAATGCCTGGGAGAGAGTAAAACAAATATGCTTTAGTCCCTCTGAGATACTGCCTTCTATACTTTGTAATCCGGTTGACAATGAGCTCCCTAGATGGTCCTTCTTTCAATGTCTCCACATTGAGATGACTGGATTTGTTATGAAGTGGAAGGAGGTTTCCAGATGCTGTTAAAGCTGCCACTTTCTCCAGGCTGCCTGCAATAAATTGAACCCCTCTTGGATATTGGCACACAGTGGTCTCCATCACTATCCCAGCCATTTGCTGCATATCGAGGAAAGACCACACAAAATCTCCATATATGTCTGATGCTCTGTTAGCTTCTGATAGATTCATGGCAGGACTCCAGAGATCATCATCTGTTTGCTTTGCAGCCAAGGGCTGACAGGACTTACACCTCTGCTTAACCACATCAGGCTATAGTTCTGCATCTGCAACCTTTGGCTTCCTTGTGCTCACCATGTGCCAATTCCTCATATACACTACCTGCATCACCAAGAGTGGGAATCTTTGCGTGACTGAGTGTAAGAGAGATGGTGAATGACAGGGTAAGTGAATGGCTGTCAGTGTTGCCAGAGGTAGAGGGAACTGCAAGATCACCTTGTTCAGCAGTGTTCTCTGCTGTCTCTTGGCTTTCAACCTCTGGAGCTAAAACCAGTCCTGTTAACTTTGGCGTGCTTGAGCAGCATTCTATCTTAAATAAACTGCTTTGTGGATTTCGTATGAGGAGCGTGGTAGTCAGTGAACAGATTGAAGAAAACGTGTCAGCTGTGGCTCAGTGGGTAGCACTCTCTCCTCTGAGTCAGAAGGTTGTGGGTTCAAGTCCCAGTCCTGAGACTTGAGCACATAAATCTAGGCCAACACTCCAGTGCAGTATTGAGGGAGTGCTGCACTGTTGGAGGTGCCATCTTTCGGACGAGACGTTAAACCTTGAGGCCCTGTCTGCCCTCAGGGGCATGTAAAAGAGCCCATGGCACTATTTCAAAGAAGAGCAGGGGAGTTATCCCCGGTGTCCTGGCCAATATTTATCCCTCAATCAACATCACTAAAATAGATTATCTGGTCATTAGCACATTGCTACTTGTGGGAGCTTGCTGTGCAGAACTGGCTGTCACCTTTCCTACATTACAACAGTGACTCTACTTCATTGGCTGTAAAGTGCTTTGCGACATCCTGAGGTTGTGAAAGGCGCTACCAACTGAACTATGGCTAACACTAGGTTTCACATGTTTACAGTCTTCGCTTAAAATCTACCAGCCTTTGACATTCTCCCTTTTCTCCCCCATCATTTCTGGTCACTGAGAAACAAAAGTGAGGTTCAACTGCAGAAGGCAATGCAGAGAAGAGGCCTGAGGCTGATCCCCAGAGTTATAAGGAAAGACCCAAGAATCTTGGACCTCTGAGGCTGGCAAGGAAGCTTGTGCAAGGTGACCTTATACAGGTATACAAGAGAGTAAATGATAAGAAAAAGGTTAACCTGGAATACCACTTTATATTAAACCATAGGAGTAGGGTCAAACTCTCAATAAGTAACTTTAGGGCTGATATCCGGAGGTTGTTCTTGGCATGGACATGTGGGCAAAAAACCCTGGAATTACTTCAGAAACAATGAGATGCAGCTATAGAGGGTTTTTAGGGCTCTTGGGAGTAATTTTCAACTTTGGTGCAGGGAGCAGATCAGCCGCTCATTGTAGAACCCACATGACTTTCTTCCCATTGATTTTCACTCAAGGAGAAAATCATCCCCCTTAATTCCATCTCTGTTCTGCTCCTGTTCTCTGTCCCTATTTCCTCGTTCTCTGTTCTTCTCCCGATTCAGGTTTAGGTTCAACTAAATCCATGGCTAGATCGATTGACTGTACTTCTGGATGGATGAACTAATTAGGGCCGAATTTTCTTGTGATGTATTCCCCTCATGACAGGGGCAGCACTGAGAACCCAAGCGCTACTTTTGATAGGAAACTGTGATGTCAGCAAATAGAACATCCCATGTTGCATATTTCAATCAAGTCCATGCAATAGCAATACACTAGCTGCTATTTGACCACCCCATCATGGAACATATAAGATAAGAGACCACTATACCCAAGAATTGAAAAAGGTCAAATCACATCAAACTGCAATGACCATTGTAGACAGAGAGAGATAAAAAACCTGAGTGCAGCGTTCTCAAATTAGAGCATTATTCCTTCTCTGGTCTTACTTTTTTCTTGTGAAAAATCTTTGAATTATGCTGCAGTTGTATATTTAGAAATAGATCCACTGAAATGGATTTGAAATTATTGAGTGAATAATATGGGACACTGGAGCTCATGATATGCAAAAATTAACATGAAAAATATCAATATCCTTTGATGTGATCTTTGAGTGTGAATTTGGTAAGTTTTCCCCATGGAGAATACAGGTGGTGTTTTTATACTAGGTGTGTCCAACTTGTAGGCCCAGGGCCACTTGCAGCTGCCAACTGAATAAACTTGTCCTTTGAAGCTCAGGCTACTCAGTTCTATTTGCTCATTTTTTTTGTTCGCTGCTTTGTCCTGTTTGAGTTTGGTGAGCCTGGAGGTTTGGAAAGGCCTGTTCTTAGCACTGTTGTTTCATTGGTGGATAAATCTTAAATCCAGCTAGCATCAGTAATTTGAGATTTATGGGAATTAATGGGAACAGGGTTTTATGTTTTATGGGGTTGATTTTCCTCTCTGCTGATTCCCGCCACCCCACCCCCCCCCCACACCCCAACTTCTGGATGCAGCAGCCAAAAAGGCCCAGAGGCCCGAAGATCATGCTGGGGAGTGGAAAAATGTCATCTACCTGTTGCCACCAAGGGTCTTCAGTACGCTCCAGGGTCCTCAGCAGTCCTTCGCCAAATTCCAGGCACTCCTCTGATTGGGCACATGGGTAGACAAGGAGGAAAGTGAGGTTGTGGGGAGGACTGGGAATGTCCCTCCTGCCTCAGGATGCAGTTGCCGTACCAGTACAGGTACTGCCAATTTTGAAAATACAGCTCAGTGCAGTGAGAGCAGAGACACTGATGTAAAGGGTCTCCGCCCCCATTTCCTCTTTGCCATGCCTCTGGCTGAGGATTCCCTGGGGCAGCAAAGAGCAAAATCTTTCCCAACATGTGGCCCCCAAGGCTCCTGTATCTGTATGGCTCACAGACACACACACTGGTTACATTTCTCAGAAACGTCTCAAAGTGCTTCATGTAGAACAAATTACATTGTTTTACCCACATAACCATAACGGCACAGAGCACAACACGTATTTCAGTTGGAAATCACTTTTAATAAAGACACAGCAATAAAACAGAAAAGTGGTCTGCAGCTCTTTATATAGAGTCATGAAAATTTCATTAAACTCCTCTGTGAAATGTCTTTGTGAGTTCGCTTACAGCATATTAAAAAGCTCCTGGTGTGTCTATGCAATTTTTCAGTTTGATCTCGCCTATCTGTTTGCTGTGTCCCTATATGATCTTCCAAAATTTTCCTAAATTCTTTTAATGCATTTCTTCTGGAAATTGAATCAAGATGGTGAGTTCGTGCAGGTTTAATAACTTTTTACCGTCCGTCTTTGAACAATGTTTTCTGTTTCCTGCATTACTGGATTATAGTTTAAAACATAAAAGCAAGGCTACAAAATATATTTCATCATGATAGACCCACTTCCTGCATTACAGTAGCCAGTAAAAATTGGCAACATTTCTAAATAACACTGAACACTATCACACTGCCCTTTCACCCTCGGAGCCTTGGTATCCTGTTCATACTAAAAGAAGTGGTAATTAAAATTAAATTAGTTTGGGCAGACTAAATCCAACTTCAATGCACCAAAGTCTGTTTCTCCCCATATTTGTCACTAATTTGTCAATGTGGGTTTTTTTTATTTTTTATATAGAGCGTTTCTTTGGTTAATACTTTGTTCAAAGCCCCATCATCGCAATTGAATCCCAATGTCCTGTCCTTACCCTGTATCCTTTCACATTCTTCTGTTCAAATATTTATCCAGTTCGCTTCAATACCCCCATATGGCAAAGTATTCCACATTCTAATAAACCCCTTCATTCTTCTGTTGATAATCCTCTCTCTCTGCCCCCTTGTTTCTGATCCACCAACTACTGGAAACAATCTTTTACTGTTTACCGTCTCAAAATCTTTCATAGTTTTGAAAACCTTTATTAGATTCCCCCTTAACCTTCTGCTTCAGTGAAAAAAGATCCAATTTTACAAGGTTTGCCATTTGGGACCAAATTATCATTCAAAATCACGAGAGACATTGGGACCAGTGTCTTCCAGTGTCAACTGAACCCAGACTCATGTCTGAGACAATATTGATGTTCATTGAGGACTTTAGTGTCATCAATTGTGGAGCATGCAGCAGAAACTAAAGAAGCTGCATTTGGGCAAACTCTGGTGCTGACCAGAGCACAAGCAACTAATGCTGGCATTGGGGAGTCTCATTGCCAATATGTGGTAAACTAGATGCCATTTTTGCCAAGGTGGTAAGTACCAATCAAGTGTTGAGACTTGATATTTCTGCACTAATCATCAATAACAGAGCCCACCCAATGTTAGACTGTGGTTTCAGGTGCACACCAGCATCATAATCCACCCCAGTGCAGATTAGTCATGTTTGATTTTGCAACTGCCATTAAACCTGCCTCCCTAGGATCTCATATGCTTTTTTAATAACCTTCTCAACTTGTCCTGCCAGCTTCAAAGATTTGTATACGTAAACCCCCAGGTCTCTCTGTTCCTGCATACATTACGTGTATTACAATGTATTATTCAACCCTAAGGAGTTGCAATCCACAGATGACATTTCTATGGTCTCAACAGTGCAGGAATCATGTTCCAATTACCAGGGCCATCAGCCAGCTTGGCCATCTCTCCAGAAGTCCTTCCACACACCTCTCTGTACAACTTTAAAAACCTTCTCAGAATCCATGTTTTCCCCACCAGGCTTGCCATCAGTTTCCTTTGCCTATTTCTGAAGTGTCTTGGGATGTTTCTTTACATTAAGGTTTCTATACAAATTGTTGTTACATATAATATTTGATCATCTCCGCGTTTGCTGGTTTATAAACTTAAACCCTGTTTGAAGCAGATAATCATGCACCTCCTTTGTGAAAGAAATACCCAAGATGCACTACAGCAACTCACCAAGGCTTCTTCGACAGCACCTCCCACGACCTCTACCACCTAGAAGGACAAGGGCAGCAGGCGCATGGGAACACCATCACCTTCAAGTTCCCCTCCAAATTACACACCATCCTGACTTGGAAATATATCGCTGTTCTTTCATCGTCACTGGGTCAAAATCCTGGAACTCCCTCCCTAACAGCCCTGTGGGAGTATCTTCACCACACAGACTGTATTGGTGCAAGAAACCAGCTCACCACCACCTTTGCAAGGGCCATTAGGGATGGGCAATAAATGCTGACCTTGTCAGCGACGCCCACATCCCAGGAACGAATTTTAAAAACCATTGCACAAACTACTACGCCCGTCCCCCCAATCTTATCCTTTCCTCTCCTCAAGGTATTGACTCAAGCTGGGTACAATTCAATGGACACCGGAGACATCTGCTAATTTGTCTAAGTAGCCATAAGAGAGCCTAGAAAGTATGGGACAGCAGGCTATATTATCATGGAGGAAGAGCTTCATGTCATCTCGCAATCTTCACATCCAAGCACTTTCCAGCAGGGTTTACTAGACAATGACCAAGGGTTATTTTTTCACCTCCATAACCTTGAGTTGACTCTGCTTCCACTCCAGTTGAAGCAACTCAGGATATTCTAAAGTCTAAAGTCTGAAGTTGGGACCTCTGTGGTCTGCATGGTTCAGTATCTTATGGGAAGGGGGGGGGGGTGGGGGGGGGCAGGGTGCTGGGAAGGGTAACATTTACTGACTGAATTATCAGAAGAGCTCTAGGATCAACTACTTTTCATGCTTAGCGATAACCTCATATCGCTAAGCAACCTCATACTATGGTGTCAGCCAAACAGGGATACACTTGAAGTCACCCTCAAAGCAGGGTAACTGAAAATGATTAAAACTGAACTATTGGAATGGGAAAAAAAAAAAGCAGGAAAAAGTGGGTTCTCAGGCTATGTGAGGAGGTGAGGGGTATCTTCTTCTTAGGCAGTTCCTCGGAACTGAGGATTACTTGCTTCCACATTAAAAATGAGTTCGCAGGTGACTGATGAGTCCAATGCGGGACCTACAGTCTCTGTCACAGGTGGGGCAGACGGTGGTTGAAGGGGCGGCTGGGTGGGGTGCTTGGGTTGACGTGCGCTCCTTGCGCTTGGCTTCCGCTTGCTCCCGGCGAGGAGAATCGAGGTGTACGGCGCCTTCCCGGATGCTTCTCCTCCACTTTGTGCGGTCTTGGGCCAGGGATTCCCAGGTGTCGGTGGGGATGTTACACTTTTTCAAGGAGGCTTTGAGGGTGTCCTTGAAGCGTTTTCTCTGCCCACCTGGGGCTCTCTTGCCATGCCGGAGCTCCGAGTAGAGCGCTTGTTTTGGGAGTCTCGTATCAGGCATGCGGACGATGTGACCCGTCCATCGGAGCTGATTGAGCGTGGTCAGAACTTTGATGCTGGGGATGTTGGCCTGAGCAAAACACTGACGTTGGTGCACCTATCCTGCTAATGGATTTGCAGGATCTTGCGGAGGCAGCGTTGGTGGTACCTCTCCAGTGCTTTGAGGTGCCTGCTGCACATGGTCCATGTCTCTGAGGCATACAGCAGGGCAGATATCACTGCTGCCCTGTAGACCATGAGGTTAGTGCCGGGTTTGAAGTCCTGGTCTTCAAACACTCTCTTCCTCAGGCGACCGAAGGCTGCACTGGCACACTGAAGGCGGTGTTGGACTTCATCGTCGACATCTGCCCTTGTTGACAGTAGGCTCCAGAGGTATGGAAAGTGGTCCACGTTGTCCAAGGCCTTGTCGTGGATTTTGATAATCGGGGGGCAGCACTGTGTGGCGGGGGCAGGTTGGTAGAGGACCTTTGTCTTACGGATGTTTAGTGTAAGGCCTATGCTCTTGTATGCTTCGGTGAAGGTGTTTACAATGGTTTGGAGTTCGACCTCCGAGTGAGCGCAGACGCAAGCATCGTCTGCATACTGTAATTCGATGACAGAGGATGGGACGACCTTGGATCTGGACCGGAGGCGACGGAGGTTGAACAGTTTTCAGTTTGTTCTGTAAATTAGCTCCACTCCAGTGGGGAGCTTACTGAGGGTGAGATGGAGCATTGCAGCAAGGAAGATTGAGAAGAGCATTGGTGCGATGACACAGCCTTGCTTGACCCTGGTTCGTACGTGAATTGGGTCTGTGGTGGAACTGTTGGTCAGGATCATGGCTTGCATGTCATCGTGAAGCAGGCGGGGGATAGTGACAAACTTTTGAGGGCAGCCGAATTTGAGGAGGACACTCCATAATCCCTCATGGTTGACAGTGTCGAAGGCCTTTGTGAGATCCACGAAGGCCATGTACAGCGGTTGGTGCTGTTCCCTGCATTTCTCTTGTAATTGACGTGCGGCGAAGATCATGTCCATTGTGCCCCTTAGTGGGCGGAATCCGCATTGCGACTCTGGGAGGAGCTCTTCGGCCACTGGGAGAAGGTGATTGAGGAGGATTCTTGCGATGACTTTCCCTGTGGCAGGTAGCAGGGAAACTCCTCTGTAATTACCGCAATCGGACTTGTCACCTTTCTTGAAGATGGTCACAATTACGGCGTCTCAGATCCCCTGGCATGCTCTCCTCCTTCCAGATAAGAGAAATGAGTTCATGAATTCACGCCAGTAGTGCTTCTCCACCATGCTTTAGTGCCTCGGCGGGGATTCCATCTGCTCTTGAGGCCTTGTTGTTCTTCAGTTGTCGGATGGCCTTTTCAACCACATGCCGGGCTGGGGTTGTGCTGAGATGGTGGCGGGCAGCATGCTGTGGGATGGAGTTGAGGACACTCGTGTCGAAGACAGAGTCGTGGTTAAAGAGATCTTTGAAGTGCTCCTTCCAGCGGGCACTGACTGCTTCCCTGTCCTTGATGTGTACCTCTCCGTTCTTGGCCCGCAGTGGGGAAGGGCCTTGGGCCGTAGATAGTCTTGACTGCGCTAAAGAATCCACGCATGTCGTGGTTGTTGGCTAGCTGCTGGATCTCCTGCGCTTCCTCCACCCACCATCTGTTCTTTAGGTCACCTGTTTTTTGTTGGACCTCGGCCTTCAGGCTTCTGTAGAGCTGCTTTCTTGCTCTCGAGTTACGTTGCTGTTTCCAGATCAGAAATGCCTTGCGCTTATTAGCTCCTGGATCTCCTGGTCATTCTCGTCGAACCAGTCTTGGTGTTCCCTGGTTGAGTGACCGAGTGTCTCTTCACAGGTGCTGATTATGGAGGCCTTGAGTGCAGACCAGACGCTGTGGGCACTCTGTGTCTCTGCATCACTGGGAGTCGTCAGGTTGTTTGTGAGGCGCAGGCTGAATAGGGCTTTCTTGGCGGGGTCTTTGAGTGCTCCAGCGTTAATTTATAGGATAGCTTATATTCACCCAGTACACTTGAAGTCACCCTCAAAGCAGGGTAACTGAAAATGATTAAAACTGAACTATTAGAATGGGGAAAAAAAGCAGGAAAAAGTAGGTTCTCAGGCAATGTGAGGAGGTGAGGGGTATATGAGGACTCGAGGAGGCCAAGTTTTGGAGAGGAAAGCAATTTCTCCTGAGAGAAGTTGGCACAGTGAAACCAGAAGAAAAGGAAGAAACCAGAATGACTGGCATCCATGGAACACTAGAAAGCCGAGAGAGCAGCGGATGTGCCTGAGCCCAGCAGCTCTTGATTTTCTACTTATTTAGGAAAAGAGCACAAATAAAAGAACAGAAAGAAAAACTTCTAAAGTTAAGTCCTAGCCAAGCAAAGCACAACTCCAGCCAATGGAGAAACAGGAGGGGTGATGTTGAAACTAGCAGAGCAGCTAAATTTGAGGACCTTAATCAGCCACTGAAACAAACCAACACAACTGTCCTGCATTTATGAATCTAGCCAGCAGATTGCATAAACATCACTTTTATTCCTCACAGATTATTTAAGTAAATTACTTTTACATCCCTCTTACTGATAGCACAACCTGGTCTACCATCACAAGAAACTGTTACCAGTTCTGAGAACAGGAACCTACTCTTAAATTAAAAACTCATGTACCACCCAAAATACCTGGGCGTCACCTTGGACAGGACTCTCACCTATCGGCCTCATTTCACCACCACCGGCCAAAAACTAAAAACCAGGGTGAACCTGGTCCAGAAACTCGCTGGACCATCATGGGGGAGCACAGCCAGAATACTTCGCACTGCAACAGTGGCCCTCGTCTACTCTGCTGCAGAATAATACTCTGTCTCATGGTGCAGCAAAGATCGTCGACGTGCAGCTAAATATCGCCATGAGGACGGTGTCAGGGACGCTCAAGTCTACTCCAACTGAGTGGCTCCCAGTGCTGTCCCACATTGCCCCATCTGCCACTCGTCGCGATGCCACCGTGCTCCGTGAGATGGAACAAATCGTGAGCAACATCGACTTTCCCATTCACAAAAACTTGAAAAACCCACCACGAAAGCGCTTAAAATCACGCCGGCCATTCTGGGAAACAGCAGCCAATATTCATTGCAGTTGATATCAACCTATTATCCAGATGGACAGAATCATGGGACGCATGCAACATAAAGAACCAACACCTCCTCACTGACCCAACAGCAGAGGTCCCTGGCTTCGACCTCCCTTGAAGACAATGGACAACACTCAACCGAACCTGCACAGGGCATGGATGATGCAGTCACCTGCTCCACAAGTGGAAGGTGAGGATGACCCAAAGTGCGACTGCGGCCATGAGTCCCAGACCATGGAACTCATCACATCAACCTGCCCACTGAGGCACCTCATTTTGCCACTCGGCATCTCAAGAGGCCATCGAATGGGTAGCCAAACTAGACATCCGGTTATAAGCTCTTCCCGTCATACGAAAGTAGGAGGAGGAAAATTCCCCTCCCTCCACGAGCCTTCCAATTTCAAATGGATACTTAACCTGTGCAGGACCTCTCGGGCACTCTAGTCACCTTATAAGGAGACTCCCTAATTTGAATAAATTGTGGGGCCTTAATGAGGCTTGCATACACAGGTGCCAAATGTTCCCAGCATTAGTGTTGTGTATGTACCTTTAAGAGAATAACTGGTCTCAGACTGCAGTACCGGCAGTGACCACCCCTGTATAAAAGGCGCTAGTGAACCTCTGTGTTTTTAGTTTCACTATTGACTTCCACCAGTAAAGACTTATTTTGTTCCACTCCTGCAGTCCGTGTCTCAATTATTCACGGACGTAATACTGGCGACAAGTAAAAAACGAACTTACCTGCAACTCGGCAGCACCTCAGACGACGTTTTTGAAGGTCGAAGCCAGAAGAAAAAAAATAGAATCCACAGAAACTCGAGAAACGGGCGTCGACCGTGGGCAACCGCCCTCCAAATCGTTGGATTGAAAACTTGCAGGACTGTCAAGAGCCAGGCTTGGATCCCCAGTCTGTGGTTTCCCAGCTAATCGGGCTGGTGGCAGGTAGTGCACTGATCCTTCCTGGGCTGCGGCGGGCTAGAGCTCGATCGGGTGGCTCTGTAACAGGGCTGGGCAGCGAGTCGGGAAGCAAAGAGAGAGAGAGGGTGGAGCACACAGGGTGCGGCCGGTGCTTCGAAGCCGGGCAGCGTTCGGACCTAAGAAGAGGGAGAGAAGTGTCCCAGAGGGTCCGCTCCACGACGGGAAAATAATTTTAAAAAATATTAAACATAGAAAAACATAGAAACATAGAGATAGGAACAGGAGTAGGCCATTCGGCCCTTCGAGCCTGCTCCGCCATTCAATGAGATCATGGCTGATCTTCGTCTGAGATCTTAGCTGATCTTACCAGTTCAGTACCCCGTCCCCGCCTTTTCTCCGTAACCCTTAATCCCCTTAGCCTTCAGAAATATATCCAATTCTCTCTTGAAAATATTTATTGAATTAGCCTTCACAGCCCTCTGTGGCAGGGAATTCCACAGGCTCACCACTCTTTGAGTGAAGAAATTCTTCCTCATCTCTGTTTTAAATGATTTGCCCGCTATTTTTAGACTGTGGCCCCTGGTTCTGTGCTCCCCTGCCATTGGAAACATTCTCTCTGAATTCAGCCTGTCCAGGCCTGCCATAATTTTATATGTTTCGATGAGATCCCCTCTCAATCTTCTAAACTCCAGTGAGTACAAGCCCAAACTATTCAATCTCTCCTCGTAGGTCATTCCCGCCATTCCAGGTATCAGCCTGGTGAATCGCCGCTGCACTCTTTCCATGGCAAGAACATCCTTCTGCAGATGGGGCGACCAAAACTGTACACAATACTCCAGATGCGGTCTCACCAGCACCTTGTACAGCTGTAGTAAGGTATCCCTATTCCTATACTCGAACCCCCTTGATATGAAGGCCAACATACCATTTGCCTTCTTAATCGCCTGTTGCACCTGCATGCTCTCCTTCAGTGACTGGTGCACAAGAACACCCAGGTCCCTCTGCACTTCCCCATCTCCCAATCTATTGCCATTTAGATAATAATCTACCCTCCTGTTTTTACCCCCAAAGTGGATAACCTCGCATTTATCCACATTATAGTGCATCTGCCACGTATCCGCCCATTCCCCCAACCTGTCCAAATCGCACTGTAGCCTCCTGACATCCTCATCAGAGCCCACCCCTCCTCCTAGTTTAGTGTCGTCAGCGAATTTGGAAATATTGCATCCAATTCCCTGATCCAGATCATTTATATATATTGTGAACATCTGGGGTCCCAGGACAGATCCTTGCGGCACCCCGCTGGTCACTGCCTGCCACTCCGAAAACGAGCCGTTTATTCCAACTCTCTGTTTTCTATCCGCCAGCCAGTTCTCTATCCACGTTAATACTTTGCCCCCAATCCCATGAGCCTTAATTTTGCATGATAATCTTTTGTGTGGAACCTTATCGAAGGCTTTCTGGAAGTCAAGGTACACCACATCCACTGGCTCTCCCCCATCTATTTTACCAGTTACTTCCTCAAAAAATTCCAGCAGATTAGTCAAACACAATTTACCCTTTGTAAATCCATGTTGACTCTGTCCGATCCTTTCCCCATTTGTCAAGTGCTCCGCTATTTTATCCTTAATAATGGACTCTAGCATTTTGCCCACAACCGATGTAAGGCTTACTGGTCTATAATTCCCTGCTTTCTCTCTACCCCCCTTTTTAAATATTGGGGTAACATTAGCTACCCTCCAATCCACGGGTACTGTTCCCGAGTCAATGGAGTTCCGGAAGATGATCCTTAGAGCATCTGCTATCTCCATGGCCACCTCCTTAAGTACCCTAGGATGTAGTTTATCAGGCCCCGGGGATTTGTCGGCCTTCAGTCCCCTCAACTTACCCAACACCATATCCCTAGAGATACTAATTTCTGTCAGCTCCTCCCTCTCATTAGTCCCCATGTTTGCCGATATTCCTGGGAGGTTATTTGTGTCCTCCTTTGTGAATACAGAACCAAAGTATGAGTTTAATTGGTCTGCCATTTCCTTATTCTCCATTATATATTCTCCCGAATCAGACTGCAAGGGACCGACTTGGGATTTTACCAGTCTTTTCCTCCTGATATACCGATAAAAGCTTTTGCAGTCTGTCTTTATGTTTGCTGCAAGTTTACTTTCGTATTCTATTTTCCCCTTCCTGATTAATCCCTTTGTCCTCTTTTGCTGTATCCTGTACTGCCCCCAATCTTCCGGTCTGGTGCTTTTTTTTGCCAGTTGATATGCCCTTTTTTTTGATTTTATGCTGTCCCTAATTTCCCTCGTTATCCACGGTTGAGCCACCTTTTTAGGTTTATTTTTATGCCAAACCGGTATAAACATGTTCTGGAATTCTTCCATTCTATCTTTGAATGCTTGCCATTGTCTATCCACTGTCAATCCCCCCAGAAACACCACCCAATCAATCTTACCCAATTCCCGTCTCATACCCTCGTAATTCCCTTTATTTAAGTTCTGGACCTTAGTCTCTGATTCAATTTCCTCACTCTCCATCTCGACCGAGAGCTCGATCATATTATGATCGCTCTGACCCAAGGGGCCTCGTACAAGAAGATTGCTGAAACGCAAGAAACCGTGGAAAGCAGCGCTAACAGCAGCGGGGAACGCTGCAAAGCGCGGGAGGCGCCATTTTAGATTTGCAAGATGCCGAAGACTGGCTGTATCACTGCCTTTGATAATGCAATAGAGGACTGGACCACGTATGTGGAAAGAGTCGAGGTATATTGCGAGGCAAATGAAATAGCCGATGAGAAAAAGGCATCGGTATTGCTAAACTTAATGGGCGCTAGAACGTACGGCCTATTGCGGGACGTGATTACTCCAGCCAAACCGAAGGCGAAGAGTTTTAACGAAATTGTTGCTTTCCTACAGGAACGCCTAAACCCTGCACCGCTGTTGATAGCAGAAAGATTTAAATTCCACAGGAGAACTCAGCATAAAGATGAGAGCAATGCTGAGTACCTTACGGAACTACGCAAGCTATCAAAGCACTGCCAGTTTGGAGCAGGACTGGCAGATACCCTATGGGACAAATTTGTCTGTGGACTCCTGAGTGAAGGAACACAGAAGAAGTTACTCTCAGAGAAAGAGCTGACGCTAGATAAGGCTTTCAGCGTAGCAGTATCGTATGAAACAGCAGCCAGGGGAGCTGCGGAAATTCAACAAAAGCCACAGGAATACGGCACCCACGAAATGACATGGGGATTTGCAAAATGTTATCGCTGCGGCAGAACTAACCATGACCAGAAGGACTGCTGGTCCAAAGACAAAATATGCAGGCAATGCAGAAAGATTGGGACACATTGCACGAGTTTGCAGGTCTGGGAAGAAGACCAGCGACAACAAAAAGGCTACTAAGGAACCGTACAAGAAAGTACAAAAGATGACGGACAGTAGTTCCGAAGACCAGATGAGCGATAGTGAATCCAGGAACAGGAAACTAAGCTGTCTCAAACTTCACAATGTAATCGCAAAAGAGGATCACCGAACCATTTAGGTCACCCTCACGATAGCAGGGTCCCAAGTTAAAATGGAATTGGATACAGGATCAGCGCTAACCGTCATGAATCGACGAGACTACGAGCGGCTATTTTCACACATACCCTTGAGAGAGACATCCATCGTCTTGACGACGTATACGGGGCAAAAAGTATACCCCAGAGGAAAAATAAGGGTGCCTGTCGAATACAACGGCAAGAAAATACGGAAATTGTATCTCTACATACTGCCAAATGGCGGACCACCGTTATTGGGACGGGAATGGATCAGGAAGATAAACTTAGATTGGCACTCCATTCATGCAATGACGGTGGACGGTAAAATAGATGAAGACGTCACTCCTGGACGATTGTCAACAATCTTAGCTAACGCCAAAGAGGTATTTCAACAAGAACTGGGCACGCTTAAAGGCGTAACCGCCTCGATAAAAATAGAAGAGAATGCAGTTCAAGTTTTTCAAAGCAAGACCGGTACCATATGCAATTCGCCCAGCCGTCGAGGCAGAGCTGGAGAATCTGGAGAAGGCGGGCGTGTTGTCTAAGGTCGACTGGAGCGAGTGGGCGACACCCATCGTTCCTTTCATGAAGAAAACGTTAAGCAATAAGTCCGGGGAGCCAAGGAAGATTCGCATCTGTTGGGATTTCAAGGTGATGGTGAACCCAGTCCTTCACATAGTACAATATCCTCTTCCAAGGATAGAAGACATCTTCGCCTCACTGTCTGGAGGGAAGCGTTTTACAAAAATTGACCTAGCACAAGCATATTTGCAGATGGAGGTTGAAGAGTCCTCTAGGAAGTATCTCACGATAAACACTCACAAAGGTCTATACCAGTATCATCGATTGGTATTCGGAGTAGCATCGGCTCCGGTGATATGGCAAAGAGCAATGGAACAAGTTCTGCAAGGGATTCCGGGGACTCAGTGTTACTTGGATGACATCCTTGTAACAGGTGAAGATGACAGTGAACACCTTAACAACCTAGAACAGGTGCTCACTAGGCTACGGGAACATGGGCTGCGAGCCAACCGCCCCAAGTGCGAATTTTTAAAGAAACAGATATCGTATTGTGGCCATGTGATTGATGAAGAGGGGTTACATAAGTCCCCTGACAAAATTGAAGCGGCTGTTAAGGCCCCAGCGCCTGAAAATGTGTCGCAACTGAGGTCATTCCTCGGATTGGTGAATTACTATCATAAGTTTTTGCCGAATTTGTCGACAATTCTGCACCCACTGAACGCCCTGCTACGAACGGGGGTAGCATGGAAATGGAGCGATGATTGTAAGCGTGCTTTTCAGAAGAGTAAGGACTTAATCACTTCAAGCGAAGTATTGGCTCACTACAACCCAGCACTGCCGATCAGACTGGCGTGTGATGCGTCTCCCTACGGCATTGGGGCGGTGCTGTCACATAAATTCCTTGATGGTTTAGAGAGGCCGATAGCTTTTGCGTCACGCTCGTTAACTTCTGCCGAGCGTAACTACGCCCAGATTGACAGAGAGGCCCTCAGCCTAGTGTGGGGGGTGAAGAAGTTCAATCACTACCTGCACGGTCAAAAATTTACTCTACTAACCGATCATCAACCTCTTGTCTCCATTTTCAACCCTCAGAAGGGCGTACCGATAATGACAGCACAACGGCTGCAGAGGTGGTCCCTTTTCCTAGGGGCACACCAATATGACATCGAGTACAAAGGAACTAAACAGCATGGAAATTCTGATGGATTGTCACGTCTACCGTTGCCGACGGTGGAAGAAGACGACCTTGCAGTGGATCCAATGGAGTTATTCCACTCGACCATAGTCGAATGTCTCCCTGTGACGAATGCAAACATAGAAAAGGAAACACGGAACGACCCGACACTATCACGGGTCTATGATTTAATGGTGAAGGGATGGCCAGCACATGGCGAACCACTGCTGCCAGCATTCTTGCCAAGAAGAGAACAGTTGTCAGTGTGCAGAGGAACCTTGATGTGTGGATCCAGAGTAGTAATTCCACCTAAGTTGACAGATAGAGTGCTCAATGAGCTTCATGAGGGTCATCTGGGTGGGGTAAAAATGAAGAACTTAGCCAGAGCGTTTGTGTGGTGGCCGGGAATCGATAGAGAAATCGAAGAGATGACCAAGAGCTGTGCAGGATGCCAGAAGGTCCAAAACGCCCCACCACAAGCTCCTCTGCATCCATGGGAGTGGCCCTCATCTCCATGGCAAAGGGTGCACATTGATTTTGCTGGTCCCTTCATGGACTCGATGTTTTTAATTGTGGTGGATGCACATTCAAAGTGGCCAAAGGTAATAAAAATGTCCTCAGCCACCATGGAAAAAACTATCACAGTTTTACGAACCATATTCACCAGGAATGGGCTGCCTGAACAGATTTGCTCTGACAATGGACCACAGTTTGTGTCTGAAGAGTTCCGGAGGTTCTTAAAGAACAATGGTGTTAAGCATTACACATCTGCCCCATATCATCCAGCCACTAATGGATTGGCTGAGAGGTTTGTCCAAACATTCAAGAAGGCTATCAAGGCAATGTGTAATGAAGATATACCCCTACAACACAAGGTGGACAACTTCTTGTTTGCCTACCGGAATGCGACACATGCGGTTACCAACCAAACTCCAGCCATGATGTTCTTCAATCGAAGACTACGATGCCGCTTGGATTTGGTTAAGCCAAACGTCTGAAGAGATGTGGAGAACAGGCAGTTTCAGAATATGAATGAAAGGCCGACCAGGAGTTTTAAGATAGGTGAACCAGTTTTGGCCCGGGACTACCGCACTGAGAAATGGCAGCCAGGAACGATTTGTACATGACAAGGACCTCTCATGTATACCGTGGACGTTGGGGAGAGCATTGTAAGACGCCATGTTGACCAGATTCTAGCGTCACTGGAAAACGTCAACTCCACACCACGATCTGATACACCTGGTAATGAAGTCGACATTCCAATTGCAGCTACCGCAGAACCGGTAATATTGGAAGGAGATGAACCAAACAACGACATTGATCCCGACTCAACATTGCCAGAAGAACCTGATACCCCAAAGAGGCGTTATCCAGACAGAATCACGAAGCCTCCTCAAAGACTGAACTTATAATTGCTTAAACTTAACCAATGTATCTAGCAACAGCAATTGTGATTGTAATTAGTTATCATTTAGTTGTTAAATGAATGTTATGTACTGTTTATCTAAAAGGGGAGGAATTGTTGTGTATGTACCTTTAAGAGAATAACTGGTCTCAGACTGCAGTACCGGCAGTGACCACCCCTGTATAAAAGGCGCTAGTGAGCCTCTGTGTTTTTAGTTTCACTATTGACTTCCACCAGTAAAGACTTATTTTGTTTCACTCCTGCAGTTCGTGTCTCAATTATTCACGGACGTAATAATTAGACCATCAGATTGAGAAGCACTGAGTCAATCGGGAACAATAGGCCTCAGATCCCTGCACTCAATTATACCAGGAACTGATGCCCAAAATGCATGCTTCACAACAGCTGCCAGCCACCGCATTGTCAGCTCCCTGGAGTCAGCTTTACAAAGGAAGAGTAAGAAAATAAAGTTTGACAAGAATGATAGTGATAATTGAAATGTGTTTTAGAAAAATTACATTATTACAACCAAAATAATGTAATGACAATTCTTTACTGGTGATGTAATTTTTACGTACCCCATGCTTTGGATAGGTTGCTATGGCTTATTTGAAGGAAATATACAAATGTGTCACTAATGATGAAAGACAGTGAAAAGATTCATCAACGGAATTGTTAGAGTGAGACAATTTCTAAACATTTCAAAACCATCAATATATTAAACATCTTATATCTGCGCGCAATTCATTTATGCAAAATCTTACATTCTTTGCCACGTTTTTGTGACACTTTTCTCCCATTATCGATATCTATGTCCAAATTATAATGGAAAGGCCTATGTAAACTTATGTTGTAGTTACACCCTCCCACCAGTGGTGACACTATAGTGCTACAATTTTGCATCTCCCAGCTTGGTAGAGAAACCTCTATGCTCCAACCAACTCCAGTACTCTGCTTCCCAAATTACTTTTGTTTTTGCTATTTAACCATAAATAACAATGGGCCAAATCTTGCTGGATACATAATGGTGTGTTAACGATGCACACCATTATTAATGTGCAAATCGGCCAGCAAGTTCAGGGGATTAAGAGAATTCTTACTTTTAAGAATTTGCTGGATTTGCACATTAATTATCCATTAAACTCGCCGCAGAAAGCTAGGGCTGGAACTTAACAGCGCAAGTGCCTTTTTAACGACTTAATAATTGTTAATGTAATGCAATGCCAATCAGCATCGGACCTGTGAGGGGGCAGTGACCGGCGGCAGAGCTTAAAAGCGGTGGCAGTTGTGAGGTGAGGCCGGATCAGAGCATCGGACCTGTGAGGGGGCAGTGACCGGCGGCAGAGCTTAAAAGCGGCGGCAGTTGCGAAGTGAGGCCCGATCAGAGCATCGGACCTGTGAGGGGGCAGTGACCGGCGGCAGAGCTTAAAAGCGGTGGCAGTTGCGAGGTGAGGCCCGATCAGAGCATCGGACCTGTGAGGGGGCAGTGACCGGCGGCAGAGCTTAAAAGCGGTGGCAGTTGTGAGGTGAGGCCGGATCAGAGCATCGGACCTGTGAGGGGGCAGTGACCGGCGGCAGAGCTTAAAAGCGGCGGCAGTTGCGAGGTGAGGCCCGATCAGAGCATCGGACCTGTGAGGGGGCAGTGACCGGCGGCAGAGCTTAAAAGCGGCGGCAGTTGCGAGGTGAGGCACACCAATTCAGCAGCAGAGGAGAGAGGTAAAAAGTAATCCAAGTGTGACGTCACCAGGAAGCAGGTAAGTGATTGGTTGGTGAGTATTTCTTTCTCCTTTTCATTACAAGCTTAAATTCGGCGGTTTTTTTCTAGGGTCTCTGTGGTGTAGTGGGGACAGTTGGTAAATAAGCGCCCTAGAGTATATCTTTAACTGGTTGTACTTAATAAGGCCTTTCTGGTGCAGAGTGACTGTTGGTAAACCATTTAACTGGTGTAATTAGAGGGATTGATTTAATTTAAATCCAATTAATTAAAGGGGACACTAGCATCTAAAATCGGGTAACAATAAAAAGTTTAACTAATTACATAGAATGGAGCAGGTGATGTGTTACTGTTGCGAGATATGGGAGCTGGTAGACCCCATTGAGGCTCACGGTGATTACATCTGTGACAAGTGTCTGCTGCTACAGGATCTCCAGCTCTGTGTTGATGAGCTGCAGTCTGAGCTTCAGACACTGCGACACATCAGGGAGGGGGAGAAGTACCTGGACTCAGTGTACCAGAAGGTGGTCACACCGATGAAGTTAATTAATTCAGATGTAGAACATGGCCAGGATGGTGTGACTACGAGCGAGGCAGGTACGGGGATCCAGGAGGTAGTCACAGAATCACAGAAACCCCACAGTGCAGAGAGAGGCCATTTCGGCCCATCGAGCCTGCACCGACACATATCCCACCTGATCCCTGTAACCCCTACACCAACACATATCACACCCTATCCCCGTAACCCCACGTATTTAATCCCCCTAACACTAAGGGTCAATTTATCATAGCCAATCAACCTAACCCGCACATCTTTGGACTGTGGGAGGAAACCGGAGCACCCGGAGAAAACCCACGCAAACACGGGGAGAATGTGCAAACTCCACACAGTCACCCGAGGCCGGATTCGAACCCGGGTCCCTGGCGCTGTGAGGCAACAGTGTTGGAGGAGCCGCAGCCCTTGCTCTTGGCCAACAGGTTCAAGGTTCTTACTCCCTGTGTGGACAGGAGCAGGGACTGCAGGGAGGATGAGCAACCTGGCTACAGCACCGTGGAACGGGGGGCCATTCAAGAGGGGGGAGTAAATAGAAATGTTGTAGTGGTAGGCGACAGTATTATTAGAGGGATAGATAGAGTTCTCTGCAGCCAAGAGCGAGAGTCCCGTAGGCTGTGTTGCCTACCCGGTGCCAGGGTTAAGGACATCTCCTCTGGGCTGGAAAGAAACTTGCAGTGGGAGGGGGTGGATCCAGTCATCGTGGTCCATGTTGGTACAAACGACGTAGATAGGACTAGGAAGCCGGTTCTGTTAAAGGAGTATGAGCAGCTAGGCACTGTTGCCTCACAGCGCCAGGGACCCGGGTTCAAATCCGGCCTCGGGTGACTGTCTGTGTGGAGTTTGCACATTCTCCCCGTGTTTGCGTGGGTTTCCTCCGGGTGCTCCGGTTTCCTCCCACAGTCCAAAGATGTGCGGGTTTAGGTTGATTGGCTATGATAAATTGACCCTTAGTGTTAGGGGGATTAAATACGTGGGGTTACGGGAATCGGGTGGGATATGTGTCGGTGCAGGCTCGATGGGCCGAAATGGCCTCTATCTGCACTGTGGGGTTTCTGTGATTCTGTGAAATTAAAAAACAGAACCTCAAGGGTAATAATCTCTGGATTATTACCTGAGCCACGAGCAAATTTGGCTAGGACAAATAAAATTAGAGTGTTAAATGCGTGGCTCAAAGACTGGTGTGGGAGAAATGGGTTTTGCTTCCTGGGACACTGGCACCAGTACTGGGGCAGGAGGGAGCTGTTCCGTTGGGACGGGCTTCACTTGGCCAGTGCTGGGACTAGAGTCCTGGCGGATCATATAACTAGGGCTGTAGAGAGGGCTTTAAGCTAACTAGTGGGGGGAGGTTCCTGGAGAGCAAATAATAAAAATAACAACAGAGAAGGTCATAGACTTAGGTAGCAGTGGGGAAATTAAAAACCAGAGTGTGTCAGGAAGGGGCAGAAGGTATGGAGTAAAAGGTAAAGTAATAAAAAGGGCAAAAGCAGGAACTAAGTGTCACAAAACATATTTGAAAGTTCTCTATCTGAATGCACGTAGCATTCGTAACAAAATAGACGAGTTAATGGCACAAATAACTACATATGGGTATGATCTTGTGGCCATTACAGAAACATGGCTGCAGGGTGACAATGCCTGGGATTTAAACATACCAGGTTATTTAACGATCAGGAAGGACAGGCAGGAAGGAAGGGGAGGTGGGGTGGCTATGTTAATAAAGGAAGGAATCACTGTAATACAGAGAAATGATATTGGGTCAAAAGATCAGGATAATGAAACAGTTTGGGTGGAGATAAGGAATAATAAGGGGAAAAAACACGAGTGGGCGTAGTCTATAGGCCTCCGAACAGTTGCAACTCAGTTGGACGGAGTATCAATCAGGAAATAGTTGAGGCTTGTAATAGTGAACATCTATAATTATGGGGGATTTTAACTATCATATTAATTGGATAAATCAAACTGGGCAGGGCTGCCTTGAGGATGAGTTCATTGAGTGTATTAGGGATGGGTTTCTTGAGCAGTATGTAACTGAACCGACCAGGGGACAAGCAACCTTAGATCTGGTCCTGTGTAACGAGACAGGATTAATTAAAAATGTCCTAGTAAAGGATCCCCTTGGAATGAGTGACCATAACATGGTTGAATTCCATATTCAATTAGAGGGTGAGAAGGTTGGATCTCAAACAAGCGTGCTAAGCTTGAATAAAGGAGACTATGAAGGTATGAGAGCGGAATTGAGTAGAGTGGATTGGGAAAATAGATTAAAGGGTAAGACGATACATGATCAGTGGTGTACATTTAAGGAGTTATTTTGCAACTTCCAAAAAAAATATATTCCACTGAAAAGAAAAGGGTGTAAAAGAAAAGACAGCCATCCGTGGCTAAGTAAAGAAATTAAGGATAGTATTCAACTAAAAACAAGGGCATATAAGGTAGCCAAATCTAGTGGGAGGATCGAGGATTGGGAAAACTTTAAAAGACAGCAAAAAATAACAAAAAGATTGATTAAGAAAGGGAAGATAGATTATGAAAGTAAATTAGCAAAAAATATAAAAACAGATAGTAAGAGTTTTATAGTTATATAAAAAGAAAAAGGGTGGCTAAAGTAAATGTTGGTCCCTTAGAGGATGAGACCAGGAAATTAATGGTGGGAAATATGGAGATGGCAAAAACACTGAATGAGTATTTTGTATCAGTCTTTACAGTAGAGGACACTAAGAATATCCCAACACTGGACAAACAGGGGGCTATAGGGGGGGGGAGGAGCGAAACACGATCAAAATCACTAAGGAAGTGGTACTCGGTAAAATAATGGGACTCAAGGCGGATAAATCACTGGACCTGATGGCTTACATCCTAGGGTCTTGAGGGAAGTGGCGGTAGGGATTGTGGATGCATTGGTAATAATTTTCCAGAACTCCCTGGACTCAGCAAAGGTCACGGCAGACTGGAAAACTGCTAATGTAACACACCTATTTAAAAAGGGCAGTAGACAGAAGGCTGGAAACTATAGACCGGTTAGCCTAACATCTGTGGTAGGTAAAATGTTGGAGTCCATTATTAAGGAGACAGTAACAGGACATTTGGATAATCATAATTTAATAGGACAAAGTCAGCATGGTTTTATGAAGGGGAAGTCATGTTTGACAAATTTGCTGGAGTTCTTTGAGGAAGTAACATATAGGGTGGATAAAGGGGAACCAATGGACGTAGTGTATTTAGACTTCCAAAAGGCATTTGACAAGGTGCCACACAAAAGATTATTGCTTAAGATAAAAAATCACGGGATTGGGGGTAATATTCTGGCATGGATAGAGGATTGGCTATCTAACAGAAGGCAGAGAGTTGGGATAAATGGTTCATTCTCAGACTGGCAATCAGTAACTAGTGGTGTTCCGCAGGGGTCAGTGCTGGGTCCCGTGCTGGGTCCCCAACTCTTTACAATCTAGATTAACGATTTGGAGGAGGGGACCGAGTGTAACATATCAAAGTTTGCAGATGATACTAAGATGGGAAGGAAAGTAGTGAGTGAGGAGGACATAAAAAACCTTCAAGGGGACATAGACAGGCTAAGTAAATGGGCAGAGATTTGGTAGATGGAATACAATACTGGAAAGTGTGAGGTTATGCACTTTGGCAGGAAAAATCGTAGAGCAAATTATTATCTTAATGGCAAGAAACGGGAAAGTACTGAAGTACAAAGGGATCTGGGGGTCCTGGTGCACGAAACTCAAAAGGTTAGTATGCAGGTGCAGCAAGTGATTAAGAAGGCCAATGGAATGTTGGCTTTCATTGCTAGGGGGATAGAATATAAAAATAGGGAGGTATTGCTTCAGTTGTACAAGGTATTGGTGAGACCGCACCTGGAATACTGCATACAGTTTTGGTGTCCATACTTAAGAAAAGACATACTTGCTCTCGAGTCAGTACAAAGAAGGTTCACTCGGTTAATCCCGGGGATGGACATATGAGGAGCGGTTGAGTAGATTGGGACTCTACTCATTGGAGTTCAGAAGAATGAGAGGCGATCTTATTGAAACATATAAGATTGTGAAGGGGTTGGATCGGGTGGATGCGGGGAAGATGTTCCCGATGATGGGTGAAACTAGAACTAGGGGGCATAGTCTTAGAATAAGGGGCTGCTCTTTCAAAACTGAGATGAGGAGGAACTACTTCACTCAGAGGGTGGTAGGTCCATGGAATATGCTGCCCCAAAAAGCTGTAGAAGCTACATCATTGCATAAATTTAAAACAGAAATAGACAGTTTCCTAGAAGTAAAGGGAATTAAGGGTTATGGGGAGCGGGCAGGAATTTGGACATGAGTCTAGGTTCGGATCGGTCATGGCCCTGTGGGTAGCGGAGCGGGCCCAGGGGCCGTGTAGCCTGATCCTGCTCCTATTTCATGTGTCTAATTCTGTTAGATTCAGGAGATAGTTCTGTGATAGTAGATTGGCGGTTAGGATCAGATCAGCCATGATCTTATTGAATGGCGGAGCAGGCTCGAGGGGCCGATTGGCCTACTCCTGCTCCTATTTCTTATGTTCTTTCTTATGTTCTAACCTCTCTGGCCCAGAAAGGGAATATATACTGTTCAGTCTCATTCCTGCATGTAGTCAATTGTTAGAGATTTTAAAACTGTCAAATTGAATTCTTTAAAAAAAAAAAATTTCTCCCAATCTAATCTTTCTTTCACTCTTTTTATTTTTCTTTCTGTACGGGATTTGACACAAAGATAGGCGCATTGTAAGCAATGTAGATGGAAGCATAAAATTATAAACAAGGGTTACATTCCTGGGGTGATTTGATCCAAGATTTCAAGATATTAAGGGGAACTGGTTGGGGAATCTAGGACTAGGGGAAATAGCCTAAAAGTTAGAGACAGGCCTTTCAGGAGTGAAGTTAAGAAACATTTCTACACACAAAGGGTGGTAGAAGTTTGGAACTCTCTTCCACAAATGGCAGTTGATTCTAGGTCAATTGTTAATTTGAAATCTGAGATGGATAGATTTTGTTGACCAAAGGTATTAAGAGATATGGGGCAAAGCCGGCTACATGGAGATAGGTCACAGATCAACCATGATCTCATTGAATGGCAGAACAGGCTCGAGGGGCTGAATGGCCTCCTCCTGTTACTATGTTCCTAATTCACCCGCCTTTGCCATTATTCCTCTGTTCACTAAGGTTCCAGATGCCCTCGTTAAGCCATTATCAGCTCGCACTTCCAGCAAGTTATGGTGCAAAATTTTTTTTTTTTTTTTTTTTTTTTTTTTTTTTTTTTTTTTTGAGGTGAAGGGTCCAGGAAAAAGTCTAACTACTGACTCACACCGTGAGATGCCCCACTCGCGCAAGATCTGGCTCATTATCGAAGTATTATATAAAATAAGGACAGAATGAATGACTTACAATGGGGACTGAACTATGTCTGTGCACTCTTGTCCAAATGTCCCCTGCCCTCTAAGACTTTAAGAAGTTAAGACTTGGTCCTGACTCCTCATGTGCAATGCCACAGGAGATTAACTAGTTATTTCTCATAAAAAGTGCCTAGCATTGTAGAAAGTGTTGCAGCTCAACCATCAGAGCTTTGGTGAATTTATACTTTTTAGTTATCATGGAATAAAATAGATAACAGGGAATGTCTTGACAGGACTTTGAGGGATTGGAGTGATTCACAAGCACAGCTCAAAAATGTTCTTGTAAACCTTCCTTAGTTTTTTTTCTGATTTTGTTTTTAACCATTGCTGTCTAAATCCAAAATGAGAGCCCATAGTTTGATGTTAAATCGTTAAATCTGGGCATTAGTAAGAAAATAGCATGGGCACTAACCTGTAGTGAGGCTGCTGTAGGGGATAATAGGTGGGGGCCTCTCACCAGGTGCTTTTCCTTTGCTGCCCGCACCCTGATGTTGATGCCGTAACCGAGTCTCTCGCTCACTAACAGGCTGAAAACGGAGCGAGGCAAGGGCCTCTCAGGAATAAATACCAGGATTCTGGAAAGATGCCTGCACAGTGGAAATGGTGATTCAGCAGCAAAAACAACCACCTCCACTCAGTCGCAGCCAGACCAGTCAACAGAAGTTTAAAAAATCATTGCAGTTAACATTGAACCTGCAAGCCCATAACATACAAGAGACTCCATTCTTCCAGCTTAACGAGATAGCAAGGTAAAGTTTGCTGGAGCACATTTCAGGTGCAGACTCTTTCTCGATGGGAATGTTGATTGGAGAATCGGGTGCTGAGGTGTTGTGATCATCATTAAAATAAACCGATGGAAAATCGCGCAAGGTTGCGAAGCGGGTGTACGGATCTCCACAACCAAAGTTCTCATTATGTAATCCAGTCACACAAAGCTCTGCATCAAGAGCACGAATGTGTAAAATGACTATTGTGTTTATATCCCCCGAGGAATAAAATTTTAAAATGTGACATGGGTTAATTTCTCTAACCGAAAAGTCTCATCTTGTCCCAGATTGGGTGGTGGAAATGGGAAACAAGAGACAATAATACAATATCATAAATGTCACTGCATGCTTTAGAAGATGCCCCCATCAACAAATCACTGCATTCTGATTGCTTTATGTTGCCTTCTAACAGTCTGTTGCAGCTGTAATAATATTGTGCGGGTGTTTTGAAAAGGTATTTCTCAGCAGCAGGAAAATAAAAAGTTACCCAGCTGTGCCTGTCACAGTTTCTTAACTGATTTACAACCTAGTTAATCAATTTTAACCAATGTTCCCTATTCTGAACCTGGCTGCTGGATCTTGTCTTAAGCATCTGAAAAATTTACACTCATATTGGTTTCCCTTCTCATGACACTTGGTGCAGATTGCAGACAGACAAAAAAACATATGCTACTCTGCTAGGTCTCAAGTCCCCATCTAATTTTTGGCAGAGTTATAAAAAATAAGTCTGAGTGAGTACTGTAGATGCCGTTGAACAGCCATACGTTAACATTTATAAGCATGGAACATTAGAAACACAAATAAAATACACTACAGTATTTCCAAGCGGGGAAATAGGCAATATAAATTAATGACATATGAGTATTTGGCATTCTCAGAAAGACAAAAAAAATGGTCTGGCCTGTTCATCACCCCTTTCCATAAAACATCACTATACAAAACAGGCATATTTTGTATAATATTTAATAAACAGTAGATTTTTACAGTTATTAACAAGTTTCTGCAGATTGCATAGTACACAAGTGTAAGTTGTGCTGGAATGAAACAAGCATTAATGGTGTGACTATATAGAGTAAATTCAGTGATCCCACACTCGCAGCAGGGAGCCAGCCTGGTAGGTAGTGTGGGTTGGAAAATGGGTGCTACAGTATGATAGCTTTATCTCTCAGTCACACTCCCCTACTATGGGCACAGGATCACTGAACTTGCCCTCGATTCCAGGTTTATAGCTGGAATCAAGGTTCTTCCCAGGGTCAAAGTGAGCCTTGCAGGATTCCCAATTTTTTTTTTTTTTTTTTTTTTATATAATTGTTTTTTTTTTTAAAAACAGGACCAACAGATTCCCTCCCCCCAATATTCTGTATGATTTTTGAATAAAATATCTAACAAGATATTTTAATTGGAACAAAGTTGACCAACCTAATTGTCCGGACTTCTGCCAATGCCATGAATTCAGTTTAGTGTCCAGGAGCCCTGATGTTAAATTCATGGGACAAGACAGGCAAAGGCTTGGTGTTAAGGATGACGCCGATAGTTGTGGCTCAAATGAAAGACAAGCTTGACACACACAGTGTTGTGATGCAAAACAAGTTTAAATAATGTGATATCCATTCAACCATCACAGCCAAAAGCACAATGCACAATAGTCATTTCTGATAGCATGCATAGGCTGCTTATTAAACCCATCAAAGACTGCATCCATACAATGGGCTGATTTTCAAAGATTCATTGTCTTGGTGCAGTTTATAGTTGAAGCACTCATTCTTTGACCTAACATGCAATTTTCAGCAGATTTGCTCATTTTTAAAGCACAGAAATTCAGGTACAACATGTAACAACAGATTTGGCACAATGGTTGGCCAAATGTGTGGTTTTGTTTACAAATGCACGAGATGCACAAATTGGAAAAGCAGAAAAGCCAGTGTTTGAAATTCCCGAATCCCATTTAAAAATGCTCTCTAAATGGATCTTTTACTATAAAATATACATATTATATAAAAAAGATTTCCATTTTTAAAGGTGTTTACTTTGCACATTTACTCAAAATAACATTTAATAAAAGGCACATCAGGAGGACATAAGAGGCTAAATTCCCTGATCCCACACTCCCAAAGGGAAGCCATGCTTGAAAAGAGTGTGAATGGGAGAACTGGTGCTACAGTGTTGTAGCCCTATCACTGACTACACTCCCTTTTGAGTGTGGCTGCTTGCTGGGGGCGTGTAATTAGTGAATTCACCCGCAAATATTGCTTTTTTTTGCGCCAGCGCAATGGTTTAACATACAAGGAGCCACAGATGATGCTATCTCACTGCGTTGCTCTGTTTTGTGTCATTCAAAAACAGCGTAAATTAATTGCGCCTGCGCAAAAATCAGCTTCTTAAAATTCAGCGCAAGCACAAAAAAGTGCACCAAGGAAACTGTGCAGGAATGAATTAAGCAAAGCTCCCTTTACACTGGTGCAACAGTTTGGAAATCAAGCCCAATCTATCCAGCGCATTTAGTTTTCACACAAAAACAGTTACTTGAATTCTTTCCAATGTAATGGATTTTTGCAGACATGTGAAAAATTAAAATTTTAAACACCTTGAACGTTGCGAGTTAGCTGTAAGGTGTAAATGAAAATTAGCATTACGTAGGTAGCTTATGAAGATTGGCATGTGGAAATGGGTTTCCATTTCATACTATGGACTGAAAATATTAGTGAGAGGAAGCGATGGAATGTCAAATCCCAGTGTTTCAGTATCCAGCCAGTGATCCATTTGGATATGGAACTTGTACACTGTGTCTAGGTTCAATTTAGGGTTACATAACAATATAGACTATTGTAGGCCTGCAAGGAAATGCACTGTTCATTAGAGCATATATGGCTGCCTGTACGTGAGCTGGTCATTGCAGGAAAGATAAAGCAGTGCATGATTTGCCTCTGGGATTTGCCATTTTTGTAACTGGAAAGTGTGTTAATATACGCACTAGAAATGCTACAGGCGAGCACAGGTCATATACCATGCTGAATAATGGAAAAATAGCACCAGAAAGAAAAACTGTGTACAATTTGCTGGTATGGCAGTGGGTGATAAGGAAAGAAATAAAAACTGAATGGAACAGTAGCTACTGTTAAATGAGTGTTTTATAAAGCAACATTTGAGTTTCTTCTAATAGCTCAACATGATTCTGTAATTAAACCTTTCGATACAATGTGCTGACAGAGAGTCATATTGAATAACCTGATAAGCATTGACTAATCAGCTTACAAGTGCAGTTAACTTAGGCTGTTCTAATGCCCATGTGGGATTCCTGGAGCGTTGTTTTGTCTCATGTCAACAGAGCTTTGAGTCGTTGACTCTTTCGTCAATTCCTTACCTATAGGCGGAGAATGGAAGCACCACAAGTGTCATAATATCGGACATGTTTTACTTTAAGCCTGGGTGCTCCATATATATATATATATATATATATATATATATATATATATAAAGAATATTTTGTATATTCCAGTAGATTGTAGTAGAAACAGTGTTTGAAATTGTGTGAAAAAAATCTTGATTATTCGACGCATTGTCCAGTATTCTATAGAAGAGTTCACCCAGCTCTCTGTTAATTCAGCTCACGTGTAAGTAGAGTTGTTAAGTCTTCCATGAGCAATTTCTAAGGATTCACCTCATTACCATTTTCCTGGAATAGGTACTCCACATTCATACCAGCCCACATAGTAATTGGACGTCCCACCAAAATTCCCAATTCCACCAATGCGGCCAAATGACACTGGCTCTTGGCGATAACTCCGATAATAACCTAAAAAATCCACACCACAGATCAGTTATTGAATGAGCACAATACAATATCAATAAAAACAATCAAATCCAAGTCTTATTTCTTTACAGTTTGAAGAACTCAATTCAGGTGTTGAGGCCTGACTGAAATTAGTTTAGACAGGCTCAATCCAGTGCCATCCTAAATTTGCCACAAGGCTCAAAATGATTTACCATTACTTTAACAGTAGCACCCAAGTTTTTCCATTTTTGGCTCTGGCCATCAGAAAACTTGGAAATTTTCGACCCCGAAGACTGACTCTGATAACTAAGTTTGTATATAAGCCATCCCAAATCATCAATTAAATATGGACATACCATCCAGCCCACCAATTGTCTATGATCCCTGCTGCCACTCTCCTGGGTTGGTCACCAGGCAAAGAGCACTCAGTTGGCAAAGATGGATGTTCACATGCTAATAAGAGCAGGGATTGGACATGGAGGTATACCACCCTCACTCTAACACACATTATACCTGAAAGCCATCAAGTATTTTAAGAATCATAGCAATAAAACCGATTTTAAAATGTTTATAAGGTCCAGTCAGTTGTAACAGTTGAGCTACTTATGTGAGGTAACTAACAAAAATATTTCAAATAATGGGTAAAAAGAGCAGGTTGTTAGAGTCTTTTCAAAAATATTTTGAAAGCAGGAGTTACTAGTTGTGTCCAGGCTCAATTCTGATATTGTCTAGTTACTTGTTTTCTCCCATTCAGACAGAGTGCTGTGGATCTGTGCTCTGTAGGACTGACATTGGTCAACTAAGAGAAATAATAGTCAGACCGGAGAGTTAAATACTCTACCATTTGGAGCCAGTGGGCCACTATAGGATCTGGACATCTTTAACAGACCAGCTCATAGCTATTAATACATTTTCCTCACAAAAGCTTTAGAATTTGTTCCAGGGTTTCTCTGATTACCTGGGATGATAGGTAGAGATTCTGGATACATGTGTGTTCCTGTCCTTCCCTCCATGAAAGAATCAACAAACTGGCAGTGGTCCTCCCCTTTCCCCCAAGCGTCGCCAACGCTGTAAAATGTATCTGAAAAAGAGAAAGAAGTACAAATGTCTTTGACAATTAAGTTGGCATGAACAAAAGGCTCCATTCACGGTTAGTGCACAGGAATGGCATTAAACTCTGCTCGGTTAGCTTGAAACAGTCAAACCAAGGCTAGAAAATGTTCATAGTCCAGTCATTTTCACTAAAGCAATTTCTGTAGAAATAAGTCTCGGTAATTAGCTGAGAAATGGAGTAGCAGGTTGAAAGCCCCAGTGGTATGGTGTGCTGCTCTTACTACAAGCTCAGCTCTCAACCCCATCTGTGCCATCATGGGGAGGGGCAGAACCTGATGTTTTCCTGCAAGAAGGGAGAGAAGATGAAAAGTAATCCATCATTTGCTGCGCTTGTGTATTCTGGCTGGAGATGCGAACCTGGCATGGGAGACCTAGTGCTTTAAAAAGGGTGCCAAATCTGCAACAGAAGTGTGCCTGGTGGGATTTTGGAGTGCACAATTATGTGTGAACCAGCAGAGGAACTGGTTAAAGCACTAGCCAACTCGGATCCCGTGTGCTTCAATTCTGTACACTGCAAAAATCATACTTGGATCCAATTTGTCCAAAGTTTTCATAATGGGCCAGTAATTCCGGTCCCAACGCGCGAGTACGGACGGGGTACTCACGCGTGGGCCCGTTGGAAGTGCCGGATTTCAGCATGCACAGCGCATGCGCGGGAAACCGGCATTTCCTGTCCTCTGAACCAAGAGGTTCAGAGGACGAACGCGTGTGCGCAGGAGTCTGCGCGTGCGCGCTGAAATTCCTTTTTTTCCCCACAGGTTTGCGCGTGTGTAAGGGCCTCTCCAATGTAAAAAGGAGACGTAAAGACTTCATTCTTTAAGGTAAGTGGTCTATTACTTAAAATTATAACATTTTTTCCACAGCTTTATTGTTTTTAAGGACTTTACAGTAAGGTAAGTGTAGTTTTAGACCCGATTTTTAAAAAAATTATTTTTTTCAAAAATTTGATTAATTGTTTAAAATAGTTTTTTAAAAGTTATTTATAGCTTATTTAATTATTGGGATGTTTTTTAAAATTTTATTTAAAGTTAAACTAGTCTTTTGGGCGCCCGTACTTTTCATGAGTTTGACAGTTCTTACTATCAAACTCATGAATGAAGTTTCCCCTCCCCTGATTGGCTGCACAGTGCTCACCTGATCCCAGCCGGCATATTGCACTAACTACGCCGCTGGATCAGGCAAGCACATCGCGCCGACATCTGAACCAAGCCAGTGACAGGAATTCCAAGCAGGCCCAGGCTTCAGATGTCGGCACGCCAGGTGAGTGCACATCGGGGGCTTGCACGCGCGGCAAGCCCCTGAACGTAATTTCTGGGCCAATTTTAAGCACTTCTATTATATCCCCTCGCAAGTCTTCTCTTTTCCAAGAGAGAAAAGAACCGGGGGAGTCAGTTTTTCCTTACTCGCCATTCCTTTAAGTTCTGGAATCAATTGTGTAGCCCTTCTCTGTACCCCTTCCAATAATTGAATATCCTTTTTCAAATAAAGAGACCAAAACTGCCCACAGTACTCTAGATGCGGTACTACCGGGGGCAAATAGTTTTAAAATGACCTCTCTGGATTTATATATTATACCCCTTACTATGCATCTTAACATTTGGTTTGCTTTTTTAACAGCCTAGGAACATTATGCTATTGCTTTAGTGACCTGTCAACTTAAACCTAAGATTCCTCTCCTACCTCATTTACCACATAATCCACATCAACCTTCCCTCTGCCAAATCTCAACCTACATTTCCCTGTATTAAACTTCATCTGCCATTTCTCTGCCCACTGATTGAGCTTGTCGAGGTTCTTTTGAATTTGTGCATATTGATATTAAATCATTTCCCTATGTTCCCAATTTGGTAATATCTGCAAAATGTGGACACTTTTAACACAAGTCCTTCCTCTACGGGTAAATGTCTGCCAACCAGATACCTGCCCATCCAATTGTTACCAATCCATTTAAAACATTCCTGTCTAACCCACAGACTTGGACTTGTGTATTATGTGGGACAGTGTCAAATGCCTTCCTGAAATCAGGTAGTTAACATCCACCAACTCTCCCCTGTCTACTAGGTCTGTTATCTGCTCAAAGAAATCCAAAAAAGTAGTCAGGCATGACCGCTCACTCCTAAAACCATGCTCACCGTCTTGGATTAGCTCATGTTCCTCAAAATGCTGCCTCAAGTGTCAGCTGTGGCTTAGCGTGTAGCATTCTCACCTCTGAATCAGCAGATTGTGGGTTCAAGTCCCACTCGAGACGTGAGCACAAAAAATCTAGGCTGACACTCCAGTGCAGTACTGAGGGAGTGCTGTGCTGTCAGAGGTGCCGTCTTTCAAATGAGGCATTAAATTGAGGCCCTGTCTGCTCTCTCAGGTGGATGTAAAAGATCCCATGGCACTATTTCGAAGGTCATGAAAGGCGCTATATAAATGCAAGTCTTTCTTTCATAGTATCCCTCATAACACTTTCCCAATAGTGGAAAAGTTTGGAATGTTGACTTTATGGATGGTAATGGCTATTTCTCCAGGCTGTTACCAGGGAGCACAATCAGTCCATTAGTGTAGTAAGAACTTTTTTCCCACCGGTTTATTGTTTTCCCTTCCTAAATATAAACATACAAAAAGGGACAGGCAACGACTAGTTGATCCATCGAGCCCATTCCACTCCCGCAGCACACCATCACTCCCGCAGCACACCATCACTCCCGCTAACCCCACCACCACCACCACCATCACCATCACCCAAGCAGTCATGTAATCTTCTGTGAGAATGTTGGAGGCCATTAAATCCACCATGATAAGGAGAAAACTACCATCAAACAGCCTGATCTCTACTAGCAGCAGCTTTAACATTAAAATAATGGGGTGGGTGGGAGTGAAGAAAGAGACTGGCAAAACAGCAGCTGCCAACCCGGATAATATCCATCCAACCATGATTAAAGGGACAGATGTATGAGCCCCTTGCTCGTATCTTCAACAGTTCTATAGAGTACAAGGATGATACCAGAAATGCGAGGTTATACCAATCAAAGAAAGGATGAACAGGCTGGGTCTTTTTTCTCTTGAAAAGAGAAGGCTGACGGGTGACCTAATAGAGGTCTTTAAAATTATGAAAGGTTTTAGAGTAGACACAGAGAGAATGGGGTAGATTTTGCCGAACCTGTCGGGAAGAAGGCGGGACTTCCCCTTTCGGGTTTTTGACCCACCTACTTCGACGTCCGGCCAATCCGCGCGGTTTTCCCTTGATTGACCTTGTTGAGCCCGCCCAGCAGGCTCAGCAGGCCAATTAAGGGCCACCCAGCAACAGGTGACGTCACAGACTGAAATTTCATCTGTCAAGAGTCCTTGACAGATGACATATCAGCGTTTGACAGCTGTTTGAAGCTGTGAAACACTGACAGTCTGAGTTCTGACATGAGTCATTCTGCACAGACTCAGTTAGAACTCACACCGGCACTCAAAGCTGAAGGCTTTCACTTTTGACAGATCGCAGCTGTTCAGCTTTAAGTTCCGGCTGAGTGATGCGCTCCCGACGGCTACAGGAAGAAAGGCTGTTAAGGTAAGTACAGGTAAGCAAAAGTTCTTTACACACTTTAGACACACCAAACGCACTTACCTTTGCACTCATGCACCCATCACTCACCTGAGCGCCGACATCGCGACCCCTCCAACTCCTTCAACCCGACGGCCCGCCTGCTCTACCTGGCATGGTTTGGAGCCGTCGGGAAACCCACACGAAACCCCTCAAAATAGGGATTAGGCTAAAAACTGCCTGTTAATTGGCACTAATCCCTACCCGCCTGGTTTCGGCGGGTCCCAGTGCGGGGCGGGTACCCGCCGCCCCCGAAACTTACGCGGGGCGGGGTTTTGGGCAGGATGGTGTCGGGACCCCCAAATTCAGGATTTCCCCCCCCCCCCGCCTGAAACCCTGCCTGACGGCTCCCCGAAAATCTAGCCCAATATTTCCACTTGTGGGGAAGAGCAAAACTAGAGGCCATCAATATAATAGTCACCAAGAAATCAAATAGCAAATTCAGAAGAAATGTCTTTACCCAGAGAGTGGTGAGAATGTGGAACTTACCACAAGGAACTTACCCCAAAGATGTGCGGGTTAGGTTGATTGGCTATGATAAATTAACCCTTAGGGTTAGGGGGATTAAATACGTGGGGTTACAGGGATAGGGTGGGATATGTGTTGGTGTAGGTGTTACGGGGATCGGGTGGGATATGTGTCGGTGCAGGCTCGATGGGCCGAAATGGCCTCTATCTGCACTGTGGGGTTTCTGTGATTCTGTTTCTGTGAAGGAGTGGCTGAAGCGAATAGTATAGAAGCATTTAAGGGGAGGCTGGACAAACATATAAGGGAGAAGGGAATAGAGGGTTATGCTGATAAAGTTAGATGAGGAAAGATGGGAGGAGGCTTGAGTGGAGCATAAATGCTGGCATGGACTGGCTGGGCCGAATGGCCTGTTTCTGTGCTGTACATCCTTTGCAAGTACAACTTCTTGGCTGTGGGATTGGAGCCAATTCCTAATCCAGAGATGTCATGTCCACTTGATCTGTCTCCCTGGTAAATACTGAAGCAAAGTAATTATTTAATATTTCGGATGTGGTTCAGCCTGGAGACATGTTAACAATGGTGTCCGCCAGGGACCGGTCCTGGGCCCGCTACTGTTCAGTCTTTATTAATGATTTGGACAATGGTGTTGGGAGTAACTTTACAGATGACACCAAAAGCTGTGCAAGGGTTAAGACGGTAGAGGAGTGCAATCAAATCCAAAAAGATTTAGATGTGCTAGGGGAGTGGACCACACAATGACAAATGGCATTTAATTTAGATAAATATAGTGTCATGCATGTTGGTAGCGCCAACATAGAATACACGTATCACTTGCAAGGAACAATACTGAAGGAGGTTGAGAGAGAAAAAGATTTAGATGTTATTGTGCACAGTCCACTGAAGATTCATGACCTATATAGAGAAACTGTAGCTAAAGCTAACAGGGTATTGGGTTGTATTAATAGAACCAATCAGTATAACTCAAAGGACACTATACAGATCGCTGGACAGACCTTGTCTGGAGTACTGTGCCCAGTTTTGGTCCCCCCCCCACATGGTGGATGATATAGTGGCCTTGGAAAAGGTCCAGAGGAGAATGATTCAGAACTTAAAGAACCTCAGCTACTCAGATAGGCTCAAGAACCTTGATCTGTTTACTTTAGAGCAACCAGAGGTGACCTGATAGAGTTCTACAAAATAATTAAAGGGCTAGATAGCATCCCTATTGACAGGTTATTCCAATTTAACAGATTGGGGAGGACCAGGGGACACAAGTATCAACTCTGTAAGAGTCAGAATAGAATGGATGTAAGGCAATTCTTCTTTGCCCAGAGAGTGGTGAACCTCTGGAATACATTGCTGGCTGGTGTGGTGGGTGCTGACTTTGTATACCTTCAAGAGGGAGCTGGACCAGTTCTTGACTGGGGCAGAGATCGTATCACATAGAAAGTAAGGGTCTTTATAAATAACACTTGGTCTGTGAGATCTCCTGGACTGGTTTTGATCAGCTGAGGGGGTGGGAGAAGAATTTACCAGAGTATTTTTCTCCTATTGGCCCTGGGTTTTTGTCTCTCCCAGGAGATTACATGGCTGTGGGGGTGGGGGAGAGGGAAGAAGTGTTTGGCCAGACCATCATGGTGTGTGGCAGGTCAGATGGACCAACTGGTATTTTCCTGTTTGTCAATTTCGTATGTAACGCACCCTTTTCATCAATTGCTCAACTTCCATCCCAAACCTCGGTCATAGGAAATGCAGGAAAACTAAGAACCTAGCAGCATTGTTTAAATACTGCTGCCGAAGGGGCGGCAAAACCATATTCTAAGATTCTACGTTTCTTATTCTTTTCTGTCGCTCTCCACTTCCATACAGCTCCTTTCAGTTTGCCTTTCCAGGGCAGCTGTGCACTCTGGCAGGGACTGCATCATCTGGCAGTGGATGAATATAAGACTCCCAGCAGGAGACACAGAGATCATTTATTGGAGCACAAAAATCCCAAGACATGTAAGTACAAACAAGACGCCAAAGGAAGACAAAAAAGGACACACGTTTTCCTAAATTAGATGAATGTTGTTCCTACTTAACAATGAAAAACATTTTCAGGGTTATTAATCTTGCTGCTGTGATGGAACTTTCCCAATTTAATTGACTTCTCCCTCTACTCTGACTATGTAAAAATGTATTCCCAACTCTTGCATCTATTCGAACAGAACAGTTTTTCTAAAGTTTTCAATGCACTTCATGACTTAAGTCATCTTTCAAAATGAGCAGTGATCATAGAGTTAGAGAGCCTACAGCACAGAAACAAGCCATTTGGCCCAACTTGGCATTTATGCTCCACACGAGCCTCCTCCCACCCCTCTTCATTTAACCCTATCAGGATATCCTTCTTTTCCTTTCTGCCTCATGCACTTATCTAGCTTCCCCTTAAGCATCTATGCTATTTGACCCAACTACTCCTTGTGATAGCAAACTCCACATTCTAACCATTCTTTGGATAAAGAAGTTCCTCCTGAATTCCCTATTGAATTTATTAGTACCTACCTTATATTTATGGCCATTAGTTTTGGTCTCCTCCACAAGTGGAAATGTCTTCTCTATGTCTACCCTATCAAACCTTTTCATAATCTTAAAGATCTCTATCAGGACACCCCTCAGCCCTCTCTTTTCTAGAGAAAAGAGCCCCAGCCTGTTCAGCCTTTTCTGATAGTTTATAACCTCCAGTTCTGCTATCATCCTTGTGAATCTTTTTTTGCACCTTCTCCAGTGCCTGTGTCCTTTTTAAATTATGGAGACCAGAACTGTGCACAGTGCTCCAAGTAAATGATCAGCTATGTAATCACTGCCGCCAGGCCACATGGACCAGCAATGTCTTTCAGAACCAGGCAGCGTGTTGATCAGAAGTCTAGCCTGCAAGATCTCTTTCCATGGCACCAGCAGCAGAACCTACAATGGTTGGAGGCTGATGTTAATGAGGGGACAACATTTCCTTGTTTCCTTTGCTATTGTCTGTTTAATTATTAACTATCTTGGCTTTTATTGTCCTGTTTAAGTGGCACAATCACTACACTGAAGATTTTTGCCGATCTGAGCAAACAGAATTTTAAAGCTAAAACTATGACCCGTATTTTACGATCGGAGGCTTCCTGCGTGCGGAGGCCTCCAAGCTGGGAAAAAATCTATGCCCTTACCCGAGGGCGCCAGAGGTCCGGCCATTTCTGATCCTGGGCCTCTGCTCTACGAAATTCGCAGAGCCCAGGTATCCCAGGGGGGTATGCGGTTCGCAATGAGAGAAGGGAATCTCCCTTCATGCTTTTGACAGCTTAGACCTGTCAAAATTATGAATGGAGATCACATCAAAACATTAAATAAATGAAACAAAAATTTTTTTTTTTTTTAATTTGTTAAAATTACATTAAATATTTTAAACAAAAATTTAAAATTAAAGTTTTTTACAGGGTTAAAAATAAATGTGCCTTTTTAAATTATAAATGAGAGAAATTTTTTTTTTAATTTTTTTTTTTTAACTTTTTTAAACTCATGCTGGTAAAAGCAGGCCTTACGCTTGCTTTTACCAGGTGTAAGATTTTTAAAGGATTTCAGCGGGCAGAGGTTCTGCAGAAAGCCGAACTCTCCCACCGCAGAGGCCCTTCTCCAGGGCAGACATCCGATCTGTCAAGAGGATTCTTGACAGATCGGAAGTGCCGGTTTTCAGCGCATGCAGCTCGCACACACCTGTAGGGATCAGAAAATACGGCCCATTATTTTTTGAAACATCTTTTCGCTCCCATTCTCCACTGGTTGCTGGGCTTCTCTGCTGTTGAATATGACCATCCAAATACGTGCCAATGTATTCAAAGGGGATGGTGATGACAGGGTAACATCATATATAGGCATGTACAGATGTATGTATGCACATATATAATTGTGTGCACCCACACGTACATATGCATGCACCCAGTCTGTATGCAAATATGTATTTACGTATGTGCGTATGTATATATGCATGCATTCACTCATGTCTCTGCACATTTGTGCATGCATGTATGCGTATAGAAAGAGAATGCAGAAAGTATGCTCAGCTGCATGACAGAGTTGTAAACACTCCACCTGTCACTTACCTCTCAGGCCTTCAGCCAGGAAGATTTTATATCGCAGAGAGTTGCAGAGTACCACACCCACAAACTTGCGGTACCAGGTGCGCTTCACATACTGCTTTCCTGAGCATTCGCTGGAAGAAGGTTCATACTTGAATGTATAAGGAATCCAAATTGGCTCACCCCCTGCAGGGAACAAACACAATGTTCCTTGTGTTACTACAATCAAGCTCTTGAATCACTGCAATATATATTTCAGCTATCAGTGAGGGGCGTAGATCTCAATTTATCCTTTTATTTGAGATCTGCATAACTACATTCTACATATTTCATGATATGAACCTGACTGTACATTATGAAGCTATTTTATAAATTGCTGTGATATCATGTAAATTAGATACAGAATTTATTCTGTGTATGTGAAGTGACAACTTGACCGAAATACTATCTAGGACACAACCAACACATGTAATAATAAAACAATCTGCGCATTTGCAAGCCTGTCACCATAACCACTACAGCAGGATGTCAAACTCATTTTAAATGGTGAGCATGATCTGACATCCTGGCATTTGGCATGGGTCTCATTCAGCAAAAGTTATTTGGGTACATGGGGGTGTGGTATGTGTATCAACTGTTTTCTGGGTGTAAACAGGCGCAATGTATGTCAATTTCTGGGTGCGAGGTCCTGGACTTAATTGCCGCTACTTTTAGGTGAACCTGGCAGCTGCCTGAAATTAGCATTGGATTAATTTAAATATGCAAAGAAGGGTCCTGTGCCTGTTTCAGAACCCTTCTGTAAATTGTGTGGAAAAACTAGTTGGAGCATGCATCATGCAAGCTCTGACCAGTTCTATAGCATCCTATACAGTGTTTTTTTTAAAAAAGGGAACACTGGAGGCCGTTGAAGAAATGGCAGCGAAAATTTATTTTACTTCCCCTTCTGTGGAGCGTGGAGGTGCAGGAGTGCTCCTCCAGGCTCCCCAGCACTACTGTGGGCTGCTGCCAGCCCGTACTCAACCCTCCTGCATCCCACTTCTCCAGGTATTGGAGCTTGTGATGCTCTAAACAAGTATCGTGGGTCTCCGTCCCCTTGTTCTCCCATTTTCCCACCAATGGCAACATTCTTACACTATTTACTTACAGTGAGGTGCCCAGGTTTAACTCGCCCCTTTACTGGCTGCTCCTCTCTTGGCACCATTACCATTTGCCACGTTGATACTGCTGCTCCTGGCTCTGCAGAAAATGTTGAGCCCCACGCCCACCCCATTCCTCTCTCCCTCATGCCCAAGCCCCAATTGCCCGATCCTCAGTCCTGTGTCCCAATCTCCCCCGAGTCCCAGTCTCCCGACCCCCCCATCCCGAGTCTCAATCTCTTGAACCCCCCCCAGTCCCAATCTCTTGAACTCTCCCCAGTCCCAATCTCTCGAACCCCCCCAGTCCCAATCTCTCGAACCCTCCCCAGTCCCAATCTCTCGAACCCCCCACCCCGAGTCCCAATATCTCGAACCCCCCAGTCCCAATCTCTTGAACCCCCCCCAGTCCCAATCTCTTGAACCCCCCCGTCCCAATCTCTCGAACCCTCCCCAGTCCCAATCTCTCGAACCCCCCCCAGTCCCAATCTCTCGAACCCCCCCAGTCCCAATCTCTCGAACCCCCCCCAGACCCAATCTCTTGAACCCCTCCAGTCCCAATCTCTCGAACCCCCAGTCCCAATCTCTCGAACCCCCCCAGTCCCAATCTCTCGAACCCCCCCAGTCCCAATCTCTCGAACCCCCCCAAGTCCCAATCTCTCGAACTCCCCCCGTCCCAATCTCTCGACTCCCCCCGTCCCAATCTCTCGACTCCCCCCAGTCCCAATCTCTCGACTCCCCCCAGTCCCAATCTCTCGAACCCCCCCCAGTCCCAATCTCTCGACCCCCCCAGTCCCAATCTCTCGACTCCCCCCAGTCCCAATCTCTCGAACCCCCCCCAGTCCCAATCTCTCGAACCCCCCCGTCCCAATCTCTCGAACCCCCCCGTCCCAATCTCTCGAACCCCCCCAGTCCCAATCTCTCGAACCCTCCCCTGCCCCAATCTCTCGAACCCTCCCCTGCCCCAATCTCTCGAACCCTCCCCAGTCCCAATCTCTCGAACCCCCCCGTCCCAATCTCTCGAACCCCCCCCAGTCCCAATCTCTCGAACCCTCCCAGTCCCAATCTCTCGAACCCCCCCCAGTCCCAATCTCTCGAACCCCCCCCAGTCCCAATCTCTCGAACCCCCCCGTCCCAATCTCTCGAACCCCCCCCCGTCCCAATCTCTCGAACCCCCCCCAGTCCCAATCTCTCGAACCCTCCCCTGCCCCAATCTCTCGAACCCTCCCCAGTCCCAATCTCTCGCACCCCCCCCAGTCCCAATCTCTCGAACCCCCCCGTCCCAATCTCTTGAACCCCCCCCAGTCCCAATCTCTCGAACCCTCCCAGTCCCAATCTCTCGAACCCTCCCCAGTCCCAATCTCTCGAACACCCCCCAGTCCCAATCTCTCGAACCCCCCCGTCCCAATCTCTCGCACCCCCCCCAGTCCCAATCTCTCGAACCCTCCCGTCCCAATCTCTCGAACCCCCCCCAGTCCCAATCTCTCGAACCCTCCCAGTCCCAATCTCTCGAACCCTCCCCAGTCCCAATCTCTCGCACCCCCCCCGTCCCAATCTCTCGAACCCTCCCCAGTCCCAATCTCTCGAACCCTCCCCAGTCCCAATCTCTCGCACCCCCCCCAGTCCCAATCTCTCGAACCCTCCCCTGCCCCAATCTCTCGAACCCTCCCCTGCCCCAATCTCTCGACTCCCCCCAACCCCTAGTCCCAACCTCCTGACCCCTCTGTCCCAACCTCAATCTCCTGATTCCTCCTCCCACCCCTGTCTTGATCTTAATGTCCCAACTCCACCTGCCTGCAGGTTTTCTGTGCTATCACGGAGCGGCGCAATGATGTGGCACGAAGTTTAAAAGCCGCAGTTCTCCTGGGCTGAGAAGCAGCACCCGGGAGGTTCGTCTCTCATTCCAGGACACACAGCAACACTAACCGTAACTAATACTATCAAGACATTGCGGGCAGGATTAAACTGTATGGCGGGCCTCCTGCAGGACATTGGGTAGATCAAAAGAAAAGTTATTTTAAATGAACAAAATAACATGAAACTGGAATGACATATCTATATATTGTAGAAATGCATTACTGCACATTTAGTTATCTCACCAACAGAGGACAGACTGCTCATGAATTAACACTCCATTTGAAAAACTCCCATTCAGTACCCCCATTCGTTATTCAGTTTGATTCTGTAGGAATATTTTCACAATTTCTGATGTGATGTTTCATAAGCCAGTAGCAAACAGACATCAGCTTTAAATTCCAGTTTGAGAAGAGGAGCAAATTTCATCGAATAAATAAATCTCACTGCTAAATTGCTGATATCGATCTCTCATTTGCGAAGACGACCTTTGTAAGTTATTCAATACCATAACACAGGGGATCTGTGGGCACTCATGCACAGGAAACAGAAATGTTGGTGCACACTTCCTATTGTGTTATTTAAAAGACGTTTAGCGCCATCTGGAACACACGCCCAAAGCTCATTCTGAGTTGGGTCTCAGGCCTCATTTCCATAAGACTGCGAACACCTGCCCAAAACCCGCAATATCATGTGGAGCCAAGAGGTGCATTCCTCTTCCCCCTCGCACCATATTAAGGCAAGAGGAAAACAAAATCATACCTGTTCTTCCAACTTTTTCCCCTGCCCCAGCTTCCCTAAAGCATTCCTCCAAAGCCCCTTAACCTCCTGTTGCTGCCGATGGATGTGACTCATGCAACAACACTCTAGGGGTATGAATTCCAGATACTATGAAAACTCCCAGTCACAGGAATCACTTATAGCAGTGGCAACAAGAACTTAGACCTACTTAGTGCCTTAAATGTAATGAAACCTTCCAAAGCACTCTAGACCAATATATGTGCGAGAAGGATTAGCTGTGGTGACAAAAGCAGGTAGATTTAAGAAGTTTTTGAGGGAAGGGCAACAAAGAGGGGCTACAAGGCAGAGAGGCTTTGCAAGAGTGTTCCAGAATGCAAGGCAGAAAACATTATAGCCGAAAGTGGATTGGAGGGAAGTGGAGGAGGGGTACAAAGGAGGCCAGAATTGGAAGTGCGGAGGGCGTGAACAGAAACATACGGCTAAACAGGGCTGGCCTTACGGAAAATGGCACCCTGAGCAAACTTGTATTTTGGCACCCTTTCTTTGAGTTTAAGTATGTAGTAGTATTAGCGAAAGTTTCAGAAATAAAGCTGTAGTCTCAAAAGCTATTTATAACTTAAATAATAAACGATATAAGGCATAAAAAATAACATTATAGCTAAGTCACAAATAAACCAAACATTAAATTAAACAACAACTTGCATTTAGTAAAACATCCCAAGGCGCTTCACAGGAGGTTTATAAAACAAAATTTGAACTGAGCCACATAAGGAGATGTTAGGGCAGATGAGAGGTAGGTCTGAAGGAGCATTTTAAAGGAGGAAAGAGAGGCAGAGAGGTTTAGGGAGGGAATTCCAGAGCTTAGGGCCTAGGCAGCTGATGGCACGGCCGCCCATAGTGGAGCAATTAAAATCGGGGATGTGCAAGAGGGCAGAATTGGAGGAGCGCAGAGATCTCAGAGAGTTGTGGGTCTTGTAGTGTATGTGCCTTTAAGTCAGAACTACTTTTACAGCTCCTGTATACTGTAGTACCGGCAGTGACCACACCAGTATATAAGCTTTGCGCATGCCTCTGTACCCCAGTCTAGAAACTACCCTCCTCCAGTAAAGACCTGTTATTTGTTAATGTACAGCATCCGTGTGATTATTTATCCACTGAACCACGGATCCAACAGTGGCGGCAAGTGTCGATACGAATCTACCTGCAACATAAAAAAAAAATAGTCGAGGCCAGGAACATGGGCATCGACCACGAGCAACCGCCCAGCAGTCAGGCAGAGATCCAACTTTGCAGGGGAGGCTGTGGAGAGCCAGGCTTGGTTCCCCAGCCACAACGAGCAGTAAGAGACCGACGACCGGTCCAGCGCAGACCCTTCCCGAGCAGCGGCGGCTGGAGCCGACCGACGGCAGAGAGAGAGCCGAGCAGCGTCGACGGGGTAAGACAGAGGGTGAAGAGCGCAGGGCGCAGCCAGGGGTTGAACACCGAGCGGCGTCGAGAAAAATAAAACAAACCGGAGAGAGGGAGCGAGACAGCCGGGTGCTAGACTGAGCGGCGTCGAAAAATATAAAAAGAACGCGCAGAGCACAGCCAGTGCTCACGGGCTGAACAGGGTCCGCGGGGCGAAGAAAGGGGAGACGCCATTGAGCCGCGGAGAAGGAAGAGCGCGGGAGGCGCCATTGAGCCGCGGAGAAGGGAGAGCGCGGGAGACGCCATTGAGCCGCGGAGAAGGAAGAGCGCGGGAGACGCCATTTTTAGAAGCCGCAGCGGATAAGAAGGGCGAGCGCGGGAAGGAAGGAAAGCGCGGGAGACGCCATTTTGTGCCAGCGGAGAAGACGGGGAAGCGCGGGAGGCACCATTTGTGATAGTTAACACACACCCAAGGATGCCGGAGAGTGGCAGTATCTCTACGTTCGACAATGAAGTCGAAGATTGGGCGACATATGTGGAACGTATTGAGGTGTACTGCAGGGCGAATGAAGTGCCAGATGCTAATAAAGCACTGGTTCTGTTAAATTCCATGGGTGCAAAAACTTATGGGTTACTGCGAAATCTAATAACCCCAGAGAAGCCGGTAAACAAGAATTTTGAAAGCATAGTAGAAATCCTACAGGACCACTTAAACCTCACACCGCTGCTGATAGCAGAACGATTTAAGTTCCATAAAAGGAACCAACACAAAGACGAAAGCAATGCTGAGTACCTAACGGAACTGCGCAAGCTATCGAAACACTGCCAGTTTGGAGCGGGATTAGCAGACACGTTAAGGGACAAGTTTGTGTGGGCTACAAAGTGAAGGAACCCAGAAACGGCTTCTATCAGAAAAGGACCTTACGCTGGACAAAGCTTTCAGTATGGCAGTATCACACGAAGCAGCCGCAAGGGGCGCTGCAGAGATACAACGGAGACTGCAAGAATATGACACCAATGAAATGTCCTATGGAACAGGGAAGTGCTATCGCTGCGGCAGAACAACACATGACCAGAAAGATTGTTGGTTCAAGGACCAAGTGTGCAGACAGTGTGGGAAAGCAGGACACATAGCAAGAGTCTGCAGGTCTGGGAAGAAAACCAACAGTAAGAAATCTCCACAGGAGAAGTACAAAAAGGTACACCAGGTGATGGACAGTGGTTCAGACGAACAGGGAAATGATACAGACTCCGGAAGCAAGGAGCTGGGTTGTCTGAAACTACATAAGGTAACCGAAAGGGAGGATCACCAGACTATCTGGGTTACACTCAAGATAGACGGAGTCCAAGTGGAAATGGAATTGGACACAGGGTCAGCTCTAACAGTCATAAATCAAAGAGACTACAAGCGGCTATTTTCACACATACACTTGCAAGCTACAGAGATGGTCTTGAAGACGTATACGGGGCAAAAAGTCTACCCCAAAGGAAAAATAAGGGTGAAAGTGACATATAAAGGCCAGGAAATACCTAAAATGGATATATATGTATTGCCAAATGGAGGACCACCACTGCTAGGACGTGAATGGATCCGGAAGATACAATTAGATTGGCATTCCATACAGGCACTGAAGGTTGAGGCCAAAAAGGATGACGACATCACACCTGGACGACTGTCAAAAATGTTAACTGACGCAAAAGAAGTGTTCCAGGAGGGACTAGGAACACTAAAAGGCATAACAGCAACGATTAAAATAGAGGAAAATGCAAGCCCAAAGTTTCTGAAGGCCAGACCAGTGCCTTATGTGATCAGACCAGCTGTTGAAGCAGAGCTGGAAAGGTTGGAACGTTCAGGAGTACTGTCCAAAGTGGACTGGAGCGAGTGGGCTACACCCATCGTTCCTGTAATGAAGAGGTCGTTGAGTAATACGCCTGGGGAACCAAAGAAGGTCCGCATCTGTGGGGATTTTAAGGTGACAGTGAACCCAGTCCTTCACACGGTGCAATATCCGCTTCCACGAATTGAGGATATTTTCGCCTCGCTATCTGGTGGTAAACGCTTCACCAAAATTGATCTAGCCCAGGCATACTTGCAAATGGAGGTAGAAGAAGCTTCGAAACATTACCTTACGATCAACACTCAAAGGTCTCTATCAATACAACCGGCTGGTGTTTGGAGTGGCCTCGGCTCCGGCTATCTGGCAAAGGGCGATGGATCAGGTCCTGCAAGGGATTCCAGGGACCCAGTGTTATTTGGACGACATCTTGGTCACGGGCGAAAATGACGGTGATCACCTCGCCAACTCGGAGAAGGTGCTCACCAGATTAAAGGAGTATGGGCTACGAGCTAATCGCCACAAGTACGAGTTTTTCCAGAAACAGATCTCGTATTGTGGCCACGTCATCGGTGAAGAGGGGTTACATAAGTGCCCTGACAAGATTGAGGCAGTAGTCAAGGCTCCAGCACCAGAAAATGTGTCACAACTGAGGTCGTTCCTCGGGCTGGTAAACTACTACCACAAGTTCTTACCAAATTTGTCTACAGTATTACACCCGCTGAACACCCTACTGCGAACAGGGGTACCATGGAAGTGGGATGACGAACGTAGACGAGCTTTCCAGAAGTGTAAAGAATTGATCACATCAAAAGAGGTGTTGGCCCATTTCAACCCAGCACTACCAATTCATTTGGCATGTGATGCATCACCCTACGGTATTGGAGCGGTGCTGTCGCACAAATTCCCAGACGGGTTGGAGAGGCCAGTAGCCTTTGCGTCTCGGTCACTAACCTCAGCCGAGCGCAACTACGCCCAGATTGACAGGGAGGCCCTCAGCCTAGTATGGGGAGTAAAAAAATTCAACCACTATCTGCATGGGCAGAAGTTCACCTTGCTGACTGACCACCAACCACTTGTCTCCATCTTTAATCCTAAGAAGGGCGTGCCAGTAATGACTGCACAGCGGTTACAAAGATGGTCCCTGTTTCTAGGGGCGAATCAATATGAAATAGAATATAAAGGCACGAAACAGCATGGGAACGCTGATGGGCTATCGCGCCTGCCACTGCCTACTGTGGAGGAAGCACCAGCAGTGGACCCTATCGAGATATTTTATTCGTCAATAATTGAACGATTGCCAGTAACAAATGCGGATATAGAGAAGGAGACCCGCAATGATCCGACGCTGTCACGGGTATATGAATTGACGGTGAGGGGATGGCCAACACATGGCGACTCACTGTTGCCAGCATTCTCATGCAGAAGAGAACAGCTGTCAGTATGCCAGGGGACAGTGATGTGTGGCTCCAGAGTGGTAATTCCACCCAAGTTAAGGGAGAGAGTGCTAAATGAGCTACATGAAGGTCATCTGGGTGGAGTGAAAATGAAAAGCCTTGCTAGGGCTTATGTGTGGTGGCCGGGAATCGATCAACAAATCGAAGACCTAACTAAGAGCTGCTTAGGATGCCAGAAGGTCCAAAATGCACCACCACATGCCCCTCTACACCCATGGGAGTGGCCCTCCTCTCCATGGCAATGGGTGCATATTGATTTCGCTGGTCCATTCATGGACTCAATGTTCTTAATAGCAGTGGATGCTCATTCAAAGTGGCCTGAGGTGATAAAAATGTCTTCAACCACTACAGAGAAAACGATTGCAGTCCTACGGACCATATTTGCCAGAAACGGTTTGCCAGAGCAGATTTGCTCTGATAATGGACTACAGTTTGTGTCCAACGAGTTCCAAAAATTCATGAAAAGGAATGGGGTAAGGCATGACACATCCGCCCCGTATCATCCAGCCACAAATGGATTGGCTGAGAGGTTCGTACAAACCTTTAAGAAGGCGATAAAGGCCATGTGCGACGATGAAATTCCACTACAGCATAAGATGGACAATTTCTTATTAGCCTACCGAAACGCGACACATGCAGTTACCAACCAGACCCCGGCCATGATGTTCTTTAACCGAAGGTTGAGATCTCGTCTGGACTTGCTCAGACCAAATGTGCGAAGAAATGTTGAGGAAAAACAATTCCAGCACATCAATGAGAAGCCGACAAGGAGCTTCAATGTAGGGCAACCAGTCTTGGCCGTGACTATCGAACAGAGAAGTGGCAACCCAGAACGATATGTACAAGGCAGGGGCCATTAATGTACACAGTGGATGTCGGGGAGAACATTGTGAGACGCCACGTCGATCAGATCTTAGCGTCACAGGAATGCGTCAACCCCATGTCTCGAGTACCTGGGGATGAACCCGACATACCGGTAGCATCTACTTCAGACCCAGTAGCAGTGGAACCCGATGAACTACCCGATGAAAAGGGGTCAGAATCGCCTCTGCACCAAGAACAAGAACCTCTGGAAAAGCGCTATCCCGAAAGGGTCAGGAAGCCGCCCCAAAGACTGAATCTATAAATGGACTTCTGTTGTTTAATGTACATGTTGAAATGTTAATTGTTATTTGAATATTAGGGGTATTACTAATCTAAAAGGGGAGGAATTGTAGTGTATGTGCCTTTAAGTCAGAACTACTTTTACAGCTCCTGTATACTGTAGTACCGGCAGTGACCACACCGGTATATAAGCTTTGCACATGCCTCTGTACCCCAGTCTACCCTCCTCCAGTAAAGACCTGTTATTTGTTTATGTACAGCATCCATGTGATTATTTATCCACTGAACCACGGGTCCAACAGGTCTGGAGGAGATTACAGAGATAGGGAGGGGCGAGGCCATGGAGGGATTTGAAAACAAGGATGAGAATTTTAAAATCAGGGCTAGGGCAGGGGGGAACCTTGGAGGAAGTTTGGCCCGGTGGGCTAGAGGAAAGGAGGGAAGTGGCAGAGGCAGCTGAACAGATGGTCTCAATCTTAGTGATAAAAAAGTCCATGAGCTCCTCGCTCTTTTTGTTGGAGGTGAAAGTGGAGGAGACAGGGGAGAGGGGTTTATGAAAACAGTTTGCAGTTATGAAAAGAAGCCGGGAGTTATCTTTGCATTCCAGGATGATTCTGGAATAGTGAGCTGTTTTGACAGATGAGAGCAGGACCTGATCGTGCTTTATGTGGTCCAGCCAGATCTGGCAGTGAAAGGCTAAACCAGTTGTCCGCCATATCCATTCAAGTCTGCGTCTCTTAGACTTAAGGGAGTGGAGATGAAGGCCGTACCGGGGGAATGGCCAGGGTGAAAGAGAGTAATGCTTTTAATGGGGACTAGGGCAACAAAGGGGGAGGTGAGGGTGTGGTTCTGGTTACACTAAAGTAATAAATAATAACAAATTTAAAAATTTGTTCACCAAGATATTTTGAGCCACATCATTCTTGACAGCGAAGATAGCCTTTCATCTCCCGTGGTTGATCGCAAATATGTTTTTATGAGCTTCAACTTCAAGAAGATCCGTTCACTGCTCGCCAGCGATACGGGCATGGTTAACAGGATCCAGGACAGTGGATTGCAGGGGGTTGGGATTCGGAGGGCGGAGAGGACCGGGGGGGGGGGGGGGGGGAGGGCAGGGCGGGGAGGGCAGGGCAGGGGAGGGGAGGGCAGGGGACGGGAGGGCAAGGGACGGGAGGGCAAGGGACGGGAGGGCAAGGGACGGGAGGGCAAGGGACGGGAGGGCAAGGGACGGGAGGGTGACAAGGGCAGGGGATGGGAGGGCGGGGATGGGATGGTGGAGAGGGCGGGGAGGGCAGGGGATGGTGGAGAGGGCAGGGTGGGCAGGGAATGGGAGGGCGGGGAGGGCCAGGAGCTCAGAGGGAGGAGAAGGCCAGGAGCTGGGGGTTGGTGGGAAGTTCAGGGGCTCGGTGGTGGTGGGTGGGGGGGGGGTGGTGGGAGGAGCTCAGGCACTCGCGGGGAGGAGCTCAGGCACTTGGAGTGGAGGGGAAGAGAAGGTGGTCAGGACCTCGGGGAGGGCGCGGTCAGGAGCTCGCGGGGGGTGAATGTCAGAAGCTCGAGGGAGAAGGTCACGGTCTCGGGAGGGGGGTGACTGTCAGGAGCTCGAGGGAAGGTCAGGGTCTCGGGAGGGGGGTGAATGTCAGGAGCTCGAGGGAAGGTCAGGGTCTCGGGAGGGGGGTGAATGTCAGGAGCTCGAGGGAAGGTCGGGAACTCACAGGTGGGCGGTGAAGTTCCGGAACTCATGGTGGGGGGAGCACGGAGGGAACAATGGGGAGGAACATGATCCAGGTCTAAAGTGGGGGGGGGGGGGTGGTATGAGAGCAAGAACCTGATCCAGATGGGAAGATGGATCACGTTAGCCCTCCCATCCCGCAGTTCTGTTAGACCTGGATCACGTTCTTACACCCCCCACCCCTTTACACCTTCGCCACTTTCACTCTCTCCTCCCATCCCAGACCACAATGGTTCAAGAAGGTAGCTCACTACTACCCTCTCAAATGCAGCTAGGTATGAGCAATAAATGCTGGCCTTAACTGCATCCCAAGAATGAATAAATGGATTTAAAAAAAATTAAGAGCGTTTTCTGTGTTGGTCCTACCAACATGCATGACTACATTGGTGTGTTATTTGCCGGACTCAACTGTACCAATGTTCTCCTGGCCAGCCTCCTATCTTCCACCCTCAATGAACTTGAGCTCATCCAATACTCTGCTGCACGTATCCGAACACGCAGCAAGTCCCATTTACTCATCACCCCTGTGCTTGTTTCCCTACACTGGCTCCCAGACCACCTACACCTTGATTCTAAAATTATCATCCTCATCCCTCCATGGCCTCACCCCCTTCCTATCTGAACTTGGCAGTGTGAGTGCTCCAAATCTGGGAGTATGAGCCCTGTCTGCTCTCTGAAAGCAGTAGGTGTTAGCACGATGAGCTCTGGAGCCTGCCTGTGACAATGACTGGATCAAGTTACACATTGCAGAGACCTTGAATTACTCTCCAGCAGGCAGGATCAAATTACACATTCCAGACAAACTGTTGGGTATGTCTTGTCCTCCAAGGGGACCAATCGGAAATCTGGTCCAACCCACTTGAGGTGCAAATAAACACAGACAAAAATATTGGACATCGAAACAAAATGAACATCTTTTGCCTGGCAATAATTTTCCTTCCTGCATTGCAAATCATCCAAAGTGATATTGTTTAAAAACCACAGACTGCTGATGCAGGTCAGAAGCTGATCACATCATGGGGTCATTGCCCCAATTAGGATATGGAGATTAGAAGGGACAATGGGGAAGCAGGAACAAGCAGATGAGCCGGCAACATCCCAGATGGAGTGGAAGGCATCCCATGTGTTAAGTGCTAATATCAGATTGGCCAATGGAGACACTGAAGCGAACACATAGTCTAGCTGCAAAATTACTTTAACCATCCGAGATGGTTTCAATGTGATCTCATGTTCCTTTGAAGTGCCAGGCTCGAAATTACTGTTTAAGTTGAATAATAGTTAAACAAACAGTATGGTCACGATCTGTTGAACAGAGGTGCTAACTACTGGTTTAGGAAATGGGATAGAGGTACTGATGGATGTAATTGGCTCTCCAGGGGACAAGAAGGCAGTCTGCAGTTTTCTTGTTCCTTGGGCTTTAAAAGCAGAAGCAAGACTGCAGTTCAAGTTGTAGGGTCAAAACTAAGTCAGACCAAAGAAATGTGGAATCAAGGTAACGGAGGAAGGCACAACTTGAGGGGCGACTGTTGAAGGGACATTGGGCTCCACCCAGGATAGGAGTGGGTAATATCAATTCTTGCCCTATTCTATTAACTATCGCTTAAAAACTTGCATGTATTGATCTTTTACTTGCTGCCAATAAAACAGCCACTATAAATATGTTGTGTATTTTGAATGTGTATTAGAATTGTCCCACATGGGATATCGTAGTGGTGATTTGCAATGCACTATGGAAAATGTAGTGCATTGAGTGAAGAAGCACATTGTAAATAAAATGGCCATTAACTAAACCCTCCACCCCGGAGTCCTTCTTAATTGTTATATAGATAAGGGTATAAAACCCCTGGAGACACAACAAAACTGGCGACGAGGACGACGGACTTGCGCATCACTTTGCACTGGAATCGGTGATGTTTAAAGTAAGAAGTTCCTGTCTTTTTTTAATGGCGCGCCCACAGTTTAGTGCTGATGCAATCGCCTCGTAAAGGTGGCGGTTCGTGTGTTACACAAATAAGGGGGGGGAGTGACGATACAGTGAAACGAAGTGGAGGAAAAGGACTGTAAAAATAAAAAAAAGTGGGAAAAGGACTGTAAAAAAAAAATGGCTAGGCTAACCGGAGCGTTTGGACCATTTGATGAAATGGCGGAACAATGGAGTGCTTATACTGAGCGTTTCGGATTTTTCGTGACTGCAAATGGCATTAAAGATGATGTGAAAGTGGCGACGTTCCTCAGTATGATCGGAGCAAACACATTTGGCTTGTTACGGAGTTTGATGCACCCGGATAAGCCTGGCGCTAAGACATATGATCAGATTGTGGAAGTTTTGGAAACACATTTCGCACCCAAGCCGCTGCTGATTGCCGAGAGGTTCAGTTTTCACAAACGAAACCAAGGGGAGGGGGAGTCCATAGCCGAATATGTTGCAGTGCTAAAGAAGCTAATTGAGCATTGTGAGTTTGGTGAAACTCTAAATGACACTGTCCGTGATAGGTTTGTGTGTGGATTAAGATGTGAAGCAACACAGAAGCGCTTGCTCACCACTGACAAACTGACGCTTAAATCAGCAGTGGCGCTCGCTGTGTCTATGGAGTTAGCAGCTAAAGATGCACAGCTGTTGGGGGCTGCAACAAGAGTGCACAGGGTACCAGCTACACCGGATAAGCATGCAAGGGGCGCCAGAGAGTGTTACAGATGTGGAAGGTCATGTCATCAGCCATCTGCCTGCTGGTGTAAAGACCTGACCTGTCGGAAATGTGAAAAGGACACATTGAACGTGTGTGTAAAGGGCAAAGCAAACAATCCTACACAGAGACTCACAAAAACAAACAAGGAAACACATCCAACTGGCGTTCTAAAAAGAAAAACCTACACATGGTGAAACAAGAACAGGAAGACAGTGACACAGACTCTGATGGGGAGCTGAATCTCCATGTGTTAACGGTGAACGGAGGCTCATCAGGTTATGGAGTCACTCCACTACTAGAGTGAATACCGGTCAAAATGGAGCTGGATACGGGGGCCGCTGTCTCCTTGATTTCAGAGAAGCTATTCAAAGAGAAACTGAACCACCTATCACGGACGCCGGCCAAGCTCATCTTAAAGACCAACACTGGGGAAACAGTCCCAGTGCTGGGTAAGACGGAGGTCAAGGTGGAGCTTAATGGACAAACCGTGATGCTGCCAGTTTACGTGGTCAAGGGGGACTATCCATCCCTGATGGGCAGGCCATGGTTGGAGAAAATTCATCTGGATTGGAAAAAAGTGAATGCGGTGTCAGTCGAAGAGGCGGGGCTAGCGGCAGTGTTGACAAAGCATGCGGCTGTCTTTGACGGAGAATTGGGGAGTATGAAGGGGATTACGGTCAAACTCAAGGTGAAGCCTGACAGCCAGCCATGATTCCTGAAGGCCAGGAACGTTCCCTACGCCCTCAGACCAAAGGTGGGGGGCTGACCTGGAGCGTCTGGTCAAGATAGGGGTCCTGGTGCCAGTTTCGCACAGTGAGTGGGCCACGCCCGTGGTACCAGTGATGAAGAGTGACGGCGCGGTTCGCTTATGTGGAGATTTCAAAGTAACAGTGAATCCTGTGCTCTCAGCTGAACAGTACCCCCTCCCCATCATTGAAGATCTTTTCACGGGTCTAGCAGGTGGTCAGAAGTTCAGCAAGATTGATCTATGCCAAGCCTACTTGCAGATGCATGTAGAAGAGGACTCACAGAAGTACCTCACCATCACCACCCACAAGGGCCTCTACAGGTACTGCCGCCTACCCTTTGGTATAACGTCAGCACCAGCATTGTTTCAGCGGGCTATGGACCAGATCTTAAGCGGCATTCCAGGGGTACAATGTTATCTCGACGATATCCTTGTCACAGGAAAGGACGACAACGAGCATCTGCAGAACCTGATGAAGACACTGGGAAGACTTGAAGAATATGGCTTACGCGTTCGCAAGGACAAATGCAAATTTTTCAAGCCATCAGTGGAGTACCTAGGCCATGTCATCGACGCGGACGGCCTACACACAGCACCGTCGAAAGTGAAAGCCATTGCCGACGCTCCTGCACCTACAAATGTCAGCCAGCTGCGGTCATTCTTAGGTCTCCTGAACTATTACGGAAGGTTTATTCCACAGCTGGCATCACTGTTGAAGCCATTACATGCGTTGCTGTGTCAGGGCAAGACCTGGGCATGGACGAAGGAGTGCGAAGCTGCATTCAAGAAAGCCAAAGCAGCTTTGACTGACCCCAGAGCGTTGACGCACTTTGACCCGTCGTTGCAGATTCAGCTGGCCTGTGACGCGTCGCCTTATGGCGTCGGCGTGGTCGTGTCCCACATCTTTCCCTCAGGCGAAGAGAAGCCGATTGCATTCGCGTCAAGGTCCCTGAGCAAGGCGGAGGTGAAATACCCGCAGATCGAAAAAGAGGCTTTGGGCATCATCTTTGGAATCAAAAAGTTCCATCACTACTTGTTCGGAAGGAAATTCACCTTGCTGACGGATCATCGTCCTCTGACATCGATCTTTGGTCCACACACAGGAATACCCTCCCTGGCAGCGTGCAGGATGCAGCGCTGGGCGCTGATGTTAAGTGCTCACAATTACAACATCAAATACCGGAGGTCAGCAGCAATGCGGACGGATTGTCAAGACTTCCGCTGCCTGTGCCCTCTGAAGGCTGTGAGCAGAAGATTTTCTACTTTGACATGGTGAGCAATGCCCCCGTCATGGCCCGGCAGGTCAAGAAAGAGACCAGAGTGGACCCTACGCTATCCAAGGTGCTGGATCGGGTGATGCGAGGAGACGGATCACGGGTGTCAGACGTACCACCTGAGCTCCTACCTTACCTGTCAAGAGGGAAGGAGTTGTCTGTCACGTCAGGATGCCTCCTTTGGGGCATGCGAGTGATCATACCACCAAAGCTGCGGAAACATGTCCTCAACGAGCTGCAATCAGGACATTGTGGTATTGTCCGGATGAAGGAGCTGGCACGAAGCTACTTCTGGTGGCCCGGTCTGGATCATGAAATTGAAGTTGAAGCGAAATCATGCCCATCATGCGAGACAACCAGGGATATGCCAAGAGCAGCGCCACTGCATCCATGGGAATGGCCGGCGACACCATGGCAACGGATCCCTCTGGACTTCGCGGGACCAGTGGAAGGAGCGATGTTCCTGGTCGCGGTGGACTCCCATTCCAAATGGCTGGAGGTTGCAGTAATGTCCACTACCATTACGGAGAAAACCATCGAGACTCAGAGAGATGTTCGGGCAATTTGGTCTGCTGGAGCAGATCGTAACTGACAGTGGAACACAGTTCACATCCCAGGAGGTGGAGGAGTTCCTCAAGAGCAATGGATTGGCGGAGAGATTTGTCAGAATGCTGAAACGCGCGTTGAAAGCGGCAAGAAGTGATGCTCCTCTAAAGCAGCGCCTGAATGCTTTCTTGCTGAAATACCGAAACACGCCTCATGCTACGACTGGAGCATCTCCTGCTTACCTACTCATGGGAAGGCAGCTACGGACACACCATGACCTGCTGAGGCCAACGTCCACAGAAGCAGTGGTGCACGCCAATCAGCAGGATCAAGTCAGCAGACGAGCTCAGAGGTCCAAAGAACGACACTTTGTGGTGGGGGGCAAAGTCCTCGCGTGTAACTACACCACCCCGGAGCAGTGGGTCCCGGCTACGGTCATTCAAAAGACGGGCCCCGTTTCATACCGAGTCCGCACCGGAGACGACCGAACATGGAGATGGCATGAAGACCAGTTACTGCCAAGACAGTCGCCACAGGTAACCCAAGAAACAGAGGATCAAGGACCTGCTGGTGGCTCCAGCAGGGACTGGTCGTCCGACCCGGAGATGGTGGCACCATCCACTCTTGTGCCATCGAGGAAGGAAGCCATGCCTGCAGGGTCACGGGAGAGCCAGCCAGAGCCTGCTCCTGAGATTAGGCGTTACCCCCAAAGAGAAAGGCAGCCTCCAGAGCGCCTTAGTTACAGTTAGTGCTAACCTGTGTGCATGGGGCAGAATAATCCCCAGGGTTAGCGGAATATAGAGGCAGTCTACCCTCTCTTCCAAAGTTATAGTCATTTTCAGTTATTCTGTTTTGTGGACATTCTATTTTAAGGGGGAGGAAATGTGTTGTGTATTTTGAATGTGTATTAGAATTGTCCCACATGGGATACCGTAGTGGTGATTTGCAATGCACTATGGGAAATGTAGTGCATTGAGTGAAGAAGCACATTGTAAATAAAATGGCCGTTAACTAAACTCTCCACCCCGGAGTCCTTCTTAATTGTTATATAGATAAGGGTATAAAACCCCTGGAGACACAACAAAACCGTATTGGTGTCAGTCTCAAACCATTTGACTTTTCCTCCGTAAATGAAGAAACCACAAAGTTCTTCGCAGAGGTCAATGCCATTAATGTCAAGCAAGGCTGTGTCATCGCACCAACGCTCTTCTCGATCTTCCTTGCTGCAATGCTCTATCTCACCCTCAGTAAGCTCCCCACTGGAGTGGAGCTAATTTACAGAACAAACGGGAAACTGTTCAACCTGTCGCCTCCAGTCCAAATCCAAGGTCGTCCCATCCTCTGTCGTCGAATTACAGTATGCAAACGACGCTTGCTTCTGCGCTCACTCGGAGGTCGAACTCCAAACCATCGTCAACACCTTCACCGAAGCGTACGAGAGCATGGGCCTTACGCTAAACATCCATAAGACAAAGGTCCTCTACCAACCTGCCCCTGCCACACAGTACTGCCCCCTGATTATCAAAATCCACGACAAGGCCTTGGACAACGTGGGCCACTTTCCATACCTCGGGAGTCTACTGTCAACAAGGGCAGACATCGACGACGAAGTCCAATGCCGCCTTCAGTGTGCCAGTGCAGCCTTCGGTCGCCTGAGGAAGAGAGTGTTTGAAGACCAGAACCTCAAACCCGGCACTAAGCTCATGGTCTACAGGGCAGCAGTGATACCCGCCCTCCTGTATGCCTCAGAGACATGGACCATGTACAGCAGGCACCTCAAAGCACTGGAGAGGTACCACCAACGCTGCCTCTGCAAGATCCTGCAAATCCATTGACAGGATAGGCGCACCAATGTCAGTGTTCTTGCTCAGGCCAACATCCCCAGCATCGAAGCTTTGACCATGCTTGATCAGCTCCGATGGATGCGTCACATTGTCTGCATGCCCGATATGAGACTCCCAAAACAAGCGCTCTACTCGGAGCTCCGGCACGGCAAGAGAGCTCCAGGTGGGCAGAGGAAGCGCTTCAAGGACACCCTCAAAGCCTCCTTGAAAAAGTGTAACATCCCCACCGACACCTGGGAATCCCTGGCCCAAGACCGCACAAAGTGGAGGAGAAGCATCCAGGAAGGTGCCGAACACCTCGAGTCTCTTCGCCAGGAACAAGCGGAAGCCAAGTGCAGGCAGCGCAAGGAGCGCACGTCAACCCAAGCACCCCACCCACCCGCCCCTTCAACCGCCGTCTGCCCCACCTGTGACAGAGACTGTAGGTCCTGCATTGGACTCATCAGTCACCTGCGAACTCATTTTTAATGTGGAAGCAAGTCATTCTCGGTTCCGAGGGACTGCCTAAGAAGAGTAATGTCAGAACCTCTTCGCCATGGTGTCCTGGGTAGTCGCCCACCCGTAAGGCCGGCCCTGCGGCTAAATGAGCCTGCAGTTGCAGGGAAGGGGAAGTTAATGGTGGGAGTTGTAGATGAAAGGTGTCAGTCTTGGCTCAGTGGTAGTACTCACCTAGGAGTTAGAATGTCGCAGGTTCAAGGCCCACTACCGAGATTTAAGCACATAATCAAGGCTGACACTTTAATGCAGTACTGAGGGAGTACTACACTGTTGGAGGTCTCCATCAGATAATATGTTAAACTGAGACCCCCTTTTGCCCTCTCAGATGGATGTTAAAGATCCTATGGCACTATTTGAAGAGCAGCAGGGGAGTTCTCCTGGTGTCCTGGCCAACATTAATCCCTTACTATCACTAAAATAGATTAACTGGCCATTATCACATTGCCATTTGTGGGACCTTGCTCTGCACAAATTCCCTGCCGTGTTCCTACAATACGACCGTGTGCACACTTCAAAAGTAGTTAATTGGCTGTGAATTGCTTTGTGACATCCTGAGGTCATGAAGGGGGATAAAAAATGCAAGTTCTTTGTTCTTTCTTTTATGTGTAGGTTACTAGATCGTTGAGCACAGGAGTAATAAGAGAACAGGGCTTAGTGGGCGATAGGATGTGGGTGGTGGAGTTAGTGACTAGTTACAATTTATGAATGATTGTCCTTGCAGGCCCCCAGGGTTCAGTGTTGGATTAACCGAGTCTGGAGGTAACAAAGAAAGTCATTGATAAGCGTTTTAGAGGCAATGGGGATGAAGTAAGTAGGGGTGGAGGTGGGCAACATGAAAATAGGTGACAAGGGACGAGGGACTCAAGTGCAGAGACTTGGGCAGGAGCCGAATGGGATGCCCCTTGGTATGCCAATATAGAGTTGAAGAAAATTCCTGCTCATCCTGGACTTGATAACAGCTAAGCTATTGGACCGCACAGTGGAGGTCAGGGGTCAGGAGTGCTGGTAGAGAGGTAAAGTTAAGTGTCATCAACATATATGTGACGGCATGAGCAGGAGGCAGGAAGGTTGGCGTGGTACCAGGGGGCAGAAGACTGGTCTGTGCTGATTTTCATTTGCTAACAAGTACAGGATCTCCAGAAGGCTGACTGTCTGCATCACAACAATTGACATGTATGAAACAGCAGTGCTTCTCCTGAGTTGAGAGAGTGACTGAGGTCACTTAAGTTATAAAATGGTGGTCACAGGAACATATGATGTGCAGTAAAATGCCAGCAGCACTTAATGGCTTCTGAATTTCTTGCAGAGAATACACAAAATTTTATGATTACATTTTCATACATGCCAATGTAGAAAACTAGAAAAAGCTGACACAGCCACAAAAAGCTGACAACTCAAGAATGGCTCTGATTATAAGCCCCATCTGTACAAATAAATAGTTGCATGGGTTTTATAATTTAAGCTGTGGGTACAGCCAGCATTCCTTTATTTGTATTGGAGAAAAACACACACAAGTACATGAAAGCCTGAAGGGTGAATCAAAGGCGCAATTGTTAGTGGTCCTCTTCTAGGGGGGTTCATTAAGGGGCATATTTCCGTAGAAAAAAATGAATTATTCCACATAAAAAATTATGCATTCTGGTTAATTTTAAGCACGTTTTAGGTCATAATTAATAGAATTTGATCTTAAAAATGGAAAACCAAAGTGACATTTGGATTCTCAACAAACCATTTTACCCAAAAGTTACCTCAACAGTCACTCGCTCATGGCTTGCCTTTCAGCCCACATTGCATTACTGATGTCATAATGATTCTGTTACCACAGCAGAGAGCATCGGCAGGGGCCCAGCATGGAGCAGTGCAGCAAATATTCAGAAGGAATAAATGACCATTCTGTGCAACACCATAAGTGCGTCAGAAAAGTGCACTATATGGGACATTTTGAACGAGGAGCTGCAAGAGGAGGGACAGGGACGTTCCCAGACATAAGAGGAAGAACATCAGGCTCTGTTACTACCGCTTCTCCCCTCCCACCCACACCCCAATCGTCACCGCTATCCCCTCCCCCCAGTATCACTGACCCCTTTAATCACTTACCTGAGGGCACCTGCTGGCGTCTCAGTGACCCAATCTACCATCTCGCTTCGATGATAATCTGGCCTGAGGCCCAATATCGGATGTGTCTTGGGCCTCACCATTCAGGCACAGGGATCATTCCCTGCGCCCGGATTTCTAGGCCATAGTCTTTCCCTATTCACTCTATCAAAACCCTTCATAATTTAAAAACCTCTACTGAACCTCTCTTAGTCTTCTTTGCCGCAGTGTAAATAGCCCCAGTATCTCACATCTCACCTCATAACCATAGTTTTCCACCCCGGCATCAACCTGATGAATTTATGTTGTACATTCTCTGTCTTTAATGTCCTTTCTGTAATGGTATGGCCTAAACTGCACACTGTTGCCTATTACCGTGTAGAATTTTATCATTACTTCTTTACTCTTGTTTGTGTTCCTCAAATTTATAAACTCAAAAATACTATCGGCCAATTTTTAGGCTTTATCTATCTACACTCACAACTTCAGGCCATTATGTATTTGAACCTCTTGATCTTCTCATTCACCCTTTCAGCATCTTTTCATTCAGTGCATAATTCCATCCTTGCATTTTCTCACTTTTCCAAATTATAATTTATATATGCCAGTTATCTGCCCATTCTGTTAACCAGTTTATATCTTCCTAATGTTTTTTCCACTCTTGCTCACTGCAAAATCACCTATTTTTATGCTGTCAGCAAATTTTGATGATATGCCCTTGATGTCCAAGTCAAATCTTTTGAAGATAAGGGACAGAAAGCAGAGAGTAGTGGTGAATGGTTGTTTTTCCAGACTGGAGGGAAGTATACAGTGGTGCTCCCCAGGGCCACTGCTCTTTTTGATATATATTAATGACCTGGACTTGGGTATACAGGGCATAATTTCAAAGTTTGCAGAGGACACAAAACTCAAATGTAGTAAACAATGAGGAGGGTAGTAACAGATTTCAGGAGGACATAAGCAGACTGGTGAAATGGGCTGACGCATGGCAGATGAAATTTAATGCAGAGAAGTGTGAAGTGATACATTTTGGTAGGAAGAATGAGGAGTGGCAATATGAACTAATGATACAGTTCTAAAGTGGGTGCAGAAACAGAAAGACCTGAAGGTGTGTGTATAGAAATCTTTGAAGGCAGGACAAGTTGAGAAGGCTGTTAAAAAAGCATATGGGATCTTTGGCTTTACTAATAGAGGCATAGAGTACAAAAGTAAGGAAGTTATGCTAAACCTTTGTAAAACACTGGTTAGGCCTCAGCTGGAATATTGTGTTCAATTCTGGGCACCACAAATTAGGAAGGATGTCGAGGCCTTGGAGAGGGTACAGAGGAGATTTATTAGAATTGGTATCAGGGATGCAGGACTTCAGTTATGTGAAGAGACTGGAGAAGCTGGGATTGTTCTCCTTAGAGCAGAGAAGGTCAAGAGGAGATTTGATAGCGGTGTTCAAAATCTTGAACCGTTTGATAGAGTAAATAAGGAGAAACTATTTTCAGTGGCAGAAGGGTCAGTAACCAGAGGACACAGATTTAAAGTGATTAGCAAAAGAACCAGAGGTGAGGAGATATATTTTTTTTTTTTTTAAATAGTGAGTTGTGATTTGGATTGCATTGGCTGAAAGAGTGATGGAAGCAGATTCAATAGTAACTTTTAAAAGATAATTGGATAAATACTTGAAGGGAAAAAAATGACAGGGCTGTGGGCAAACAGTAGCGGAGTGGGACTAATTGGATAGCTCTACCAAAGAGCCAGCACAGGCACGATGAGCCGAATGGCCTCCTTCTGTGCTGCATATTCTATGATATACTGAGAACGAAACAGGGCCCAGCGCAGACTCCTGGGGTTCATCGCTTCGAACCCTTCTCCAATCTGAGCAAATCCCATGAGCCCTAACCTCCTGTTTCTCATCTGGAAACAAAATGACTGCTTGTCGGCCTACTAGGCCAGCTTGGATGGGTTTTCATCAAGTGTCAGCTGTGGCTCAGTGGGTAGCACCCTCGCCTCTGAGTCAGAAGGTTGTGGGTTCGAGTCCCATTCCAGAGACTTGAGCACATAAATCTAGGCTGACACTCCAGTGCAGTGCTGAGGGAGTGCTGCACTGTCGGAGGTGCCATCTTAAATCAAGGCCCCATCTGCTCTCTCAGTTAGACGTAAAAGATCGCATGGCACTATTTCAAAGAAGAGCAGGGGAGTTATCCCTGGTGTCTCGGCCAATATTTATCCCTCAATCATCATTACTAAAAACTGATTATCTGGTCATTATCACATTGCTGTTTGTGGGACCTTGCTGTGTGCAAATTGGCTGCCGTGTTTCCTACATTACAACAGTGACTACACTTCAAAAAAAAAAACTTCACTGGCTGTAAAGCGCTTTGAGGCGTCCAGTGATCATGAAAGGCGCTATATTGCAAGTTTGCAGACGACACAAAGCTGGGTGGGCATGTGTGCTGTGAGGAGGATGCCGAGAAACTCCAGTATGATTTGGACAGGTTGGACAGAAGCATGGCAGATGCAGTATAATGTGGATAAATGCGAGGTTATCCACTTTGGCATCAAAAACAGGAGGGCAGATTATTATCTGAATGGCAACAGATTGGGAGAAGGGGAAGTGCAACGAGACCTGGGTGTCCTTGTGCACCAGTCGCTGAAGGTAAGCATGCAGGTGCAGCAGGCGGTTAAGAAGGCAAATGGTATGTTGGCCTTCGTAGCGAGAGGGTTTGAGTACAGGAACAAGGATGTCTTGCTGCAGTTCTACAGGGCCTTGGTGAGACCACATCTTGAGTATTGTGTGCAGTTTTGGTCGCCTTATCTGAGGAAGGATGTTCTTGCCATGGAGGGAGTGCAGCGAAGATTCACCAGGCTGATACCTGGGATGGCAGGAATGACGTATGAGGAGAGATTGGGTCGATTGGGCTTATACTCGCTGGAGTTTAGAAGAATGAGAGGTGATCTCATTGAAACTTATAAAATTCTAACACGACTAGACAGACTAGATGCAGGAAGGATGTTCCCAATGGCCGGGGAGTCCAGAACCAGGGGTCACAGTCTAAGGATGAGGGGTAAGCCATTTAGGACAGAGATGAGGAAGAATTTCTTCACCCAGAGAGTGGTGAACCTGTGGAATTCTCTACCACTGAAGGCAGTAGAGGCCAATTCATTAAATATATTCAAGAAGGAGTTAGATATATTTCTTAAGGCTAAAGGGATCAAGGGATATGGGGAGAAAGCAGGGACAGGGTACTGAATTTGGATGATCAGCCATGATCTCGTTGAATGGCGGAGCAGGCTCGAGGGGCTGAATGGCCTACTCCTGCTCCTATCTTCTATGTTTCTATGTCTATAAATGCAAGTCTTTCTTTTTTATTTTCTTTCACTAGTACAGCAGGGTTTTATCGGGTTGAAAGCTTTACACTGCCCATTTACTGTTGTAGATGGGAGGTACATTTGGTGGTTGACGGCAGTAGAATGTCACCTTATCTGTCTGGTGTTGCAGTTTGCTTGTTTTCTCTACATCATTTGTTACTATTTCTCTTTCCTTTCATGTACAACTTATACATTTCTCCCCCCATAACAACAGTTTATATAAAATGTAATCCATTGGTAGTAGGTTTTACGACATTCTGAGGATATAAGGTACTATATTAATGCAAGTTCTTTCTTTCAATGTGTAGTTCATATAAATCGTTGTGTTGTGTAAGATTCAACTGAAGCTGATAGAATAACTGCTAACTATGTTGCGAACTTGGTCCTGGAGAGGATTTATGTATATTTTGGGGGCAATTTTCTGCACACTTGCTGGCGTACTTGCTCGCTGCCAGTGCATATCAGTCAATTGCGGGGCACTGTCGTGAGTTCCTGCCCATAGACGGAAAAGTGAGCAAAGGACCTGTGATTTTATGATACTTTCAGAAAATTACCCCCCTTTTGAGTAGTGCACATGTACAGAATTGCTGTACTACCTGCAAATCCAAAACTGGCAAGTTAAATCTCGTGCATTTTTGTTAATTGCAGCTCCTTTCAGAATATGCCTCGGGATATATATTGTAAATTATAATTTAATTATGCATTTTATCTACTTGCTCTAGTTATTTCCAGAAATTAAATTTAGCAAATTGGTACAGTTCAAAACATTGAAAATTTATGCATTTCCCCAAAAAGCACACTGATTCAACATTACCTGCAAATCAAAACCAAATCATCTGCCTTTGACTTATTGAATAGACGAGCAAGTGCTGGATGTGATCAGCGAACTTAGACAATATGTTGTAAACCTGGACAAGAACTGTACAAGTCTGCTGCAAGTAAGTTACATAATAATTTTGAGGATATCAAATGCTGTATTTTCCCACTGAAAGGAATTTTTGAGCCTTAAACTGTTAAGTAATAAAATGCAGATGCTGCATGCACTAGTCTGTGAGTTGTTAGAAAGAATGAGTGTGTCTGGTTAGAAATTTTCCTGGCACAGTAATGCAATATGCAATGTATAACTTGGAGTACCACACGCTTCCTTGTAAACCCATGCATGTGCAGAACCTTCAATGTCATCTTGACTCAGTGGTTCCACTCCTGCCTCTGTGTCAAAAGGTTGTGGGAGATCTCCCAGTGTCTCTGGACACACTGCACCTGGGTAACGTTCAGGTAATTCCTGCAGGGACAGTAAATGCAGCCAACGGGTAGGGTTGAGAAGGCACCTTCTCCCTTTGCTTGTGGGCCTGTATTTTACCCTGGGTCAGGGTTTCAGAGGGGCGGTACCTCCACTTATCCCCTGGTGGCCCTGAACCATTTCCATTAGAGATGCACGCCCAGTAGGATTCCCACCATCAAGTGGGAGCTTGTCAGTGCTAGCAAGGAAACTCCAGTGGTGCTTCAGTGAGCACATTACTGCACCACTAAAAGATCCAATAAGGGACTTAAAGGGACAGCTGGGGGGATGTAAAGGGCATTGTGCTGCTTCTTGGGCATTTGTGGTAAACATTTCAACACAATGTGAATGGAGCATACTGCCTTAGTAAGTCCATTAATATTTTTCTGGAACTTAGTTGCTGTGTGTGGGATGGCTGTATTGGCACTGACTGCCCTGGCAGTTTCCTGAAGCTGACCCAGAGTTGCTCTCCTGAGGGGAGGAGGGTCTGCTTTGCTCTGCACAAGATTCTGTGTTCCTCTCTACATAACTTCGCCCAGATGCACGTTTATGGCTGCATCTGTGAATCTTGAGGCTCTTGACCTCACAGATGTCCTTTCTAGGAAAATATCCAGTTCTGCTACCAAATCAATTGTGTGTGGTGTCCCTTTTTATCTTGCTGCAGCCCTTTAAATCTTGCAGCTGCACACTAATCCCTGCCCCCAAATGGCAAGATCTTACTCAGATACATTTTTAATCTGCGAGGTCATCATGAATATTGTAATTATGTTGACCCCACAAACTATAGCAGGGTCTACTTCCTGTATGTGCGTGCAAATCATGTTCTGCCATACTTCTGCTCAGGATTTTGCTGCAGCAGAAAATCCAGGTCTCAGTATATATATTATTCGACCTGTAAATAAATCTAATTTCAGCCTGAACACATTGGTCTGACAGCAAGGTATTTTCTGTCTTTCAAAGAAGTCAGGACAACATGGTGGGCACCCGACATGATCTCCAGGGGCCAATACGACAGTTGTTGGTAACAGTTAAGCCTGGACATGCTCTCCCAAACACATCCTGTATAAGGGCACAGGCTTCAGATCATTGGAGACTCGGTATATTTACAGAAACTGGCTTTCTTGCCATGAACACAAAGCTGAAGTATTGGGAAAAAACACCAATCATAACAGAACTCTCCAAAGTTGAAGAATTGTGCTCAAATTATGACAGTTCCCAAAGAAGTCACATTTTACCATGTTTGGTGATCAATTTCTTCACTGATGTCTTTCTTTCTTGACTTCTTTATGACTGGACACCATTAGGTTCCTCTCCGACTACAACAGCAGGCCTTAGAATCACCCAAGTGCTTCAATACTACAATCAATGCTCATCATTCCCGATCAAAAATGCCATCCAGCTATTCTAATTTGTGCTTGAAAATGTCCTGTTCTTTACACTGAAGTTTCCTTTGCCCCAATGTTTTTACTTACTCTTAAAAGGCATTCTCTTCCTTTTAAAGTGTTATTCTCCTTTTATCCTAATCCGTTTCATTTCTTCATTTAAACAGTTTCACCTTGTCTCTTGATTCTCAACCCTTTGTTTTAACTTCTGCTTTATTCTTTGTTTTGAACTTTTGCTCTCTTACTTTCATTGACAGAATTAATTTCATGAATAGGTTTGCCTACCATTGACTATAAGTGTCGGTTGTGCCACTCTCAACTCAGGTGATTGTGGATTCAAACCATAAATGAGTGGCCTTTATTATTAACCCATCCATCATATTAAAAATCTTACATCTGCACACACTTCCTGCTAATTTTTTCATGATAAATTCTTATGTCCACATTTATAAAAGTGTCTCGTCAGCCTTGGCTCAGTGGTAGGCCTTTACTTTGAGTCAGAAGGTCGTGGGTTCAAGCCCCACTCCATGACGTACGCACATATTAGGCTGACATTTCAGTACCGTTCCGAGAGTGCTGCATTGTGGGAGGTATTACATGCTCCCATATTACTGACATACATTCCATGGGCGAGCTTCTGTGCCAGCTTTCAGAAAGTTACTTGTATTGCACATTCTTCAAAGTTTGTGAGCGTGAAAGCTTACATTACAGGATAAGTTTCCATTTGGGTAAAGAGGCTGGATTCATTGCCCATATACCCGCAATTCCTTTGGACTGTGTTTTACTCTTTTTATGGGCTGTTAATTTGTAGTGGAGAGTCCTCCAATCTGTGTTAAATGGTTCCACTTCAGATTTTAAATAAGAGGCTAGTTTGAATTTAAAAAGCTGCCGCTGACAGGCAGTTATCTTAAGAGGAATTTGCGAGAGCTTAGCACGGCGGGAGCACCCATCAGGAATTTGCATGCAGAGCCCAGTACATCTCACATGCTTTTTCATCCATTAAAATTAATGGACAGAAAATTGCAGAGATCACAAATTGGTTTAGTTTGTGACGGCGGGGCCCAGCACCTGAGTGCAAAAGACAAGGCTGCAGCATTTGCAACCAGTTTCAGCCAGAAGTGCCGAGTCGATGGTCCATATTGGCCTCCCCCTAAGGTCCCCACCATCACAGAGGCCAGTCTTCAGCCAATTTGAATGACCCCACATAGTATCAAGAAATGGCTGAACGCACTGGATTTTTAAAACATTTTTAAAATTCATTTATGGGATGTGGGTGTCGCTGGCAAGGCCAGCATTTATTGCCCATCCCCAATTGCCCTCGAGAAGGTGGTGAGCCGCCTTCTTGAACCGCTGCAGTCCGTGTGGTGAAGGTACTCCCACAGTGCTGTTAGGTAGGGAGTTTCAGGATGTTGAACCAGCGACAATGAAGGATCTGTGATACACTTCTAAGTCAGGATGGTGTGTGACTTGGAGGGGAACTTGGAAGTGGTGATGTTCCCATGCGCCTGCTGGCCTTGTCCTTCTAGGTGGAAGAAGTCGCAGGTTTGGGAGGTGCTGCCGAAGAAGCCTCGGCGAGTTGCTGCAGTGCATCTTGTAGATGGTACACACTGCAGCCACGGTGCGCCGGTGGTGGTGGGAGTGAATGTTTAAGGTGGTGGATGGAGTGCCAATCAAACGGGCAGCTTTGTCCTGGATGGTGTTGAGCTTCTTGAGTGTTGTTGGAGCTGCACTCATCCAGGCAAGTGGAGAGTATTCCATCACACTCCTTACTTTTTTTCAGACTGGAGGATAGTAGACAGTAGTGTTCCCCAAGGGTCTGTGCTGGGGCCACTGCTTTTTTTGATATATAAATGACCTGGATATTGGGATACAGAGTAGAATTTCTAAATTTGCCAATGACACCAAATTTGGGGGGTGTGGCAAAGTGTGATGATGATACCAATCGACTGCAACAGGACATAGAAAGGCTAGCAGAATGGGCAGACAAGTGGCAGATGGAATTTAATACAGAGAAGTATGAGGTGATGCATTTTGGCAGAAGGAACAGGGAGAGGCAATATACACTTAATAGCACAGTTTTAAAGAGTGTGCAGGGACAGAGAGACCTGGGAGTTAATGTGCATAGGTGCCTGAAGGTGGCAGGACATATTGAAAGCGTGGTTAACAAAGCATATGGGATCTTGGGCTTCATAAATAGAGGTATTGAGTACAAAAGTAGAGAAGTTATGCTGAACCTTTATAAAACGCTGGTTAAGCCACAACTGGAGTACTGCATACAGAGTGTTTACGGGATGGTTTCCTGGATCAATATGTCGAGGAACCAACTAGAGATAGAAACATAGAAGATAGGAGCAGGAGTAGGCCATTCGGCCCTTCGAGCCTGCTCCGCCATTCAACGAGATCATGGCTGATCATCCAAACCCTAGCACCCGGTCCCCACACCGACAGCCATCCCACCCAAGCCCTATCCCCGTAACTTTAATCCCCCCTAACACTAAGGGCCAATTTTTATCATGGCCAATCAACCTAACCCGCACATCTTTGGACTGTGGGAGGAAACCGGAGCACCCGGAGGAAACCCACACAAACACGGGGAGAATGTGCAAACTCCACACAGTCACCCGAGGCCGGATTTGAACCCGGGTCCCTGGCGCTGTGAGGCAACAGTGCTAACCACTATGCCACCATGCCATCTTAGACTGGGTATTATGTAATGAGAAAGGATTAATTAGCACTCTTGTTGTACGCGGCCCCTTGGGTCGGAGCGATCATAATATGATATAATTCTTCATTAAGATGGCGAGTGAAGTAGTTGACTCAGAGACTAGGGTCCTGAATTTAAATAAAGGAATCTACGATGGTATGAGGCGCGAGTTGGTAGGATTGATTGGGGAATGTCACTCAAAGGGTTGACGGTGGATAGGCAATGGCAAACATTCAAAGACCGCATGGATGAACTACAGAATTTGTTCATCACAGTTTGGCATAAAAATAAAACAAAAAAGGTGACTCAACCGTGGCTAACAAGGGAAATTAGGGATAGCATAAGATCCAAGGAGAGGGTGTATAAATTGGCCAGAAAAAGCAGTAAACCTGAGGATTGGGAGCAGTTTAGGATTCAACAAAGGAGGACAAAGGGATTAATTAAGAAGGGGAAAATAGAGTATGAGAGTAAGTTTGCAGGGAACATAAAAACTGACTGTAAAAGCTTTTATAGATATGTGAAGAGAAAAAGATTGGTGAAGTCAAGCGTAGGTCCCTTGCAGTCAGAATCAGGGGAATTTATAATGGGGAACAAAGAAATGGCAGACCAATTAAATACATATTTTGGTTCTGTCTTCACAAAGGAGGACACAAATAACCTCCCAGAGATGTCGGGGAACATAGGGTCTGATGAAAGGGAGGAACTGAAAGAAATCAGTATTTGTAGGGAAATGGTGTTAGGGAAATTGATGGGATTGAGGGCCGATAAATCCCCAGGGCCTGATAATCTACATCCTAGGATACTTAAGGAAGTGGCCCTAGAAATAGTAGATGCATTGCTGATCATCTTCCAACATTCGATGGAATCTGGAACAGTACCCTTGGATTGGAGGGTAGCTAATGTTACCCCACTATTCAAAAAAGGTGGTAGAGAGAAAACAGGGAATTACAGACCAGTAAGCCTGACATCGGTAGTGGGGAAAATGCTAGAGCCCCAGAGCACTTGGAAAACAGTGACAGGATCGGACAAAGTCAACATGGATTTACAAAAGGTAAATCGTGCTTGACTAATCTACTGGAATTTTTTGAGGATGTAACTGGTAAAATAGATAAGGGAGAACCAGTGGATGTGGTGTATTTGGACTTTCAGAAGGCTTTCGATAAGGTCCCGCATAAGAGATTAGCGTGTAAAGTTAAGGCACATGGGATTGGGGGCGAGGTATTGACTTGGATAGAGAACTGGTTGGCAGACAGAAAGCAAAGAGTTGGAATAAACAGGTCTTTTTCCAAGTGGCATGCAGTGACTAGTGGGGTACCGCAGGGATCGGTCCTTGGACCCCAGCTATTCACAATATATATTAATGATCTAGACAAGGGAACTAGATGTAATATCTCCAAGTTTGCAGATGACACAAAGCTGGGTGGGCTTGTGTGCTGTGAGGAGGGTGCCGAGAAACTACAGGATGATTTGGACAGGTTGGGTGATTGGGCAGAAGCATGGCAGATGCAATATAACGTGGATAAATGTGAGGTTATCCACTTTGGTGTCAAAAACAGGAAGGCATATTATTATCTGAATGGCAATAGATTGGGAGAAGGAGAAATGCAACGAGACCTGGGTGGCCTTGTGCACCAGTCGCTGAAGGTACGCATGCAGGTGCAGCAGGCGGTTAAGAAGGCAAATGGTATGTTGGCCTTCGTAGCGAGAGGGTTTGAGTACAGGAACAAGGATGTCTTGCTGCAGTTCTACAGGGCCTTGGTAAGACCACATCTTGAGTATTGTGTGCAGTTTTGGTCGCCTTATCTGAGGAAGGATGTTCTTGCCATGGAGGGAGTTCAACGAATATTAACCAGGCTGATACCTGGGATGGCAGGAATGACGTACGAGGAGAGATTGGGTTGATTGGGCTTATACTTGCTGGAGTTTAGAAGAATGAGAGGGGATCTCATTGAAACTTATAAAATTCTGACAGGACTGGACAGACTAGATGCAGGAAGGATGTTCCCGATGGTCGGGGAGTCCAGAACCAGGGGTCACAGTCTAACGATAAGGGGTAAGCCATTTAGGACAGAAATGAGGAGGAATTTCTTCACCCAGAGAGTGGTGAACCTGTGGAATTCTCTACCACAGAAGGCAGTAGAGGCCAATTCATTAAATATATTCAAGAAGGAGGTGGATATATTTCTTAAGGCTAAAGGGATCAAGGGATATGGGGAGAAAGCAGGGACAGGGTACTGAATTTGGATGATCAGCCATGATCTCATTGAATGGTGGAGCAGGCTCGAGGGGCCGAATGGTCTACTCCTGCTCCTATCTTCTATGTTTCTATGTTCTGGTCGCCACACTTTAGGAAGAATGTGAAGGCCCTTGAGAAGGTGCAGAGGAGATTTACCAGAATGGTTCAGAGGATGGGGGCTCTTAGCTACAAGAATAGGTTGGAGAAGTTGGATTTGTTTTCATTAGAGCAAAGGAGGTTGAAAGGTGATTTGATAGAGGTGTACAAGGTTATGACAGGTTTGGATAGGCTAGACAGGGAAAGGCTGTTCCCACTAGTTGATGGTACAAGGACTAGGGGACACAGATTTAAGGTTTTGTGCAAGAGATACAGGGGGGATGTGAGGAAAAACCTTTTTACGCAGCGAGTAGTGATGACCTGGAATTCGCTGCCGACGGAAGTGGTGGAAGCGGAGACACTCAATGTTTTTAAGGGGAGACTGGATAGGCACTTGAGGGAAATAAACTTGCAGGGCTACGGGGTAGAGCGGGGGAATGGGACTGACTGGATTGCTCTACAGAGAGCTGGCACGGAATCGATGGGCCGAATGGCCTCCTTCTGTGCCGTTATGACTCGTGCCTTGTAGATGGTGGAAAAGCTTTGGGGAGTCAGGAGGTGAGGCACTCGCCGCAGAATACCGAGCCTCTGACCTGCTCTTGTTGCCACAATATTTATGTGGCTGGTCCAGTTAAGTTTCTGGTCAATGGTGACCTCCAGGATGTTGATGGTGGGGGATTTGGTGATGGTAATACCGTTGAATGTCAAGGGGAGGTAGTTAAACTCTCGCTTGTTGGAGATAGTCATTGCCTGGCACTTCTGTGGCACGAATGTTATCTGCCACTTATCAGCCCAAGCCTGAACGTCATCCAGGTCTTGTTGCATGCGGGCATGGATTGTTTCATTATCTGAGGAGTTGTGAATGGTGCTGAACACTGTGCAGTCATCAATGAACATCCCCATTTCTGACCTTATGTTGGAGGGATGGTCATTGATGAAGCAGCTGAAGATGTTTGGGCCTAGGATACTGCCCTGAGGAACTCCTGCAGTGTTGTCGTGGGGCTGTGTTGATTGACCTTCAACCACCACAACCATCTTCCTTTGTGCTAGGTATGACTCCAACCAGTGAAGCATTTTCAACCCATTTCCCATTGACTTCAGTTTTACGAGGGCTCCTTGATGCCACACTCGGTCAAAGGCTGCCTTGATGTCGAGGGCAGTCACTCTCACCTCACCTCTGGAATTCAGTTCCTTTGTCCAGAGGTACAGCAAAAGCTGTGGGCCCGACAACATCCTGGCTGTCGTACTGAAGACTTGTGCCCCAGAACTAGCCATGCCTCTAGCCACGCTGTTCCAGTACAGTTAAAAACACTGGCATCTACCCGACAAAGTGGAAAATAGCACAGGTATGTCCTGTCCACAAAAAGCAAGACAAATCTAATCCGGCCAATTACCGCCCCATCAGTCTACTCTCAATCATCAGCAAAGTGATGGAAGGTGTTGTCGACAGTGCTATCAAATGGCACTTACTCACCAATAACCTGCTCACCGATGCTCAGTTTGGGTTCTGCCAGGACCACTCAGCTCCCGACCTCATTACAGCCTTGGTCCAAGCATGAACAAAAGAGCTGAATTCCAGAGGTGAGGCGAGAGTGACTGCCATTGACATCAAGGCAGCATTTGACTGAGTGTGGCATCAAGGAGCCCTAGTAAAACTGAAGTCAATGGGAATCGGGGGGGGAGCTAATCACTGGCTGGAGTCATACCTAGCACAAAGGAAGATGCAGGAGGGCCATGTCCTAGGCCCAATCATCTTCAGCTGCTTCATCAATGACCTTCCCTACATCAGAAGGTCAGAAATGGGGAATGTTCGCTGATGATTGCAGTGTTCCGTTCCATTCGCACCTCCTCAGATAATGAAGCAATCCATGCCTGTTGCAGCAAGACCTGGATGACGTTCAGGCTTGGGCTGATAAGTGGCAATTAACATTCGCGCCACTCAACTGCCAGGCAATGACCATCTCCAACAAAGTCTAACCACCTCCCCATGACATTCAACGGTATTACCATTGCCGAATCCCCCACCATCAACATCCTGGGGTTCACCATTGATCAGAAACTTAACTGGACCAGCCACATAAATACTGCGGCTACAAGAGCAGGTCAGAGGCTAGGTACTTTGCAGTGAGTGTCTCACCTCCTGACTCTCCAAAGCCTTTCCACCATCTACAAACCACTAGTAAGGAGTGTGATGGAATACTGTGTACTTGCCTGGATGGGCACAGCTCCAACAACACTCAAAAAGCTCGACACCATCCAGGACAAAGCAACCCGCTTGATCGGCACCCCATCCACCACTGTAAACTTTCACTCCCTCCACCACCGGCGTACCGTGGCTGCAGTGTGCACCATCTACAAGATGCACTGCAGCAACTCACCAAGGCTTCTTCGGCAGCACCTACCGAACCTGCGACCTCTACCACCCAGAAGGTCAAGGGCGGTAGACACATGGGAACACCACCACCTCCAAGTTCCCCTCCAAGTCACATCCTGACGTGGAAGTATATCGCCGTTCCTTCATCATTGCTGGGTCAAAATCCTGGAACTCCCTACCTAACAGCACTGTGGGAGTACCCTCACCACAGGGACTACAGCAGTTCAAGAAGGCGGCTCACCACCACCTTCTCAAGAGCAATTAGGAATGGGCAATAAATGCTGGCCTTGCCAGTGATGCCCACATCCCGTGAATGAATAAATAAAATTTAAAAAAAAGCTCGTTACACAAACTCACAAAATGATCAATTAAATGTTACAAGTTGAAGTGTTTGGGGGCACTTACCAGGTGGTCTGATAATAATCTGCGGGTCATCTGTAAGAACAGAAGAACATTATCGTTCAAAAAACAGTGACTATTTGGCCTCATTAATGAAACAATTGTAAACCATCACATTAACAAGTAACTCATTCATTGCATGAAAAATCTACCACTACCTTCTTGACCAATCATTTAACCTGTCCATATCCCTTTGCAGCCTCTTTGCGTCCTCCTCACAGCTTACTTTCCTACCTCTCTTTGTATCGTCAACAAACTTGCATATATTACACTCGATCCCCTTATTGCAATCTTACCAGAGTAGTTTGACAGTAGACATCATTGGTTTAATTTATTTTATTTTTTTACAGGTGGCTACACATCTCATCAGGATGGAGGAGGTAAAATTCCTCCTCTTGAACTTTTCCAAACTTTTGATAAAATTATTGATAAGGGGAATTTCAACCCTTTAAGAGGTTACAAGGGGTTTTGATAGAGTAAATAGAGAGAAACTGTCTCCATTGGCAGGAGGGTAAGTAACCAAAGGACACAGTTTTAAGGTAATTGGCAAAAGAAGCAGAGGGGAGATGAAAAGAATGTTTTTTTTTTTTTTACAGAGCGAGTTATGAGCAGTTATGAAATGCATTCTCTGACAGGGTGGTGGAAGCAGATTCAATTGTAACTTTCAAAAGGGAATTGGATAAATACTTGAAAAGGAAACATTTGCAGAGCTATAGGGAAAGAGCAGGGAGTGGGACTAATTACATAGCTCTTTCAAGGAGCTGGCACAGGCAAAATGGGCCGACTGACCTCCTTGCGTGCTATGAGATTCTATGAAGTTACAACTGAAGTAAAGGAAGACATCAGGGTTGGAATTTTCCAACATTCATGGGTGCAGTAAACCACCTGCACGTACTCGGAGGTCTAGAGACCTGATTTTCCAAATGCGTTCTCTTATTATGGACAGGAAATTGTGAGCATCTCGTCGAGGATTTTCTGATATGCACTTTCAGGGGGCAAGGCCACACACCAGGATCGCACGTTTGGAAAATCAGCCAAATGCAAAGCTTGTAGGATAAAAAGCTGTAGAATTTGAAGAATGTAACGGGGAATTCAGCAATCCTGCCCTCGTAGTGGGCAGAGTGGCTTGGAGAATTAGCACTACAGCGCTCATCTCTGACCAATGCCTCCACCAAGTAAGGCACTGCGCTAGGATTCGGGATGGTTTTATTTACCCTAACATTACAATACTGTGACTGCTAAACAACATACAACATTATGAATTGCTCTTTATAAACACCAAAATTCATTATCTATTTTTAAATTTTGTTTTTGGGATGTGGGTGACACTGCATTGGCCACATTTATTGCCCATTCCTAGGTTACCTGAGAAGATGGCAGCCTCCTTTTTAATTGCCTGTACAATTGAGTAGCTTGTTAGCCACTAGAGCCTAGATTTTCCTGCTCCTGCCGGAAGTGGGTCAGGGTTGTTTTCTTGGGATGGGGTCAATTATATAAAGCAGGGTGGGCCCACAGAAGTATCGCTGCTCTGCAGAGGGCACTCACCACAGCTGGGGTGGTGTTACTGCAGTGAGACTCCTGCTACAGCACTGGAAACAGATGGCCCACTATAGGTGCAGCAAAGTTTAGTGCTGGATGGCTCAGAATGAGCCCTTCCGGCACCTAGCCAGCAGTTGCTGGGGAAAGGAGGTGTCCAAAATAAGGTTTTCCATTGTAACCGTCCCTTTACAGCCTCCCTTGGTACTGTTCTTGCTGTGGTACTGAGATGGAAAGGAAGGAATTCAGCCAGAGAATCACACCACACTACCTCTTTTAAATATGGGCGAGGTGGGCAGATGGTGGCCGGATGACATCTACGAAGGGGGGTCGGGGGAAGCAAAAGTATGGAGCCCAGTCTTAGGCGTAAGGGTTCAGTGGTAGACCTCCCCATCGCACCTTCCTTGGGGCACAGCTCCAGCAAGAAAATTCAGGCCAAGAGTCAACCACATAGTGTGGGACTGGAATCACCATAGGCCAAGACTGAGTAGGGTGGCAGGATCACTTCCCTAAACTACATTAGTGAACCATTTACGACAACCCAGCAGGTTTCATGGTCCTGTTATCCTGGTGCCAGTCATTAAATTACCAGAGATATTGCATGGTGGGATCTGAACACCTGACCCAAACTCTCAATCTTTGGGTTGTGAATCCGGTAACATCTTAAATGGCACACAATACCTGATTCTGTAACAAAAGACAAGGCTTCACTGATGGGGCCAAGACCATATGGATTCTTTGCTTGAATTTTAAAATAATATCTGAAAAATAGCAAATATCAGCAATTAATTATTTAGCTCACAAGGTTGGGTTACATAAGATACCAATCCGCTGTTTCAGTTAAAGCTGTTAGCACATTGCATAATATCCCTCCCAAATGGCTGTGATTTTAAATTCTAAATTTTCCAGTACGTGTTAGCGGCAGGTGAAGTTCTTCAAAGCCAGTACTCAGCAAATAGGCTAGTGTTTAATTAAAAACACAAAAGTCTCTCAGAACAAAATGCAATGTACATCTCCCCCTCCCCCAGCTTAAAGCAGCTGTAAGCAATTCCTCAGACTTAAAGCTCTCCTGCCTTGTTTTTAAATTGCTCCATGATCTTACTCCTTCCCTATCTCTGTAACTTCCTCAAGCCCACAACCCGCTCACCAAACTCTGTTTCTCTAACTCTGGTGTATTTTCCTCTTGCTTCACACCACCACTGCCAGCGGTGCTTTCAGCCACCTAGCCTTACACTCTGGAATTCCCTCCCTAAACCATTTATTGCTCCACCTCACTCTCCTACTTTAAGACCCTCCCTAAAGCCCACCTCTTTGACCAAGCTTTTGGTCACTCCCTCGAAACTCTCTTTTCCTTACACCTGCAAAGCACCTCAAGAGTTAAATACATGTTTAAGAATTCACACACCACCAGGTTATAGTCCAACAGCTTTATTTGCTTCACCTGACGAAGGAGCAACGCTCCGAAAGCTTGTGATTTCAAATAAAGCTGTTGGACTATAACCTGGTGTTGTGTGACTTCTTACATTTGTCCACCCCAGTCCAACACCGGCATCGCCACATCATAAATAGGTTATTATTGTTATAATAATTGACATATTAAAACTCCCAATATTTACTTTCTTCTCTTCCCTCCTGATGACACTGGCTGGAGTAAAGTCCCACAGGTGTCGGCAGTCCCTCAGTACCTCATCTAAGTGGCCACTTGTCCCGAGCTTTAGGCATTCAGTGCTGGACAGCATCACAACTGAATGCAATCCTGTTTTTACCAGCCATCCACTTTTCATCTGGGCTGGCAATGCAGCAATCAGGAACCTTGGCTAACACTGTACTCCCCTTAGCCGAGCGGCAAAGGAGGCCTCAGCCCCTAGACCTGGCCGAGAATAGCTAACTTGGCACATGCTGGTTACAGTACTCGGGGCCTGCAGTCTGAATGGCTTCCTGAACACTGGGTAGTGGCTTACCCACTGAACCAAGGGGGCGGCCTGCTGCATTTTCTATTAATTTCAGCAGAAAATGCGCTGCTTTCAGTTTCGACACTTGTATAGCTGCAAATAACGTTCTCTCATTACTTCTGTACAGAGAAAAAAAAGGAGCTCTGGATAAATCATTTAACAACAAGTAGCTGCATCCATGCTCTTCAAATAGAGACAAAATTAAATGTTAAAATAAGTATGTCCATCATTCGGAGTACAATATCTGAAATCTTTGTAGATGGCACAGTAGTAAAACATTCTTCACATAATTGCTAGGTTTGTTTATAAAAATAAAAAAAGTGTAGCTGAGCCACAGAGGCAAATGTTATTTCCTGATGTGTGGAGATAAGACCATCTTCTAACTGGCAATGCCCCTCACAGCAGTAATGACAAAAAACCAGCAACTGGCGAGTGTTGGAAAGGGATGGAATCTGAAACCTGGAAGCAGCCTCTTATCATCACTGATACAGCAGGTCCAAAACCGCAAGTTCCACCAGCAGTGATTCTGCTTTTAACAACCATCAGTAAGAATCTTTCCTGAATGTTTTCTTTAATTTTCCCTTGCTGTATCTTTTGCACTGTGCTGAAACTTTCAACGCTTTATTTTTCCAAATGAAGTCTGACTGCACTGGTACAATAAAGAACAACTCTGCAGCAACTGTTCTCTAACTTTACCATCAAATCCATTCCCTGGTCAATCAACAAACCTTCAGCATTGCGCTTGGCAAATAGTATGGCATAGCACGGGTAGCACATTTCAACACAATAATCAGCGGGCTTTTGATTTAAAAGGTAGTTTTTTTCTCAGGATAACCTTTCCAACTGTTATAATGATAATAACTTTCAAAACTACTTAAAAGCATGTTCATGTTACATGGCATTGTGCTGCTATACTGATCGCATCAATAAATCAATTCCAAGTGCTACAAAATGCAATGTGAATCACAAGCATCTTATTGCTGTACAGTGGCATTCAAACTGTTAATGTCTCCCTCAAATCCCTATCATAATACAAAAATTGTTTTCTGGCAAAGCAGCCTTTTGTTCTATTCCTAAAATTGTATTATTTAAAATTCTGAAGTAAGCAATCGACTCAAGAAGTCGTCTGGAACAGCCAAGACTGTTGCTATGCAACACGAGCACAACGTCAGGTCATGGATTTTATGAGAAATGATTGCAAATTCAGTTAGTCTTGATTTAATTATAAGGCTTTTATTTTAGCCTATTTATTTTAGCCTAAAGCCTTACGCAGTCAAGCTGTTAAAGTAATAAGCATTTCAAGAAATAATAATAACCCACGATGAGATGGTTAAATGGGAAATTACACAGTACCAACTTGTATTCGTTCCAATGTAATGCACCAGTTGACTTTGTTACAACTTTAGTCAATACTCCTTTGTGTGTTATAATTCACATCTTAAACTTTAAACTCTGAATTATCTTATTCTACAAGGGGGTTCGAGTTCCCAATAGTGTACCTGCACTAACACAAGTTGTGGTGGCTCAAAGATTCTCACTTGCCATAGGCAGTTAGTCAGTAACTGCTGCCAGAATTTAGCAGAGGAGGATTTGGCCAGTGTCAAGGCTCTCCCAGCAGTCAGAAGCGAGCAGCACTGAGGAGTTCCCCCTCACCAGGATCTGTTCAGGAGGAAAATGTGGATCTGGTGCAAGCATTTATTTGTAGTTGTGGAAAATCAAGTTCATACAATCGACTCATAAATTCTCAGAAATTGGGTGAGACATTACAGGAAGTAGCCGTGCCCTATAGCAGGTCAACTGACTGTTCCCCACCTAAGACAAAGAGGTTGACTCTTTATGCACCTTGATTTCTTGAAAATCCGAGGGTCCACTTTCTCGTAAACAATCCACCCAAGGTACATGATCATGCTCCTACGAAGGTGGCCTACCACCAATTCCTTTAAATCTACTGATCATAAACGTGACTCTTTGCCTTATATGCCTGTTTTCATAACATGTAAGGATAGGATCTGGGCCATGTGACCCCATTCATTGATGTATTGGGCCGACTGTGGTATTGTTTGGCTACAACAGTGGGCTGGCTCTGTTTTTGTGTTGGAACTACTGCAGTACCTGCTACACTGTTTTGATCCCCATGTTACTTTACGATGGACTATTCTTGAGATCAGGTGCTTTGAGCAGAGGGTATATTTTCCAATTGCGCACAACCAATGTGAAAATTCACCTGCCGAGAACACACATTAATTTTAATGGACGGGAAATCATGGTTGCACATGGAGGATTTCACAATATGTCCTCCCAAATGGTGAGTAACTGCACAGAGAGCACGCAACCAGGAAAGTTACCCTCACATTTCTTACTGATTGGCATTCAGTCTGAGAGAGAAGTAATGTGGGCAAAGCCAAGGTTTGCAAACCAGAACTTATTGTCTTTAAAGGAATGATGATTGAGTTTGTAAGGTAGCTTTGAACTTTGTCGTCTGAGCAGAAATTGCTTATGTGACCCATTGTTTTTGCTGATGATCTCTACACTGTTTCCAAACAGTTTCTTATTATCTAATGTGCTTTTGATGCTGCCAGGAAAGTCAAGATTCTGAGCCAGATTTTCCCAATTATGGCATATACGTCACTGGTAATTTATAGGTCAACCACTGGAACATCTCAAGCTAGAACTAGGACGAACATTCCAAGCCTGGGCTACTGGAGGGGGTTTCACTTCTGGTAACGAATATTGTAATATCCTGAGCTGCATCGGATTCCCGGCTAGGAGTTAGAAACTTTCCCCTCAAATGCAGGATCTTGCTGCTCAGAGACTGCATAGACCAGTTGGGCCAAATGGCCTGTAAAATTCTATGTAGGATAACTACTGGGATGAGGTCAATTGCTGCACCCTTTTTAAGTGATCTTGAAACCTTCTGTTGATTAATGTAGGCTAGCATATCAAAAATGTGACTCCATTAGACTCTATGAGCTCAAGCTTCAGGAATGTCTGTAGCAAGTCAGCTCTGTCAGATTCCAGTGAAGCAATAGAACATCTCCCAAGTATAACACAAATAATTTCTAATTTTAAGATTGTTCTGTATTATAGAAAAGTATCTCTGAAAAGTGTCAATAAAAGTAGGAACTGCCAGCAGCTCCCCTGATGGCCAGATAGCACAGTCCAGTGTGGCACGAAAGCAACACAGACCAAAAGGTCCCCAACATGCTATGATAGTGGGACACTGAAATGTATCTATGTTGGAGGGGGGCAGAATGGCCTTCAGAGAAGGGAAACTGCCATCCCTATCTGGTCTGGTCTACAAATAAGAACATAAGAAATAGGAGCAGGAGTAGGCCATTCGGCCCTTCGAGCCTGCTCCGCCATTCAATGAGATCATGGCTGATCTTCTGCCTCAACTCCATTCACCGGCCCTATCGCCATATCCCTTGATGCCCTTACTAGTCAGAAATCTATCGACTTCTGTTTTGAATATATCCAATGACTGAGCCTCCACAGCCCTCTGGGGCAGAGAAGTCCAAAGATTCACCACCCTCTGTGTGAAGAAATTTCTTTTCATCTCAGTCCTGAATGGCCTACCCTTTATCTTGAGGCTGTGGCCCCTGGTTCTAGACTCCCCAGCCAAGGGAAACATTCTCCCAGCATCCACCCTATCAAGCCCTGTAATAATTTTGTATGCTTCAGTGAGATCCATTCTCATACTTCTGAATTCAAGAGAATACAGGCCTAGTTTACTCAATCTCTTCTCATACGACAGTCCCGCCATCCCAGGAATCAATCTCATGAACCTTCATCGCACTCCCTCTATGGCAAGTATATCCTTCCTTAGGTAAGGAGACCAAAATTGTACACAGTAGTCCAGGTGTGGTCTCACCAAGGCCCTATATAATTGGAGTAAGACTTCTTTACTCCTGTACTCAAATCCTCTTGTAATGAAGGCCATCATACCATTTGCCTTCCTAATGGCTTGCTGCACCTGCACATTCACTTTCAGTGACTCATATACAAGGACACCCAGGTCCCTTTGAACATCTGCATTCCCCAATCTTTCACCATTTAGGAAATACTCTGCCTTTCTGTTTTTTCTACCAAAGTGGATAACTTCACTTTTATCCACATTATATGCCATCTGCCATGTTCTCGCCCACTCACTGAGCCTGTCGAGATCCCCTTGCATCCTCTTCACAACTGATACAGCCACCTAGCTTTGTATAATCAGCAAATTTGGAAATGTTACATTTAGTCCCCTCATCCAAATCATTGCTATAGATTGTGAATAGCTGGGACCCAAGCACCGATCCTTGCGATACCCCACTAGTCACAGCCTGTCATCCTGAAAAAGACTCATTTATCCCTACTCTTTGTTTTCTGTCTGTTAACCAATTCTCAATCCATGCCAGTATATTAGCCCCCAATTCCATGTGCCCTAATTTTGTTCACCAACCTCTTGTGTGGGACCTTATTGAAGGCCTTCTGAAAATCCAGATACACCACATCTACTGGTTCCCCTTTGTCTACTCCACTAGTTACATCCTCAAAGAACTCAAATAGGTTTGTCAAACAGGATTTCCCTTTCATAAATCCATGTTGACTCTGCTCAATCTTACTATTAGTTTCTAAGTGCCCAGTTATTGCATCCTTTATAATAGATTCTAGCATTTTCCCAACTACTGATGTGAGGCTAACAGGTCTGTAGTATCTACACAACACAATGCTCTCTTAAATGGCATAGCAAGCCACTCAGCTGTAGAACATCACTATGTTGAATATTGAGCAAAATATCAGCTAAACTTATTGGCCACAACCGAAGTATTGTATCAGGATATATATATTGCTGTTGCTTCATTGTTGCTGGTTTCAAAACCTGGAATTCCCTATCTAACACCAATGTGAGAGAATATTCACCACAAGACTGCAGTGGCTCAAGGCAGCAGCCCAGGCTGATGGACAAAAAAAGCAGCCTTGCCAGCATCGCCCACATCGGAGAACAAAATTTTACAAACAACTCCTGAGCATTGTGTGCATTTTAACCTAGAACAGCAGGATTGGGTGAGATTAAGTAGAGTTGGAGGAGGCTCGTGTGGCGCATAAACACCAGCATAGACCAGTTGGGCCGAATGGCCTGTAAAATTCTATGTAAGATAACTGCTGGGAGGGAGTCAAATGCACAAGTGAAAATTATCAAACTGCACAGAGGATTGTTTTTAGCTGCATGCTCCCTTCTAATATACCTTGTGTTTGGCTTCAGATTTTCAATAGGTAAGTGCGTGCGGACTGCTGCAGGCTTTGTAGACCATTTGTTCTGCAAGATGTCATCATAAGAAGCACTATAGACAAGGTAACCTGCAATTGAAATTAAAAGCAGAAGTAAATTCAAACAGAATTTTGTTACCTGCAGCCAAAACTCTCACTTTCCATTGGGGATAATTTTCAGATACCTCTGAACTAAAGGTCCCAATCTGAGTTGATTAAATTTATCTGGATTGGATTAGCCATGGATGTGTGAATTTTGGCTTAATTTAGAACATTCTGATTTGGAATTGCCTGTCTGTTCAAATAAACATGCACAGTGAGAGACTTTGCTCATTTTTAATAAGTGGGGAACACTTATGTTGTTATTAGTTAACCTGCATCTGGTTTGGGCACCTAGAAGTAACATGAATTAAATGACATCAAGGTAATACATTTTTTTAAAAATTGTGTGCCCAATTTACATGAGGTTCTGGTGTGTTCATGGTGGACTAATCCAATGGATTTATTTCTAAAAAAGTCTAATGGATCTATGTGTGTCTGTGGCATATACTGAACTGACAGTTCAGGAAAGGAGTTACCAAGCTGATTGTCCAATTTCCATTCCAATCCGATAAGTGTCAGTGTCTTGATTCATGATGACGAATAGAAATTTTAATTTTATTTATTTTAGTGAGTTATGTAATTTAGCTTGCACCCTTCTCTGAAGGTTGTCATGGAAACAACGCATTTTGACAAATCCTCTTGCATAAGAAGTTTTCTCTGTAGTTCTTATTACCCAATCAGGTCAAATCCAATAATTATTTAGCTTAAAAAAAAGTCCTTGAATTTGGTTTCCAACCAAGGAAGCATTTTGAAGGATGCAATTCTACTTCTGAAAATAGATGGTAGATCAACAGAGGCAACATAACACAAGGACAAAATGGATAATAAATAGTAAAAAAATATTCAATTTATATAATGCATTATCATGTCCTCAAAACATCTCAGAGCACATCACAACCACTGAATTAATTTTGAAATGCAGCCACTTATTAATTCAAACACAAAGTCAATTTCACACAGTAAGGTCACACAAACAGCAAGTGAAATGAATAAAGAGCTACTTCATTTTTTGGCGGTATTGGTTGAGGGAGAAATGTTGGCCAGGACACTAGAGCACTTTCTGCTTTTTTTTTTCCCCAATAGTGCCATGAATTTTTACAAATCCACCTGAACAAGCAGACAGTTCAACACCTCATCTGAAAGGCAGCACTGTAGTGTATGTACCTTTAAGAGAGAACTACTTTTACAGCTCCTGTATGCTGTAGTACCGGCAGTGACCACACCTGTATATAAACCCTGTGTAGGGTTCTGTACTGGTAGTCTTTAGACTACCCTCCTCCAGTAAACACCTGTTGATTGTTAATCTGCAGTCTCCGTCTATTTATTGAAGAACACCATACCTTAAGATTCACGGATTTAACAGTGGCGATGAGGTCGATTCAAATCTACCTGCAACTCTGCATTTCCTCCCAGAGATTCGCTCCTGGAGGACAGTGGAAGAAAGTCGAGGCCAGAAGCACGGGCGTCGACCACGAGCAACCGCCCAGTCATCCGGCAGAGAGTGAGCATCGCAGGGGAGGCTGTTGAGAGCTGGGCTTGGTTCTCCAGCCACGACGATCCAGCAACAGGCTGGCAACAGGTACAGCGCAGACCCTTCCCGGACAGCGGCGGTGGGAGCCGACCGACGGCACAGAAAAGGCCGAGCAGCGTCGACGGGGTAAGAGAGGGTAAGAGAGAGGGTAAAGCGCACAGGGCGCAGCCGGGGGTTGAAGACCGAGCGGTGTTGACGGAAAACAAAGAGAGAGGGTAAAGCACAGCCGGGGTTCAGGACCGAGCGGCGGCAACGAGAGAGGCGCACAGGAGAACGCGCAGAGTGCAGCCAGGGCTCAAGGACTGAGCAGCGTCCGCGGGGGAAGAAAGGAAGTGCGGGAGACGCCATTTGAGCCACGGAGAAGAATGGAGAGCGCGGGAGACGCCATTTTTGAAGCCGCAGCGGAGAAGAAGGGCGAGCGCGGGAAGAAAGGAAAGCGCGGGAGACGCCATTTTGAGCCAGCGGAGAAGAAGGGAGAGCGCGGGAGACTCCATTTTAGCCAGTCTAACCACACCCAGGGATGCCGAAGAGTGGCAGTGTCACAGCGTTCGACAATGAAGTCGAAGATTGGGCGACATATGTGGAACGCATTGAGGTGTACTGCAAGGCGAATGAAGTGCCTGATGCCAGGAAAGCACTGGTTTTGTTGAATTCCATGGGTGCAAAAACGTATGGCTTACTTTAAAACCTAGTAACCCCAGAGAAGCCAGTGGATACGGATTTCGAAAGCATAGTGGAAATCCTACAGGACCACTTAAACCCCACACCGCTGCTGATAGCAGAAAGATTTAAGTTCCACAAAAGGAACCAGCATAAAGACGAAAGTAATGCTGAGTATTTAACGGAACTGCGCAAGCTATCGAAACACTGCCAGTTTGGAATGGGACTAGCAGATGCGTTAAGGGACAAATTTGTGTGTGGGCTTCAAAGTGAAGGAACCCAGAAACGGCTTCTATCAGAAAAGGATCTTACGCTGGACAAGGCTTTCAGCATGGCAGTATCACACGAAGCAGCCACACGGGGCGCTGCAGAGACACAACGGAGACTGCAAGAATATGGCACCAATGAAATGTCATATGGAGCAGGGAAGTGTTATCGCTGCGGCAGAACAACACACGACCAGAAGGATTGTTGGTTCAAGGACCAAGTGTGCAGACAGTGTGGAAAAGCAGGACACATAGCAAGGATCTGCAGGTCGGGGAAGAAAACCAGCAGCAAGAAATCTCCACAGGAGAAGTACAAAAAGGTACATAAGGTGATGGACAGTAGTTCAGACGAAAAGAAAAGTGATACAGACTCTGGAAGCAAGGAGCTGGGTTGTCTGAAACTACATAATGTAATCAAAATGGAGGATCACCAAACTCTCTGGGTCACGCTCAAGATAGATGGTGTCCAAGTGAAAATGGAATTGGACACAGGATCAGCCCTAACAGTCATAAACCGAAGGGACTACAAGCAGCTATTCTCACATATACCCTTGAGAGATACAGAGATTGTCTTGAAGACGTATACGGGGCAAAAAGTCTACCCCAAAGGAAAAATAAGGGTGAACGTGATATAAGACGGCCAGGAAACACCAAAAATGGACCTATATGTATTGCCAGATGGAGGACCACCACTACTAGGTCGTGAATGGATCCGGAAGATACAGTTAGATTGGCATTCCATACGGGCACTGACAGTAGAGGCCAAAAAGGATGACGACGTCACACCTGGACGACTGTCAAAAATGCTAAATGACGCACAAGAAGTGTTCCAGGAGGGACTCGGAACACTAAAAGGCATAACAGCGATGATTAAAATAGAGGAAAATGCAAGCCCAAAGTTTTTTAAGGCCAGACCGGTGCCTTATGCGATCCGCCCAGCCGTCGAAGCAGAGCTGGAAGGTTTGGAACGTTCAGGAGTACTGTCCAAAGTGGACTGGAGTGAGTGGGCTACACCCATCGTTCCTGTAATGAAGAGGTCGTTGAATAATATGCCCGGGGAACCAAAGAAGGTTCGCATCTGTGGGGACGTTAAGGTGACAGTGAACCCAGTCCTTCACACGGTACAATATCCGCTTCCGCGGACTGAAGAAATTTTCGCCTCGCTATCTGGAGGAAAACGCTTCACTAAGATTGATCTGGCCCAGGCGTACCTGCAAATGGAGGTAGAAGAAGCCTCGAAACAATACCTCACGATCAACACTCACAAAGGTCTCTATCAATACAACCGGCTGGTGTTCGGGGTAGCATCAGCTCCGGCTATTTGGCAAAGGGCAATGGATCAAGTCCTGCAAGGGATTCCAGGGACACAGTGTTATTTGGACGACATCCTGGTCACGGGCAAACATGACAGTGATCACCTCGCCAACCTGGAGCAGGTGCTCACTAGATTGAAGGAATATGGGCTACGAGCTAATCGCCACAAATGCGAGTTTTTCCAGAAGCAGATCTCGTATTGTGGCCACGTTATTGATGAAGAGGGGTTACATAAGTCCCCTGAAAAGATTGAGGCAGTAGTAAAGGCTCCAGCACCGGAAAATGTGTCACAACTGAGTTCGTTCCTCGGGCTGGTGAACTACTACCATAAGTTTTTACCAAATTTGTCTACAGTATTACACCCACTGAACACCCTACTGCAAACGGGGGTACCATGGAAGTGGAATGACGAATGTAAACGAGCTTTCCAGAAGTGCAAAGAATTGATCACATCAAAAGAGGTGTTGGCTCATTTCAACCCAGCACTACCAATTCGGTTGGCGTGTGATGCATCACCCTATGGTATTGGAGCGGTGCTGTCGCACAAATTCCCAGACGGGTTGGAGAGGCCGCTAGCCTTTGCGTCTCGGTCACTAACCTCAGCCGAGCGCAGCTATGCCCAGATTGACAGGGAGGCCCTCAGCCTAGTATGGGGAGTGAAAATGTTCAACCACTATCTGCACGGGCAGAAGTTCACCTTGCTGACTGACCACCAACCACTTGTCTCCATCTTTAATCCAAAGAAGGGCGTTCCGGTGATGACTGCGCAACGGCTACAAAGATGGTCCCTTTTTCTAGGGGCGAACCAATATGAAATATAGAGTATAAGGGCACGAAACAGCATGGAAACGCTGATGGGCTATCACGCCTGCCACTGCCTACTGTGGAGGAAGTGCCAGCAGTGGACCCTGTCGAAATATTTTATTCAACCATAATTGAACGCTTGCCAGTAACTAACGCGGATATAGAGAAGGAGACGCGAAATGATCCGACACTGTCTCGGGTATATGATTTGACAGTGAGGGGATGGCCAACACATGGCGACTCACTGTTGCCAGCATTCTCATCCAGAAGAGAACAGCTGTCAGTATGCCAGGGGACAGTGATGTGTGGATCCCGAGTGGTAATTCCACCCAAATTAAGGGAGAGAGTGCTCAATGAGCTTCACGAAGGCCATCTGGGAGGGGTGAAAATGAAAAGCCTTGCTAGGGCTTATGTGTGGTGGCCGGGGATCGATCAACAAATCGAGGACCTAACAAAGAGCTGCTCAGGATGCCAGAAGGTCCAAAATGCACCACCACATGCCCCTCTACACCCATGGGAGTGGCCCTCCTCTCCATGGCAACGGGTGCATATTGATTTTGCTGGTCCATTCATGGACTTAATGTTCTTAATAGCAGTGGATGCGCACTCGAAATGGCCTGAGGTGATCAAAATGTCCTCCACCACTACGGAGAAAAGGATTGCAGTCCTACGGACCGTATTTCCCAGGAACGGCTTGCCAGAGCAGATTTGCTCTGATAATGGACCACAGTTTGTGTCCGAAGAGTTTCGGAAATTTATGAGAAGGAATGGGGTACGGCATTACACATCCGCCCCGTATCATCCAGCCACAAATGGATTGGCTGAGAGGTTCGTACAAACCTTTAAAAAGGCAGTAAGGGCCATGTGCGATGACGACATTCCAGTGCAGCATAAGGTGGACAATTTCCTGTTAGCCTACAGAAATGCAACACATGCAGTTACCAACCAGACCCCGGCCATGATGTTCTTTAACCGAAGGTTGAGATCTCGTCTGGATTTGCTCAGACCAAATGTGCGAAGAAATGTTGAGAATAAACAATTCCAGCACATCAATGAGAAGCCGACAAGGAGCTTCAATGTAGGACAACCAGTCTTGGCCCGCGACTACCGAACAGAGAAATGGCAACCAGGGACGATATGCACACGGCAGGGGCCACTAATGTACACAGCGGATGTTGGGGAAAACATTGAGAGATGCCATGTGGACCAGATCCTAGCGTCACAGGAACGAGTCAACCCCATGTCTTGCGTACCTGGTGATGAACCTGACATACCGGTAGCATCTACCCCAGAAACAGTAGCATCGGAAGCTGATGAACTAACAGACGACAGGGGGCCAGAATCGCCTCCGCACCAAGAACAAGACACTCAGGAAAGGCGCTATCCAGAAAGGATCAGGAAGTCGCCCCAAAGACTGAATCTATAAATGGACTATTTCAGTTAACGTGCATGTTAAAAGTGTTAACTGTTATTTGAATGTTATGGTACTGTTAATCTAAAAGGGGAGGCATTGTAGTGTATGTACCTTTAAGAGAGAACTACTTTTACAGCTCCTGTATACTGTAGTACCGGCAGTGACCACACCTGTATATAAACCCTGTGTAGGGATCTGTACTGGTAGTCTTTAGACTACCCTCCTCCAGTAAACACCTGTTGATTGTTAATCTGCAGTCTCCGTCTATTTATTGAAGAACACCATACCTTAAGATTCACGGATTTAACAAGCACCATCAATAATGCAGCACTCCCTCTGTGCTACACTGAAGTCTTAGTCTTGATTATGTGCTCGAGTGGAGGTCAATCCTAAGTTATGTTAGAAAGTACAGAAAAAGGAGAGAATAGGGAAGAATCTAAATCCAAACAGATAGCAGATATTCACCTTGGATATACAAACTGTGTTGTGGGACTAGTGGATAGCCAATGCAACACCTCTGTTCAAGAAAAGAGAGGATAAACCAGGTAACTGTAGTCCAGTTAGTCTAATATCAGAGGTGAGCAAACTCTTAGAATCCACAATTCAGGAAATTGGTAAACAGTAAAGATGCTTGGGTAGTCAAAGATAGCTAACATAGATTGTTAAAGGCAAGTCATGTTTGACATATTTACTAGAGTTTTTTGAAGAAGTGATGAATTGTGTCGATACAGGGAATGCCATAAATAGTGTATATATTAATTTTGAGAAGGCATTTGATAAGGTGTCTCACAAGAGGCTTGTTTAAAAAAAAGAGACTAATGGTTAAGAGGAAATATAGCAGCATGGGTGGAAAGTTGGTTGGTGGATAAGAAACAAAGGGTTAGGGCTAATGGACGGTGCTTGGATTTGAGAGCAGTTGGAAGTGGTATAGTACAGGGATCAGTGCAAGGTCCTCTTTGTTCAATCTTTAATGCGGAGAAGTGTGAGGTAATACATTTTGGGAGGAGAACAAGGAATAGAACTGTAAACTCAATGGAAAGATGAAGGATGTAGAGGAGCAGGGATCTATGGGTGCAAATAAATTATTCCTTGAAAGTGCAGGTGCAGGTCGATAAAGCATAAAAAGGCCAATAGCATTTTGGGTTTAATAAATAAGGATATAGAATATTTTGGCAAAGAGGTTATAATAAAATTGTACAAGACAATGGTTAGGCGATGGTTAAGAGTACTGTATGCAGTTTTAGACACTCCATTATAGAAAGGAATAAAAAGGACATTAAAGCAAGCATACAGTTTAGATTCACCAGGGGGATACGAGGGTTGAGAAAGTATGAGGAGAGGCTCGAGGTACTGGGATTATTTCCACTGGAGCAGAGAGGGCTAAGAGGAGATTTAAAAGATGTTTTTAAAATTATGAAGGACTGTGATTGTACAAATAGGGGAAGACTTTTTCCTCTGGTTGGGGAAATAACCACCAAGAAAGTGACTGAGAATAGTCACCAAGAAAGTCGAGAGGTTTCTTGACATAAGTATGTATTAGAGCATGGATTACTTTGCCACATTGAGCGACTGATGCAGGGACCACTGTATGGTTTAAGGGAAAATTGGATAAATATTTGAAGCAAAAGAAGATACAGGGCTCTGGGAAGAGAAGGGTCGGGAGATTAAATTTGGATTACTCTAGAAAAGAACTGGCATTGAGTTGATGGACCAATTGGCTTCCTTCTGTGATCTAAATGTGTATGATTTTACAGTGCCACTTGCACCACTTTCTGCTGGGATGATGTAACAAATTGCTCTGGGTTAAATCACATTTGGAATAAATTATGTTTTTGCTCCACTAAGCTTGTGTTCTGTTTGAAAATTATGTATTGCTTGCATATTTTCATTAGCTGCAAAGGGTACAAGTTATATTAGTTGAACGGTGGCATAGTGGTTAGCACTGTTGCCTCACAGCGCCAGAGACCCGGGTTCGAATCCGGCCTCGGGCGACTGTCTGTGTGGAGTTTGCACATTCTCCCCGTGTTTGCGTGGGTTTTCTCCGGGTGCTCCGGTTTCCTCCCACAGTCCAAAGATGTGCGGGTTAGGTTGATTGGCTATGATAAATTGACCCTTAGTGTTAGGGGGATTAAATACGTGGGGTTACAGGGATAGGGTGGGATATGTGTTGGTGTAGGGGTTACGGGAATCGGGTGGGATATATGTGTCGGTGCAGGCTCGATGGGCCGAATTGGCCTCTATCTGCACTGTGAGGTTTCTGTGATTCTGTGAATTAATAACATGGTTGATCCATGCAAATCACAAATTGGAATATGACAGTCTTAAAGTTGGAAGACAGCCCAATTATTCCAACTCTTAATTTAACCTGGATAATTACTTCCCTTAAACATTTTAAATTTGTTGCGGCAAATTAAATTATCTGTACTTATACTAGGGAAAACTTTACAAGGCCGGACTTTTTAAAAATGTATTCATTCACAGGAAGTGGGCGTCGCTGGCAATACCAGTATTTATTGCTCATCCCTAATTTCCCTCGAGAAAGTGGTGGTGAGCCGCTGTAGTCCATGTGGTGAAGGTACTCCCACTGGTACACACTGCAGCCACGGTGCGCCGGTGGTGGAGGGAGTGAATGTTTAAGGTGGTGGATGGGGGTGCCAATCAAGCGGGCTGCTTTGTCCTGGATGGCGTCGAGCTTCTTGAGTGTTGTTGGAGCGGCCCTCATCCAGGCAAGTGGAGAGAATTCCATCACACTCCTTACTTGTGCCTTGTAGATGGTGGAAAGGCTTTGGGGAGTCAGGAGGTGAGACACTCGCCGCAAAATACCTAGCCTCTGACCTGCTCTTGTTGTCACAACATTTATGGGGCTGGTCCTGTTAAGTTTCTGGTCAATGGTGTTGAAGGTGGGGGAGTCTTATTTAAAAAGGGCAGTAGACAGAAGGCTGGAAACTATAGACCGGTTAGCCTAACATCTGTGGTAGGTAAAATTTTGGAGTCCATTATTAAGGAGACAGTAACAGGACATTTGGATAATCATCATTTAATAGGACAAAGTCAGCATGGTTTTATGAAGGGGAAGTCATGTTTGACAAATTTGCTGGAGTTCTTTGAGGAAGTAACGTATAGGGTGGATAAAGGGGAACCAGTGGACGTAGTGTATTTAGACTTCCAAAAGGCATTTGACAAGGTGCCACACAAAAGATTATTGCTTAAGATAAAAAATCACAGGATTGGGGGTAATATTCTGGCATGGATAGAGGATTGGCTATCTAACAGAAGGCAGAGAGTTGGGATAAATGGTTCATTCTCAGACTGGCAATCAGTAACTAGTGGTGTGCCGCAGGGGTCAGTGCTGGGTCCCCAACTCTTTACAATCTATATTAACGATTTGGAGGAGGGGACCAAGTGTAACATATCAAAGTTTGCAGATGATACTAAAATGGGAGGGAAAGTAGTGAGGGAGGACATAAAAAACCTGCAAGGGGACATCGACAGGCTAAGTAAGTGGGCAGAGATTTGGCAGATGGAATACAATACTGGAAAGTGTGAGGTTATGCACTTTGGCAGGAAAAATCGTAGAGCAAGTTATTATCTTAATGGCAAGAAACTGGAAAGTACTGAAGTACAAAGGGATCTGGGGGTCCTGGTGCACGAAACTCAAAAGGTTAGTATGCAGGTGCAGCAAGTGATTAAGAAGGCCAATGGGATGTTGGCTTTCATTGCTAGGGGGATAGAATATAAAAATAGGGAGGTATTGCTTCAGTTGTACAAGGTATTGGTGAGACCGCACCTGGAATACTGCGTACAGTTTTGGTGTCCATACTTAAGAAAGGACATACTTGCTCTCGGGTCAGTACAAAGAAGGTTCACTCGGTTAATCCCGGGGATGAGGGGATGGACATATGAGGAGAGGTTGAGTAGATTGGGACTCTACTCATTGGAGTTCAGAAGAATGAGAGGCGATCTTATTGAAACATATAAGGTTGTGAAGGGGTTGGATCGGGTGGATGCGGGGAAGATGTTCCCGATGATGGGTGAAACTAGAACTAGGGGGCATAGTCTTAGAATAAGGGGCTGCTCTTTCAAAACTGAGATGAGGAGGAACTACTTCACTCAGAGGGTGGTAGGTCCATGGAATATGCTGCCCCCAAAAAGCTGTAGAAGCTACATCATTACATAAATTTAAAACAGAAATAGACAGTTTCCTAGAAGTAAAGGGAATTAAGGGTTACGGGGAGCGGGCAGGAATTTGGACATGAGTCTAGGTTCGGATCGGTCATGGCCCTGTGGGTAGCGGAGCGGGCCCAGGGGCCGTGTAGTCTGATCCTGCTCCTATTTCGTGTGTCTAATTCTGTTAGATTCAGGAGATGGTTCTGTGATAGTGGATTGGCGGTTAGGATCAGATCAGCCATGATCTTATTGAATGGCGGAGCAGGCTCGAGGGGCTGATTGGCCTACTCCTGCTCCTATTTCTTATGTTCTTATGAGTCGATGATGATAATTGCCTGGCACTTGTGTGGCACAAAAATTACTTGCCACTTTTCAGACCAATCTTGGATGTTGTCCAGGTCTTGCTGCATGCAGGCACGGACCACTTCATTATCTGAGCAATTGCAAATGAAACTGGACACTGCAATCATCAGCAAAAACCTCTGACCTTATGATGGAGGGAAGGTCATTGATGAAGCAGCTGAAGATTGGGCCTAGGATACTGCCCTGAGGAACTCCTGCAGTGATGTCCTGGGGCCGAGGTGATTGGCCTCCAATGACCACAACTATCTTCCTTTGTGCTAGGTATGACTTCAGCCAGTGGAGAGTTTTCTCCATGATTCCCATTGACTTCAATTTTATTCGGGCTCCTTGATGCCACACTCTGTCAAATGCAGTTTTGATGTCAAGGGCAATCACTCTCACCTCACCTCCGGAATTTAGCTCTTTTGTCCATGTTTGCACTAAGGCTATAATGAGGTCTGGAGCCGAGTGGTCCTGGCGAAACCCAAACTAAGCATTGGTGAGCAAGTGCTGCTTGATAGCACTGTCAATGACACCTTCCATCACTTTGCTGATGATTGAGAGTAGACTGATATGGCGGTAATTGGGCAGATTGGATTTGTCCTGCTTTTGGTGGACAGGACATACCCGAGCATACTGAGCATTGCCAGACAGGAGTGTGGGTCAGACATAGAGCTATAACATAGGGTTGCTGTTAAGGCCAGTGCTTCCAACTAGCAAGGTTCCATTTCAGGAGCAGAACCTTGCAAAATTTACACAACATTCATTAGTTTTTAATTTTGTTATTAGGGAAATGCCGGTTAGGCAATGTTACAAAATCAATTTCAGTGCATATCTTAGCTGTGTTCCAAGCTGACCTATGAATTCTTGGGAGTAATTATCTGACTCGTCAGCCTGAACATACTCAGGAAATCACAGGCAGCGCACCCACGATTTCAAGATATGTGCTGGTGCCAGGTAAAGTGACCTCCCCACCTGCCACAATGGGAAAACTTCCCCACTTGCCTGAAGGAACAAAAGGGATTAATTTTTCCGTTATTACACTCATAGTACATTAAACTTCAGTAGCGCATATCAGAATAGGGGGCACAGAACAGTGGTCACCTGTTACACAGCCTGCCTGATTGAATTAAAGGACAGCAGATCTAGCAGCCTGCATAATGGGTGCACAATTCCCCACATCCAGTATTCCTTCGTACGCTTTTGTCATACGATGTTATGAGTCGGGACTGCAAAAACAGAAAACTTACCCTTAAGTCAATACTCCATTCAGTTAACAACTTACAGCACTAATGAAAACCAGTCAGACATTTATTTTCAGACTAAGCTCCAACTTGTCAACACTAGATTGCTCCTGGTGGGAGGAGAATGCCTTTCAGAGTATTCACATTCTGACATTTTCTTTCTTACTTTAGCCTCACTGTCTGAAAAGCAAATGTAGGATCTGCATACAACAGTTATGGGAGTATTAAGACACTTTCTTCACTTGAATCTGACTTGCTGCAGAAATTCCTGGAACTCTGCCTCATGCTTGGCATTCACTCCTAACTCATGCCTAAATGGTTACTCCCATAAAGCAGGGTGTAACAGAGTCACATTTTTATATGTTAACCTGCATTAGTCATCAAAAACGCTTTAGTAAATTTACAAAATCACTATGCTGTAGATAGAGTATTTAATCAGTATAACACAAATCATTTTCTAGTTTGAAAGCTGCTCTGTATTATAACTAAAATAAGAACTGTTAACATCCCTCCTGGTGGTTTAATGGGCACAGACACTGCCTCACATAGCACTAAGCCATGCGTCCTGGTCTATGCTGAGTAAACTCTCAACGGACAGTTAGGGTGCTGAAACTGGCTTATAGAGTCCCATTGCAATGGGTCTGGCAGGGGTAAATAAGTAGGGTTTCTGACTGCTATTTAGTGATGTGTGCGTGTGGATATTGGATGAGGACAGAACTAGCTCAGTTGTGATGTCCTCTGTGGTCAAACAGCCTGCTGATATTTACTGTTTAAGTTCACAAAGGATGAGATGATTGGGACTGGTTGAGGGGAAAAAGAAGTGCATTTGAAAATACTTTGTTTGATCTAAAGTTTCAACCTATTTTTACCTAGGGGTTCAAATTTCCTTTTGTAGGGCACTCAATTATGTGTTTCTATTAAATAAACAAGTAAATAACAGCATTACAATTGAGTAGAAAGTAATTTTACATGAACAGTTTGACCAGAGAAAATGAAACATTTTACAGAGTCCCAAAGGATATAGAGATGGCAATGGAAGCAAGAAAGAGAATGAAATACTGAAATTAAGAAACAAAGACTGAAACATCCGAGCAGAAAGAAAGGGCCGTATTAAAAGGTGCCAAAGTAGAACTAAAAGAAAACAAAGAGGCAGAAAGGAAAATACACATTGGCTCTCAAACTACATCTGGGATACAGCATCTAGAGAGAAAATTGGGTTGCTTTGTGCAAAGCACCTAGTGCCTGGGCGCGGTGCCACCAAAGCCTCCCGTGAAATTCAACAGGAGGTTAGTGGCGGCGGTAGCTGGTAGCACCCATGGCGCTGTGCCTCCGGCGATGACGTCACCACCATGCGCAGCACCCTGGCCGCAAACTTCGCTCGTGCCCCTTGACCTATCGCCAGACGCTCCGTCCGACAGGATCAGGGTGCCGTGTTTGCAGCCAAGGCGGTGCAAATTAAAGGGCAGGTGCCGGGCGGCCATTTTTTTTTGGGCCGCCTGCCAGCAACTGCACCTCTGGCCTCCTCCTGCGGGGTGCTGGCCGCGATCAGTCAGCCCAGCAATCCTCGACTGCCAGGCTCTTTTGCTGGCACCCCGCTCCCCAGTGGTCCAGCAGGGCCCCGGTGCGTGCTGTGCGGGGCCCCTCCCCTTTAATCAGGGGAGGAAGGCCTGTAATACCGCGGCGCTACGTGCCGGCTCGCGTAGCGCCGCGATATTCAATGGGAAAGCCCCAAGAGGGAGGGGGAGCTCTTCCAGTAGCACCCCGCCTCCTGCTTGGGACACTACTATTCAATTTCTGGCACGGGGGCGCTAACTTTTTCGGGGTAGCGCCCCGGTGAAGTTAGTGCCCCAGAGGGGGCATAACCAAATTTTTCTCCCCATAAGGTGTTTTTGGTTAAAAACTTGCATTCGTGCTGTGCCTTTAAATGCAGAAAAACATCCGAGCGTGCACAGATAAGAAAAGGAGTAGGCACCAAGCATTTTATAGAATCTTGCAGTACAGGAGGTGGCTATTTGGCCCATCGTGCTTGTGCCGGCTCTTTGAAAGAGCTATCCAACTAGTCCCACTCCCCTGCTCTTTCCCCATAACCCTCAACTATCCCCTCCTTTAAGTATTTATCTAATTCTCCCTTAAGTATTTCCACACTATCTGCCTACATTGCCTCCTTGGGCAGTTTATTCCACATAGTCACCGCCCTTTCATAAAGTAGTTAAATCCACATTCTACCTTTCCTCTTCGCAGCTTGAACCCACATTCCCTAGCTCTAGAGTTTGTGACAATCTTCAACACTGGAGAAGCCATTACTGGGAATGCACTGGTTGTGTTGGGGCAGGTAGGAGTGGACACTGGGCAGTCCCAGTGAGGTGGGCCATGGAATACTGGGGCAGGGATGGGGGAAAGAGTGTGGTGTGATTTGACAGTTCTAATGCTGCAGCAAGATCAAGGAAGATAAAGAGGCATAAAAGAAGTAATAGAAGATATTGTTGATAACTGTGACCAGAAAGATCTTGGTCCTGTGGGCAGGACAGAAACCAGACTGCAGCGATTAGAACAGAGAGTTGTGATAAAGGTGATCACACAGCTGGAAGGTAACGACACATTTATGGATTTAAGAACACAGGAGCAGGAGTAGCCCATTCAGCCTCATGAGCCTGTCCCACATCTCTATTCAATCATCGCTGATCTGTACCTCAACTCAATTTAATAGCCTAACAAAAAATCTATTGATCTCAGTCTTGAAAATTTCCATTGACCCAGCATCCATAGCCTTTAGGGGAGAGAGTTTGAGATTTTCACTACCCTTTGTGTGAAAAAGTGCTTCCCGAGTTCATTCCGAAATGGCCTAGCTCCAATTTTAAGATTATGTCCCCTTATTTTGGATTGCCCCACATGAGGAAATAATGACAAATCCCTTAATAATTTTAAACAATCTGATTAGATTACTCCTCAAGCACCTCCACAGTCTGTAGTCTCACCATTGAGAAAATACTCTGATTGTCTGTTTCAGATCCAAAGTGGATGACCTCACACTTCCCCACGTTGAACTTCATCTAACATAGTTTTGCCCACTCACTTGGTCTATGTCCCTTTGTAACTTCTTGTTCCCATCTGCACAATGTATTGTGCCTCCTAACTTACTGGCATCTGCAAACTTGGATAGACAACTCTCTATTCCTCCATTTAAGTGATTAATATACATGATAAAAAGCGGAGGTCCCATTACAGATCCCTAGGGAGCACTGCTCGTCACATCCCATCAATCAGTGTCAACCTTGGCTCAATGGTAGCAATCTTGCCTCGGAGTCATAAGGTTATGGGTTTAATTCCCACTCCAGGCATTTGAGCACATAATCTAGGCCGACACTTCAGCACAGTACGGAGGGAATGCTGCAAGTCAGAGATACCATCTTGCACCGGAGACGTTAAAACTGCCCTCTCGGGTGGAGGTAAAAGATCCTATAGCACTATCCAAAGAAGAGTAGGGGAGTTCTCCTAGTGTCCTGGCAACATTTATCCCTCAACTAACATCACCTGGTCATTTGCCTCATTGCTATTTGTGGGATCCTGTTGTGTCACGTTTCTCTACATTACAACAGTGATATTGTTCGAAATTACTTAATAGGCTGTAAAGCGTTTTTGGGCATCCTGAGGTCATAAAAGGCGATACATAAAAGTAAATTTCTTTCAATCAGAGAATCTTCCTTTTATCCTTACTCTCGGTCTACTGCCCCCAACCAATTACCAACCCGTGTCACAAGGTTACCGCCAATTCAGGTGCACTTTAATTTTTCTTCAATTTTTCCACTTGGACAAAGGGGAGGTTAGAAATTGGGCAGTAGTTGGAGGGGATGGATGGGTTAAGAGTGCGATTTGTGAGTAAAAGGCTGAAATTGGTGGTTCTGAAAGGAAGAGGAACAATGCCTGAACAGAGGGATGCCAGTAAGTAATGAGGCCATGAAAGATAGTTGGTCTCAGGATTGGGCATTGAGAAGATCAAGGGGACAAGAGATGGTCTTACAGAAGAAATCTGCTTCAAGACAGTAGGACTATCCCTAAACCTTTTCATATTGTCTTTTCTTATTGTTTTGTAGAGTTCAACATTTGACGGAATTAAACTTTTGTATATCGATGTGAGGGAATGACACTCTCAGGGAATGCATTTTAGGACATTGAGATGGCCCAGCCATTAAAATTAGGTTTCCTGGGATTCACTCCCTGTGAGTGCCGATCCCACTGGTAATGCCAGAGTGTGAACTCCATTTTTACCCAAAGTCAACAAAAGCAACTGCACTTTTTAGTAAACTGGCTATCTGAATGCATGACTGGCAGGCAACAATCTTCTCTTAGGCCCATTCAATCAGTATCAAGCATATATTTAATATTAAAGTTGTTTAGTGGCTTTATCATAGTAATTCTCATGCTTTTCTAAAAAAAGATAAATATTATTGGTGATGCACCTTAGCAGATGCTCAATGAGCTTCAATGTATTAAAATTGGAATTATGCATTTTAAGCTTTAAAGACATTGAAGGCTTCTAAATGAATATAAATCAACATTTTGCTGCACAAGTGAAGATGAGCACAGTGTAGACCCTTCTAGTAAGATATGAAGAAATATTAGGGCACAGGTCATAGATGAAAATCGGGCAAAGAGCAGTGCAAACCCCTAACAGAGCCTGCCTGCCTATTACTTTAAATGGAAGGAAAATTGCACAGGCTCTGTTACGGGCCTGCAATACTCCATGCCTCACGTTCCTCTACACGCTCCATCCAAACGATCCTTTACACCCAAGCACTGTAAGAGAAAAATCCTGTTACAGCCAGGTGCTGGGAGCAGCCAGCCTGTTTCCAATAATCAACGTGGATCTCACATCGCTGCATCATTTTCATATTAAATATTGTTGAAAAAACACAGCTTTTTTTATTGAACGTTCAATCCTATTTCTAAACTGGTGATGTGAACTCTGTGCACTACTTTAGAATTCAAAGATCCTGCATGGGTGCAATTTTTTGTAGTGTGGGATGAGCAGCATTATTCTGTGCAGAATTATGGGATAACTGAAGAAAAAATAAAGGTAATATGGGGTTAGACTTCGGACGACATTAAATGGAAGTGCAATTTATTACTGTCAAGGCCACTTAGTGTAAGGTTCATGTTTGCATTATCCTAGTACATTTTATTACAGGAGGCAAGAACATGCCTAATTCAAGCACAGCCTGTGGTCCATAATAGTTCAAGTAGGAGAAAGAACAACAATTGTAAGTGTTTCATAAGACAAAAGTTCTGCAAGCTTTATTTTCTCCCCCCATTATCAGGTCCAAAAGAAGTGAACGATTAGTGTAGCTGGAATCTAATAGGAAACAGTAGACATCTGGAAGAGCTTCCAATCTTTAACCAACTGTGTTATGGAAAACCTTACAGAAAATAAATGGGGTTCTTATTAGCTTCAAAAGCATAAATATTTCACACAAATTTGTGAACTTTTCGCACTTGCCAACAACACCAGACTTCTTGGCACTGTTGGCTGAACCTTTTGCAATATCCATTACTGACAACCTTTTGATCTGATTTTATGATATAGATATGTGTAAAATTAATTACATTTGCCTTTCCCCATTTTAATAGATTTATTGGGTCTCCATCCTTTAGAAACTCTAGAAGCATAACAACAACAACTTGTATTTATATAGCACCTTTAACATAGTAAAATGTCCCAAGGTGCTTTACAAGAGTATTATAAGAAAAAAATTTGACACCCAGCCATATAAAGAGAAAATAGGGCAGATGAAAGAGCTGGTTTTAAGGAGCATCTTAAAGGAGGAAGGAGAGGTAGAGAGGCGGAGAGGTTTAGGCAGGGAATTCCAGAGCTTAGGGCCTAGGCAACAGAAGGCACGGCCACCAATGGTTGAGCAATTATAATCAGGGATGCTCAAGAGGGCAGAATTAGAGGAGCATAGATATTTTGGGGGGTTGTGGGGCTGGAGAGATTACAGAGATAGGGAGGGGCAAGGCCATGGAGGGATTTGAAAACAAGGATGAGAATTTTGAAATTGAGGCATTGCTTAACCGGGAGCCAATGTAGGTCAGGGAGCACAGGGGTGATGCGTGAACGGGACTTGGTGCGAGTTAGCACACAGGCAGCCGAGTTTTGGATGACCTCAAGTTTATGTAGGGTAGAACGTGGGAGTGCGTTGAAATAGTCAAGTCTAGAGGTAACAAAGGCATGGATGAGGGTTTCAGCAGTGGATGAGCTGAGGCAAGGGCGGAGACAGATGATGTTACGGAGGTGGAAATAGGCGGTCTAAGTTATGCCGCGGATATGTGGTCGGAAGCTCATTTCAGGGTCAAATATGACACCAAGGTTGCGAACAGTCTGGTTAAGCCACAGACGGATGCTAGGGAGAGGGATGGAGTCAGTGCCTAGGGGGCGGAATTTGTGGCGGAGACCGAAAACAATGGCTTCGGTCTTCCCAATATTTCATTGGAGAAAATTTTTGCTCATCCAGAAGCAGTCTGACAATTGAGACACCGTGGAGGGGTCGAGAGAAGTGGTAGTGAGGTAGAGCTGGGTGTCATCAGCGTACATGTGGAAACTGACGCTGTGTTTTCGTATGATGTCGCCAAGGGGCAGCATGTAGATGAGTAATAGGAGGGGACCAAGGATAGATCCTTGGGGGATGCCAGAGGGAACGATGCGGGAGCGGGAAGAGAAGCCATTGCAGGTGATTCTCTGGCTACGATTAGATAGATAAGAATGGAACCAGTCGAGTGCAGTCCCACCCAGCTGGACGATGGTTGAGAGGCGTTGGAGGAGGATGGAGTGGTCAACTGCGTCAAAGGCTGCAGACAAAGTCAAGAACGACGAGGAGGGATAGTTTACCTTTTTCACAGTCACAAAGGATGTCATTTGTGACTTTGATGAGCTGTTTCTGTACTGTGGCAGGGGTGGAATTGCTTTGAAATAATTTAAGTTCCGTTTAAAAAAGCTTCAAGGGGTCCATTTATCCTTGGGGTAATGAACAGCCCCAGTTTGTATGTATATACAGGATTGATAATTTCCCGGAGTGCTGGAAATAGTAAAATTGTGAAAATTCTGTGTCTGATGGCACAACTCCTGGTGGTCATTTTCAATGTTGGCCATGGGACATATACAGTTCCTTCAGGACGAAACACCATCCCATCTATGTCTAAGTTACGAGTTTGGTTTCATTGCTGCTAACCTGCCCACTACTTAGGCTCTTCTCTTAATGAACAGAAGTTGTGTGTTGTTTCTCAAAACTCTCGAAGGTTTTATGTGGTTAGTGTAGTGAAAGCTAAACTTATCAACATGCAAGCTCAGGATCCAGGATTTGTTTTCTAGCATCTGCGATGATGACCAAATTATCTATTTTTCCTTCCAAGGGGTAAAGCTCATGGAAAATCTTATTCTCCCTCAATACATTGTGGTAAAATAGACCTTGAATCCCAGAAATCCCATGATATTCTCTGGGTGGAGCGGAAGAGTGGTGGCATGGGACTTTTGTTCACCGCTATGCTCTACCATCGACTACATCCTGGGGATGAGAGGATTTGAATTATTCTGGTATGTGACTGCCCCAGTAATGATGCAGCACAGACACCCCCTGAGGAGGTGGAAGGAATGGCCCAGAGCCCAAAATGGGCTGAAAAGATCAAAGACAGACATTGGGTCAGATTTTGCTGAAAAAATAACGATGCATGGGGTTATTAAATCAGCAAATCGGCCAGCAACTTACAGCAAGGAAGAGAATTCCTGCGAATTGTGAATCGCTATAAGTTGCTGGATGATTTGCGCCACTCCGTTAGCTTTGCAAAAATTGCCCATGATTTTCATGAAGTTGTTGCATTTGCACATTAATTGCCCATTTAACGCGCCACAGAAAGTTAAGTCTAGTAATTATCGATGTAAGTACCCTTTTTATGACGTGATAATTGTTAGTGATTGCAAATTAACCTTCTTGCCCAGGTTGTGAATTGTTTTGAGATTTTTAAAATGTAAAATTTAAAACTTTACATCGTTTCTCTTACTTTTCCTTTCTGTCTCCTTTCTTTCTCTTAAACCAATATTTCTTTGCCTCTCTTTATTTCTCTATCTGTACCTGATTTGGCGTTGCATTCACCCACTCTAATTTACCCTCCTCTCTGTCCTCCCACTCTTTATTTCTCACTCCTTAAATTTCATTGGTTAAGGAGATACAGTATTTGTCACATTGTTCACTAGATGCCCTGTTACCCTCACCATGCTATTATCAGCTTGTACCTCCAGCAACTTTGTAGACAGTTTTTTTTAATTTAAAAACCTAAATGTGCAATTGTAAGTATAACTAATGGGGCATGCATCAGATACCCCACTCCACCAAATTCTGGCCCATTAAAAAATACCCATCCTTATTTTTGGGCAACTCTCCAACCATATTGGATTCCTCTGGGATCCATTCTCCTCTCAGCAGCTGGGGTCTCCCCTAGGCATGGGAAGGAACCTACGCTTGCTGTAATCATTGTAGGATCTGTTGGCCCTATCAGAGGTGAGCTGGGTGGAGTTCCAGGATAGCCCTGGAGCACCCCCAGACATGGATTGTAACAGGATGAAACATATAAGAGGAGAAAAAAGGTGCAGAGGATTGGGAGACATGAATAGTACTCGAGTAAAGAATAGTTCAGAAATAGAAGGGATCAGATAGCAGGCAAATGTAAGGCAGTCTAAAATGGGTTTGGAATGCATGTGTGTAAATGCACATAGCGTGGTAAATTAGATTGGGGAGCTGAAGGCACAAGGTACCACATGGGACTATGGTATAGTGGCAATAACAGAGACCTGGCTCAAAGAAGGGGAGAGTTAAGAACTTAATATTGCTGGCTACAAGGTTCTCAGGAACGATAGGGAAGGAAAAAAAGGAGTGGGGGTGGCAGTATTGATCAAAGAAACTATTACAGCACTGGAAAGGGATGATGCAGTTGAGGGGTCAAAGACAGAATCTATTTGGTTAGATTTAAGGAACAACAGAGGAGCTATTGAGTGTATACTATAGCTCACCAAATAGTGAGAAGGAGATAGAGGAGCAATTTTGCAGGCAAATTACAGAAAGATGCAAGAACTATAGAGTAGGTACCACATAATAGACTATTGAATAAGGTCAGGAAAGCAAAGTCAGGGGACAAGTAGCAGAATGGATAGCTAGCTGGCTTCAAGACAGAAAGCAGAGAGTAGGGGTAAAGGGTAGCTATTCAGAGTGGCAGAAGGTGGGAAGTGGTGTTCCACAAGGATCAGTGCTGGGACCATTGTTGTTCACAATTTATATTAACGATTTAGACCTTGGAATCAAAAACATAATTTCTAAAATTGCAGATGACATCAAATTGGGGGGAGGGTGGATAGCCAACACTGAGGAGGACTGCAACAAATTACAAGACGACATTAATAAACTTGCAGAATGGGCATAAAATTGACAAATGAAATTCAACACAGATAAATGTGAGGTATTACATTTTGGTAAGAAAAATAGGGACGTCACATATTACTTGGAAAATAAGAATCTAAATGGGGTAGAGGAACAAGGGGAATCTAGGAATACAAATACACAAATCACTAAGTATCGACAGGTTAACAAGGCCCTAAAAATAGCAAACTAAGCACTAGAGTTTATTTCTAGAGGGATAGAATTGAAAAGTAGTGAAGTTATGCTAAACTTGTATCAAACCTTAGTTAGATCACACTTGGAGTACTGCGTACAGTTCTGGTCGCCATATTATAAAAAAGATAGAGGCACTGGAGAGGGCGCACAGAATATTTACAAGGATGATACCAGAAATGCAAGGGTACACCCATCAGGAAAGGATGAACAGGCTGGGTCTCTTTTCTCTTGAGAAGGGTGACCTATTAAAATGTAAATACCCTAGGTCTGTAAAATTATGAAAGGTTTTAAAGAGAGAGTGTTTCCACTTGTGGGGAAGAGCAAAACTAGATGCCATCAATATAGGATAGTCACCAAAAAATCAAATAGGGAATTCAGAAGAAACTTTGAGTCATAGAGGCACAGAAGGAGGCCATTCGGCCCATCGAGTCTGTACCGGCTCTCTGCAGAGCAATCGAGTCAGTCCCACTCCCCTGTTCCATCCCACTAGCCCTGCAAGTTTATTTCCCTCAAGTGCCTATCCAGTCTCCCCTTGAAAACATTGTGTGTGTCCGCTACCACCACTTCTGTCGGCAGCGAGTTCCAGGTCAACTTCTTTACCCAGAGAGTGGTGAGAATGTGGAACTCGCTACCACAGGGAGTGGTTGAAGCGAATAGTATAGATGCATTTAAGGGGCGGTTAGATATGAGGGAGAAGGGAATAGAGGGTTATGCTGATAGAGTTAAATGAGGAAAGACAGGAGGAGGCTCAAGTGGAGCATAAACACCAGCATAGACAGGTTGGGCCGACTGGCCTGTTTCTGTGCTGTATATATATGTAATCCTATGTATGTATTAACAGAGGACATCAATTATCCTAATATAGGCTGGGATAGTAACAGTGTAAAGGACAAAGAGGGAGAAGAATGCTTGAAATTTGTATAAGGGAACTTTCTTGATCAGTATGTTCCCAGCCCAATGAGGAAGGAAGCAGAAATAACAACAGAAAATGCTGGAAAAACTCAGCAAGTCAGGCAACATCCGTGGAGAGAAATTTGAGTTGACGTTTCGGGTTTGACCCTTCTTCAAACAGCCCTTCCCCTTCGCCTGGCACCTTCCCGTGCAAGCGGAGGAGATGTAACACCTGCCCCTATACCTCCCCCCTGTCCAGGGCCCCAAACACCCCTTCCAGGTGAAACAGCGATTTACTTGTACTTCTCGCAATCTAGTATACTGTATTCGCTGCTCACGATGCGGTCTCCTCTACATTGGGGAGACCAAACGCAGATTGGGTGACCGCTTTGCGGAACACCTCCGTTCAGTCCGTAAGGGTGACCCCGAGCTTCCGGTCGCCTGTCATTTCAATTCACCGCTCCATTCCCACTCGGACCTCACCGTCCTTGGCCTCTTGTACTGTTCCACGGAAGCTCAACGTAAACTCGAGGAACAGCACCTCATCTTCCGATTAGGCACTCTGCAGCCTTCCGGTCTCAATATCGAGTTCAACAATTTCAGATCATAACCTCGGCCCCTATTTCATTTTCACTTATATTTTTCCACTCCTTTCCTTTCCCCCCCCCCCCTTTCCTTTTGTTTCTCTCTCACACCTGGCAGCTATCTTTTGCCCTGCCAGTACACTTTACACCTAATCACAGCCTATTACCATCTCGTCTAGCTTCTAATCTCTTTTACTTCTTTTGGTTCTTTTATTCTTTTGTCCGATCGCAGCCCTGCCTTCGATCTAGTTCCTTTTCTCTCCAGTTTTGAAGAAGGGTCAAACCCGAAACGTCAACTCAAATTTCTCTCCACGGATGTTGCCTGACTTGCTGAGTTTTTCCAGCATTTTCTGTTGTTATTTCGGATTTCCAACATCTGCAGTATTTTGCTATCGTACTAGTGGAAGGAAGCAGTGCTGATTTTGTTCTGGGGAAAGAAGTGTGGCAAGTGGAGCGTGTTTCAGTGGGGGAGTATTTGGAGAACAGTGATCATAAGATCAGGTTTACAAAGTTATGGAAAAGGACAAGGAACAATCAAGGGTAAAAATACTTAATTGGAGGATGGCTAATTTCAGTTAGTTAAAAAGGGATCTCGCCCAGGTGGATTGGAATCAAAAAGTGGTAGGCAAAACAGTAACTGAACAATGGGAGGCTTTCAAAGAGGAGGCAGTTCGGGTACAGAATAGACACATTCCCACGAGGAAGAAAGGAAGGGCATCCAAAGCTAGAGCTCCCTGGATGACTAAAGATGTAGAGATTAAAATGAGACACAAAAAGGAGGCTTATGGCAATTGTAAGGTTGATAATACAGTCAAGAACCAAAATGAATACAGAAAGTACAGAGGAGATCTCAAAAAGAGAATGAGAGGGGCAAAGAGAGCGTATAAGAATAGATTAGCGGCGAGTATAAAGAGAACCCAAAAAGGCTTTTATAAACATATAACTAGTAAAAGGGTTGTCAAAAGGAAGGGTGGGACAGATTAGGGGCCAAAAAAAGAGATCTTCTCGTTGAAGCAGAGGACATGGCTGAGGTACTAAATTAGTACTTTATATCTGTCTTCACTGGAGAAGAGGATGCTGCCAATGTAGCAGTAAAGGAGGAGTTAGTAGTGATATTGGGTAGGATAAATTTAGATAAAGAGGATGTACTTAAAAGGTTGGTAGTACTCAAAGTAGAAAAGTCACCTGGTCCATTTGGGATGCATCCTAGGTTACTGAGGGAAGTAAGGGTGGAAATTGCAGAGGCTCTGGCCACAATCTTCCAATCCTCCTGGGAGTGGTGCCAGACATAGACAGACTGATGAAATGGGCAAACACATGGCAAATTAAATTTTACACAGAGAAATATGAAGTGATTTTGGTAAGAAGAATGAGGAGAGGCAATATAAATGAAACAGTACAATTTTAAAGGGGGTACAGGAACAGAGACACTTAATGGTGTATGTAAAGAAACCTTTAAAGGTGGCAGGATAAGTTGAGAAGGTCGTTAAAAAAGCATATGGGATCCTTGGCTTTATTATTAGAGGAATAGAGTACAAAAGCAAGGAAGTTATGCCTAACCTGTATAAAACACTGGTTAGGCCTTAGCTGGAGAACTGTGTCCAATTCTGGGCAGCACACTTAAGGAAGGATGTCAAGGCTTTAGAGAGGGTGCAGAAGGGATTTACCAGATTGGTACTAGGGATGAAGGATTACAGTTATGTGGATAGACTGGAGAAGCTGGGGTTGTTCTCCTTAGAGCAGAGAAGATTAAGAGGAGATTTGATAGAGGTGTTGTGATCGGGAATGCACTGCGGGAAAGGGCGGTGGAAGCAGATTCAATAGTAACAATCAAGAGAGAATTGGATAAATACTTGAAGGGAAAATTGGATAGCTCTTTTAAAGAGCTGGCACAGGTAGCCAAATGGCCCCCTTTGGTGCGGTTATCATTCTATGATTCCATGATAAACTCCCAAGCGGTTGCCGCCCCCCCTTCCCGAGTGCAATTTCCTGGGGAAGATGCGAGGGGTTGAACCTAGCAGATCTGGGTATGACCTAAAGTGTGTTCCTCATACACCACCCCCTCCCCCAACCCTGCCCCTCTCAAGCCAGGATCGTGCTGCAGTTCCAACCCCAACACTCCCTGCCAGAATTCTACTCTTCAGTTGTTTTATGGTTTGGAGAAGGATTAAGAACCATGATACAGTAATATTTTAGGGAGTAATGGAGTGGGAGTCTGTATATATAGTGGCTTGATCGTGCTTCAAATAAAGCTTTGTAGGCCAACAAAAAGTATATTGTTATTAAAATAACTTTATGGAATCTATGGTTTTTAAAAAGCCACATAACTTATACACAATGGGAAAAAATTTGTTTGATTTGCACCTCCCGTTAGTGCCCTAAGAGGGCACAATGAACTAGTGCCCAGGCGCGACTAATGCCTCGCGGGAGGTTAGCGGCGGCGGTAACCATTAGCACTGTGCCTCTGGCAATGATGTCATCATTGTGCGCAGTGCCCCTCGCGCGCCCTGGCCGCAATCTTTGGTAGTGCCCCCTGACTTACCGCCAGACGCCATGTTCAACAGGCTGCGTACGTATGGCCGGGGCAGCGCAAATTAAAGGGGAGGTGCTGGGCGGCCATTTTTGTTGTTGGTTGCCTGCCAGCACCGGTTCCCGTTGCTGTCCCCGGCCTCCTGTGAAGCTCCCCCGCGGGGTGCCGGCTGCGTCCGTGAGCCCGACACTCCTCTTGAATGCTGGGCTCTTTTGCCGGCACTCCGATCCCTGGTGGCCCAGCTGGGCCCCGGGTCGCTCTGCACAAGGCCCCTCCCCTTTAATAAGGGGAGGCAGGCCTGCAGTACCGCTGCATAGAACACCGCCATATTCACTCGCAGCGCCCCAAGAGAGAGAGGGAGCGCATCCAGGAGCGTCCCGCTTCCCTCTTGGGGTGCTACCAGTGAATTTCAGGCACGGGGACACTAACTTTTTTGGGGCACTAAAAGTAGCGTGCCGGCGAAGTTAGCGCCCCAAAGGGGATGCGACCCAATTTTGCCCCCAATAAGTTTCACACAGTATGATTCAACCATTGATCAAAATACTCAGGTTTGGGAATATTAAACAAACTATTTCAGAAAACAATTACAAAAATAAACTTTGAAAAATCAAGTAATATAACTTTTTAATACCCTGGTCCAAGAAAAGATCCAGGATGCTGCAACTTAAATATTTAGCTATGCGAAAACAACAACAAAAAATAGGATTTGAAGTATTTAAAAATAATTCTAGATTAGGGGTGTGGAAATGAACCAAAGTGGTATTGATTGATTGATTGGCCAGCAAAATGCCATCTCCCTCATTCCACATTCCATTAACAAATGAGGTTTATATCATTCCATTCATTTGAGCAACACTTCTCTGCCCTGCTGCTGGGATACATCAGATTATTGAGGAATAGTCGATTTGTATAGTGTATGCTAGCCTAGTGGTTATGGCACTGGACCTGCAAGCCAGAGGTTAAGAGTTCAAATCTCACCATGATACATTTTGAAATCAAATTTAATAAATCTGGTAATCTGTGGGCCAGCACAAGAAATGACCATGAAAGCTGCCAGATTGTTGTAAAAACCCAATAGTTGCAGACCTGAGCCCATCATTTCTATTTACCCCTCCTAGATCTCTCTCTTCTGTCGTAATGCCTCCTTTCACTTCTCCCCTCTCAGGCACTCTGCCCTCTCAAATCCCAATCCCAACCCTTAAGCACTCTGCAACCTTCCTACTCTCCTGTCGTCATCCCAGGCTTGACTCCCTCTTAGATAAGCCTACAGCTTCCCTCTGTGCCTCTCTTGGCATCCTCCGAAGGGCCCATCGAGGCACCCGTCTCTGCCACCTTATGAGCAGCAATGCTAACTGTCCCATCCTACTCTCACTGACCTTCCCACCCAGCACACACGCTAGGGGCTAATCTTGCCAATCTCCTTCCCGTCCAACTCATCCATCCCAGTGCTGACCCCGTGGACTATGCCAGTGGATCGGCTATCATTGACCCTCTCTGCATCTCCCTGCAGAATGTCCATTCACTTATAAACAAGGCCCTTGTCAACCACGAGCTTATTGTGGATGATTGCATCAACGTCATGGCCATGATGGAAACCTAGCTGAGGGGTGATGACACGTTCCCCCTTAATGAAGCCTCCCTGCCCAGCTAAACCTTCCATCACTTTCCCTGCCCAAACCACTGCGGTGCCGGTGTGAGCCCTGATCACCAAATCACACCTTGGTCTGTCCCCCTATCCCTCTGGCATCTTCTCCTCCTTTGAGCATCTCACCTTGTTCCACCCCTCTCGCCCCTCATTTAAAATCCTTGTTCTCTACCTCCCACTCAAATACCAAGCCAATTTTCTCACTGAGCTATCTTCACTGCTTTCCTCCCTCAGCCTCTGCACTGAGCGACTTCACATCCTTGGTGATTTCAATCTCCATTTCAATTCACCATGCTCTTGCTCCTCTGAGTTCAATGCCCTACTATCCTCCCTAAATCTCTCCCTCCATATCAACTCCCCTAACCATATTCACGACCACCCCACCGACCTCACCATTTCACATGGCCTCGCTACTCCAGTCATGTCAATCACAGACAAGGCCATCTATGATCACTTCCTTGTATCCCTTTCCACCTACATTCCCCTTCCCCCTCCCAATCCCACTTGCTTCTGTGTCCACCCCTGGAAAAAAACTCTCCCCCAAGTCACTTACAACTGCACTTTCAAATTTCCAACTTTCTAGCCTTTGGCCCTCTATTCACCATGACATTTCTGCAGCTACCGATCTGCTCAATCACATCCTCACCTCCACCTTTGATGCCCTTATCCCCATTAAAACCATTACTCTCTCTCACCCTGGTCATTCCCCCTGGTACGACCCTCACCTCTGCTCCCTTAAGTCCTAGGGACACAGATTTGAAAGTCTATGGCAGACAACTGGTTTAACCATACTTCGCCTTAACTGGCTGCACCACATAAATCACTACTGGGTCCTGCTCTCCTCTGCCAAAACTGCTCACTATTCCAGGATCATCCTAGAATGCAAAAATAACCCCTGGCTTCTGTTCTCCACTACAAACTTTCTTAAACCCCTCTCCCTGCCTCCTCCACCCTCATCAACAGGTGTGAGGAACTCATGGACTCCATTGTCACAAAGATCGAGACCATCTGATCAGCTGCCTCTGCACTTCCCCCGCTCCCCCTAGCCCACCGGGCCAAATTCCCTTTAAGGTTCCCCCTGCCCTAGCACTGAACTCGAATCTTTCTCTAATTTATCTTCTATTTCCCCTCATATCTTCTGAGTTCATCTTGTCCATGAGGCCCACCTCCTGCTCCTTCAACCCTATTCCCACCAAACTGCTGACCACTCAACTTCCCTTCCTGGCCCCCATTGTTAACGATTCCCTCTCCTCAGGTACTGTCCCCCTCCCCTTCAAATCTTCCGTCGTCACCCTCTCCACAAAAAACCCACACTTGACACCTCTGTCCTTGCAAACTACAGCCCCATCTCCAATGTCCTTGAACGTGTTGTCGCCTCCCAAATCCATTCTATTCTTTCCCGCAACACCATGTTTGAATCACTCCAATCGTGTTTCTGCCCCTGCCACAGTACTGAATCGACCCTCATCAAAGTCACAAATGACATCCTATGCGACTGTGACTGTGGTAAACTATCCCTTCTCATCCTTTTCGACCGGTCTTCTGCCTTTGACACAATTGACAATACCATCCTCCTCCAACATCTCTCCTCCGTCACCTAGCTGGTTGGGACTGCCCTCACCGGGTTCCATTCCGATCTATCCAGTTGTAGCCAGAGAATCATCTGCAATGGCTTCTGTTCCCGTTCCTGCATCCTTATTTCTGGAGTCCCCCAAGGATCTATCCTTGGCCCGTTAATATTTCTCATTTACATGCTGCCACTTGGTAAACACAACGCCAGGTTCCACATGTACGCTGACGACCACCCAGCTCTATCTCACCACACCTCCCTCGATTTCTTCACTGTCTGATTGGTCACACTGCTCGTCTGACATCCAGTACTGGATAGGCAGAAATTTCCTCCAGCTATATATGGAGAGGTCCGAAGCCATAGTCTTCGGTTCCTGCGATAAATTCCGTTCCTTAGACACCAACTCCATCCCTCTCCCTGGCAACTGTCAGAGGCTGAACCAGACCGTTCGCAACCTCGGTGTCGCATCTGACTCAGAGATGAGCTTCTGACCACATATCCGCTCCATCACCAAGACCGCCTACTTCCACCTCCGTAACTTCGCCTGACTCTGCCCCGCCTCATCTCATTTGCTGCTGAAACCCTCATCCATGACTTTGTTGCCTCTAGACTTGACTATCCCAATGCCCTCCTGGCTGGCCTCCCATCTTTCACCCTACATAAACTGGAGCTCATCCAAAACTCGGCTGCCTGTATCCTAACTTCGCACCAAGTCCCGTTCACCCATCACCGCCGTATTCGCTGAACTACATTGGCTGCTGGTTCGGCAACATCTCAATTAAAACATTCTTTCTTACAAATCACTCCATGGCCTCGCCCCTCCCTATCTCTGTACCTCCTCCAACCCTACAAGCCTTCAAGAGATCTCTGCGCTCTTCCAGTTCTGGCCTCTTGTGCATCCCCAATTTTAGTTGCTGCACCATTGGTGGCTGTGCCTTCAGCTGACTGGGCCCTAAGCTCTGGAATTCCCTCCCTAAACCTCTCCACTTTACCTCTCTCTCCTCCTTTAAGATGCTCCTTAAAACCTCTTCGTCCAAGCTTTTGGTCATCTCTCCTAATATCTCGTGGCTCGGTATCAAATTTTTGAGAGATAATTGCTCCTGTTTTACTACGTTAAAGGTGGTATATAAATGCAAGTTGTTGTTTGAATGTCCCTCAGCTAAGGGAACCTGCTACCTCTATCTAGCCCAACCTACATGCGACTCCAGTCCCACACTATGTGCCTGCAGAGAAATTTGAGATGGGAAATAAATATTACCTTGTACACCCCAAAAGCAAATATAAAATAAATTAAGGTGGAACTATTAATCTGTACCTGTTACAAATTCGTTCTTGAGAGGCTTTGCCCAATCAAGGATTATGAAGGAGTGGCAGCCTTCTACAGCCACGATGATGATGTTGTGTGGAGCTTGTTCGGGGGGCAGGGCTTTGTCTTTCATGTCTACTGGAATAATTTCCACCAGTGAATCCACTTGAAAGTGCTCCAGTGCATCTGTCAATGAACAGGGTGCGGCTGGATCTTTGCTGATGTAATTCACATGAGCAGCTGCAACAGGTCAAAAAACTGAATAAAAATCACTCAAACAAACTTCAGTTCTCAATAACAAAAGACATAATATATACAACGCAGGCTATTTATAGATTTACAATTTCACTAAACGGTATTTAGGACCGAATGTCCTTATAATGACTTTGATGAAAACATCATAATCTGGATGAAGAACTACTACATTTCTGTGTGACTATTTATAAAGGTGGTGAGTCTCAGTCATTGTCTAAGGATAACTTTATACAAAATGGACATACTTATAAGTGCTGTTGCTTTGTCCGTTTGATATACTGTACCTTCTAGATGCTGTAATAGATGGTACAGAAGAGAATTCAGGGTCACTGTTTTTGAAGAGGAAACACAGTGCGCTCCTCTTTTACTCAATATGGTCATGATAATAATGATTCATCTAGATCGTTACCTTTTGAAATGCAAGTATATTAGGGATAAAATTATTTTTTCCCATTCAAAAATGGGTTAACTGTTTTATACACTTTCCAGGAATATGTTATTTTCAATAAAGAAATTTCTGTGAGGTAGAATTCAATAATAATTCCCTTGGAGCTGCTTTCTCTCCATCGCTCAAAGTGAGGTGCAAACCCTCGTTTATGCTGCACTTCTGGTAAAGTTATGGTGTTGGAGCAAGAGCAGTTCCAAGGAAATTTCAGGTTATTACAGTAGATAAACTATTCATAAAAATCATTAAAGTCAATTTATTGCCGATTTTAAAATGGGGTTTTGTTTTTTTTCCAGGTTCTTTTGCAGTGTTGGGTGGGGGGGGGGGGGTGGTGGGGAGGGGGAGATTTTAGCCCATAAGCAGATAAATTCAGTAAAGATCAACAAAATCAAGGTCCAGAAAGCTGTTTACAGTAAATAAGAGATAACTTCAATGGAATAAAGAATACTGCATTTAAAACATTTACGTCCCATTTATCCAAAAATACTCCTAAAAGACTGCTCTAATACGGTGAAGGCTTTATCTATGATAGATCAGAAAAGGCGTTGAGATGCAATCATTTATTTACTTGGCAAACCATTGCTTCATCAGATCCCACCAGGTGTCGTGTTCCAATCAAAGAAAGAAAGAAATACAGACAAAAAATGCTGGAGATACTCACCAGGTCAGGCAGCATCTGTGAAGAGAGAAACATAGTTAACGTTTCAGGTCGATGACCTTTCATCAGAACTGGAAGAAAGCAGGGAATGGAACAGATTTTTAAGCAAGTGTCGTGGCTGGGAAATGGGGGAGGGGATGAAAGAACAAAAGGGAAGGTCTGTGATAGGATAGAAGGCAGGAGAAGTTAAGAGACATTAAGAGATATTCAAGGCAAAAGGAGATGGTAATGGGCCAGGTTAAGAAACAAAGGATGGCTCTAGATGAAGTGTAAATTCTTTCGATTAGGCACTTTACAGCCTTCTGGACTCAACATAGAGTTCAACAATTTCAGCTCATAACCTGGCCCCGATCATATATATATTTTTTATCCACACTTTTTGTTTGTGCCTTCTATTCTTCTCTCCCGCATGGCAGCTATCTTTCATCCTGCCAGTGCAATTTACACTTCATCTAGAGCCATCTTTTGTTTCTTAACCTGTCCCATTACCATCTCCTTTTGCATTGAGTATCTCTTAAATTCTCCTGCCTTCTATCCTATCACAGACCTTCCCTTTTGTTCTTTCATCCCCTCCCCCATTTCCCAGCCCCTACCCTTGCTTAAAAATCTGTTCCATTTCTTGCTTTTTTCCAGTTCTGGCGAAAGGTCATCGACCTGAAACGTTAACTCTGTTTCTCTCTTCACAGATGCTGCCTGACCTGGTGAGTATCTCCAGCATTTTCTGTTTTTATTTCAGATTTCCAGCATCCGCAGTATTTTCTTTTTGTATTAAAGAAAGAACTTGCATTTATATAGCGTCTTTCATAACCTCAGGACGTCGCAAAGTGCTTTACAGCCAATGAAGTACCTTTTGAAGTGTAGTCACTGTTGTAATGTTGGGAAACACAGCAGCCAATTTGCACACAGCAAGGTCCCACAAACAGCAATGAGATAATGACCAGATAATCAGTTTTAATGATGTTGGTTGAAGGATAAATATTGGCCAGGACACTCCTGCTCTTCTTCGAATAGTGCCTTGGGGCAATTTACAATCACCTGAGTAAATTGATATCAGCAAAACAGGCGTAACCAGATGGCCTCCTGGCTGTCGGATCTTCTTACACTTCTTGTGGTGAAACTTCCAGGAATATCTCCAACCAAAGTTGGCAAACCTAATAGGTGGGCATAAAAGATTGAGGAAATTCTGACGCTGTGCAAGTACATGCATAAAGCACTTGCGCCCACATTTGCTCGATCTTTTACGCCAGCTATTTGCTTTACGTCCCTGGGTGCAAATACGCAGGAAATTTCACCCCAATAATATTTTTGACGACAAACTCAAAACTATTGGTATGCTAAAATACATTGGCTCCATCAGCAATTTAACGTGCACATAAATCTCTGCATAAAATTATTTCTACTACTAAATTACCATCCGTCAGATCAGCAGCGATGAATGAATTCACTCCACTGTTGTCAGTTCTGAACTAGCCTGGCCTCCTTCAGTCATCTGCATCCCTTTCTGTAACAAGTTATTCTTGACATTGTCTATCCAGTGCTCCCTTGGTTTTCCTCAGTTTCTTGTTCCATGTACCTCTGTATGCCTGCCCATGAAAGGTACGCTAGCTGTTTCTATTCTTGAAACATTCCCAAACCATCGCAGTCGTCTTTCTTGGAGCTTCTATATAAGCGCTGATCCTTATCCAAGCAACGTACTAATTACTTGATTCTTTGCATTCTAGATATTCCAAGTATTCCTCTCAAGCAACTCATCTCTGCTGTTAATATATATTGCTCGTCAACTTTTCTCATGTTCCAACACTCACATCCATATAATATGGGGATAACCATTCCTTCATAAACTCTTACTTCCACTTTTACCAAAATATCTTTGGCCATTCATATCCTGCTTTATCTTTTAGAAGCAGCAGCAAGTCCAATCCTTCTGTTGATGTCTCCTTCACAACTACCATTCTCTGTCACTAACCCATCAAGGTATACAAAGTTTTCCATCTGTACAACTGCATCCCCATCAATTGTAATATGTACATCTTCCTGATGCTTCCCAAATGACATGACCTTTGTCTTCTTTATCTTAATGTGTAAACTAAATGTTCTACTCTCCAAATCTTATCAGTTAGTCATCTGAAAATCTGTACCAGATGTCGCTATAAGGTCAATATCAGCAAATCTAAGATTGATTTAATATCTTGCGACATAAGGAGTCTCCTCCAATACCATTTAGTGCAAGATTAATTATTGTTTCCAATAATAGATTCAATAAATCAGACAACAGTGTGCATCCTTGTCTCACCCTAACTGTTAATCTAAAACATTCCATCAGTTTCCTATCCATTCTAACAGCACTCAGGGACTTGCTATAGATGTTTTCTATCAGTCTGACAAGTTTCTCAGGAATACCATACATCCTCAAGCCATGTCGTATCCCTTTTTGTCATACACTGTCAAAGGCCTACTTAAAATCTGTGGAGTTGTTGTAACAATGGATGTTGTGTTCTATAAATTTCTCTGAAATCTGTATCATCACAAACAGTTGATCTATCGTACTTTGTCCTGGTTCAAAACTAGCTTGTTCTTCATCCAGTACCACTTCTATGTATCTTTTCATTCTCCTCTGCAGTGTCTTAGTAAATACTTTTCCAGGTACTGTATACTCAGTAAGCTGATTCCTCCGATTGCTGCTGGTTTCCTTTTTTGAAGGTTGGTATTATCACCTTTCTCCAGTCTTCAAGTACTTGCTCTTCGTCACGAATTTTGTTAAACGGCCTTTGCAGAACTTTCTCAGAGTATGTCCTTCACCCGCCTGCAACAACTCTGTAGTTATAGTATCGATGCCAGGAGCCTTGTTCTTTTTCAAACTATTAATAGAAATCTTTACTTCGTCTTCCAAGAAATCTAGCATCAACTCCCCTATATTTGTACAGGCAGTTTCTCTAGAACGGATTCATCCACCATGCTCCGAACATTGTATAGATCTTCAAAATATTCTTTCCACCGCTTGCTCCTCACCTGTTCGTCCTCAATTATCTGACCATTTTGATTTTTCATTTTAAGCTTGTAATATTCACTTAGTTCTCTTATCTGATACAGCCCCTGTGTTTTGTTTCTTTTGGCATAATCTTTTGCTTCTTTGCAATGGTCGTTTATCCAGTTGGTCTTATCGCTTTTGGCTTTTAGCTTAATTTCACTAGTTAACCTGTTGTATTCGGTCCTCAAGTTAGGATCTGCTTTTATGCATAAAAATACACAGAATGGTAAATACTGAGCTGATTTATCCCAGTGTCTACTCTCACTGCTGAACTCATCATTTTCAGTCTCCCAACGTTCTTGAAAGACTTTGTTAATATACATGACTTGCATCATGTAGAGCACATGTGCCATGAAACGTGCTTTAGGATGTGCACATACCTCGGGACTTCGTTATCAGCACAAAGACTAGAGATAGTTTGGGGTTGCAAGGCCAGAAGTCAGGGGGGAATTGTTTTTTTGCCCATCGAACTGTCCAAAAAATCCAGGAAATTGATGGTGAAAAAAATTAAAACCTGACTTTAAAGATCGTAAAGCCATTCAGAATCCATCCACAAATATCACTGCTGAGCTAAATGCTATAGTTCTAAAGGAGCAGTTAGAGCTGAAATTTACAAAACATTGCTGATGCAGATGTGCAGTACCATTGCTCTCGTGCTTTTTGTTCCAATTGACTCAGCTGAAACTATTGGAAGCCCCATGTGCCCCAGAAAGCTTTGCACTCACTCAGCCCTTCAAATAACAACTCTTCTGCTTTTTGGCAAATACATAATTGGAGCCTGTGTTATAATTATTGGTTCATGTCAAAGGATTATCACCAACCTCAAGAGCAGGTCAGAGGCTGGGTATTCTGCGGCGAGTGTCTCACCTCCTGACTCCCCAAAGTCTTTCCACCATCTACAAGGCACAAGTAAGGAGTGTGATGGAATACTCTCCACTTGCCTGGATCAGTACAGCTCCAACAACACTCAACAAGCTCAGCACCATCCAGGACAAAGCAGCCCACTTGATTGGCACCCCATCCACCACCTTAAACATTTACTCCCTCCACCACCGGCGTACCATGGCTGCAGTGTGTACCATCTACAAGATGCACTGCAGCAACTCACCAAGGCTTAGAGTCATACTCAGAGTTATACAGCACAGAAAGAGGCCCTTCGGCCCATCGCATCCGCGCCGGCCATCAAGCCCTGTCTAATCTAATCCCATTTTCCAGCATTTGGTCCGTAGCCTTGTATGCTATGGCATTTCAAGTGCTCATCCAAATGCTTCTTGAATGTTGTGAGGGTTCCTGCCTCTACCACCATTTTAGGCAGTGAGTTCCAGATTCCAACCACCCTCTGGGTGAAAAAGTTTTTCCTCAAATCCCCTCTAAACCTCCTGCCCCTTACCTTGAATCTATGCCCCCTTGTTATTGACCCCTCTACTAAGGGGAAAAGTTCCTTTCTATCCACCCTATCTATGCCCCTCATAATTTTGTATACCTCAATCAGGTCCCCCCTCAGCCTTCTCTGCTCCAAGGAAAACAACCCCAGCCTGTCCAGTCTTTCTTCATAGCTGAAGCGCTCCAGCCCAGGTAACATCCTGGTAAATCTCCTCTGCACCCTCTCCAAAGCAATCACATCCTTCCTATAGTGTGGCGACCAGAACTGCACACAGTACTCCAGCTGTGGCCTTACCAGAGTTTTGTATAGCTCCATCATAACCTCCCTGTTCTTATATTCTATGCCTCGGCTAATGAAGGCAAGTATCCCATATGCCTTTTTAACCACTTTATCCACCTGTTCTGCTGCCTTCAGGGATCTATGTACATGCACACCAAGGTCCCTCTGATCCTCTGTCTTTCCTAGGGTCTTACCATTCATTGTGTATTCCCTTGCCTTGTTAGTCCGTCCAAAATGCATCACCTCTCACTTTTCAGGGTTAAATTCCATTTGCCACTGTTCCGCCCATCTGACCAATCCATCTATATCGTCCTGTTCCGCCCATCTGACCAACCCATCTATATCTTCGGCAACACCTCCCAAACCCGCAAACTCTTCCACCTAGAAGCAGGCGCATGGAAACACCATCACCTCCAAGTTCCCCTCCAAGTCACACACCATCCTGACTTAAAAGTATATCGCCGATCCTTCATCGTCACTGGGTCAAAATCCTGGAACTCCCTACCTAACAGCACTGTGGGTGTACCATCACCACACTGACTGCAGCGGTTCAAGGTGGCTCACCACCACCTTCACAAGGGCAACTAAAGATGGGCAATAAATGCTGGCCTTGCCAATTAAATGGTGAATTTGTTCAAATTTGGAGGATTCCACCAATGTAAGAACAACAAAAGCAAAATGGTTTAGAAAAGAGAAATACTGGTTAACATGAAACAGAGTCAGAGATTCCTTGCCTCGCAATAGTCTGCAGGCACAGCAAGCTGAGTAAATCTGGCAATGCTATCAAACATAATGATGTGTTAAAAATCTCGAAGCATATTATAAACCATAAAATATAGAAGGAAATCAATTCAAGTTTAATTTTGGGATTCATATGTTCATAAATAGTTTTCAGTTTCCCTCTCACAGCTTGTTTCCTCTGAACCCTTCAATTAAATAATAGTCTTTTAATCATTCAGTGCTACCCATAATTCTATACTGGATATAACTTTATGAGATGACAAATATAATGTTGAGGTAGGTCTCAGAGTATTAATCAAAGAAGGCAATGTTGATGCTTGTAAACCACTGATATGACTACAACTGAAATGCTGCACCCCATTTCGTTCAATGTATTTGCAAAATAAAAGAGGTTCAAAAAGCGGTAAGAATGGTTCTGATCTTAAATCAATGTGTGATGAAGGGAGGCTAAAGAAATTAAATCTGTTCTCATTGTAAATGCAGTCGGAAGGCGCAACATGCAAGTTTTTATAATCTTGATAAGCTAAGGAAACTAAATAAGGTATATTAAAGCATCACCGATTGGAAAATGTCTCCAATGTAACTTAAGGAATGATTGCTTCACATTTATGAGTTATTAACCTAGAGAACAGACTGCCATAAAGTACAATGAATGCAGTCTTGGTTGAAGCATTCAGGAAAAAAACAAATTCAACAGGGAGAGGAGGGATATAGGATTGGTGCAAAGGCAGATGGGAAATGACAGTAACCTAACTGGAGATGGGCTGAGGTGAACAAACCTTTTGTTCTCACCTTCTACTGTAAAATGTTCTTGTACGGAATGTTCTCTTGACTAAGAGTATATAAGCATACTTGGAATAGAAGCAGTATTAATGTGTGATGTGATAAGTACCCAAAGGATAATATCTTTTACTTCTACTGCTGTGTGTGGATGGGAACAGTCTGTTTTATTAGGCAATGTTTTAAGGAAAAACTAAATTGCCTCTGCTCGAGTGGGTTGTCAGGTCTTTTGTGAAATTTATTTGTCCAATAAATTCAGATTGTTTACAAAGATATTTAAGGAAAGCTCCAGCCTTCAAAAAGTGTGAAAAGGTGATATTTGGATGGACACGCTCCAGAGGAAATCTGGGAAAAGCTCCGAATGACTAGCAGCAATGTTCCCCCTAAGGTGCACAGCCACGCACCAAATCGGGAGGTTCTGCCAGGTCGCTCACCAGCTGCTCCTGCTAGAAAAGATACTGCAGCAAATTAAAAGGGACCGCACACCAAAACAAATTAGTGGGAACATTGTCAAATTTCTGCTTGCCTGCTAGTCAATGTGGCAAATATGCCACGCGAATGAGTCTCCCTACATTTAAACATCATCTCCTGGTAAACATGTGTCCGTTTCTCCATTCGCCACCAATCATTAAAAATGCTGCCACATACAGACTTTACAAATGACTGCTTAACCTTTTTAAAATAAAGTGATGCACAATTTATATCCTTCTCGGTTGTCGGACCGATTGTGCTGCCAGCAGTCTGCTGCTTAGGAAACCTAAACCAATCCTTAAATATTCAATATAAGAGCATAAGAAATAGGAGCAGGAGTAGGCCATACGGCCTCTCGAGCCTGCTCCGCCATTCAATAAAATCATTGCTGTTCTTCTACATCAATTACACTTTCCTGCCTGATCCCCATATCCCTTGATTCCCTTAGCGCCCAACTATTTATCGATCTCTGTCTTGAATATACTGAATGACTGAGCCTCCACAGCCCTCTTGGGTAGAGAATTCCAAAGATTCACAACCCTCTGAGTGAAGAAACTCCTCCTCATCTCAGTCCTAAATGGCCGACCCCTTATCCTGAGACTATGACCCCCAGTTCCAGACTCTCCAGCCAAGGAGATAGCCATATCGGCCACATTGTCAATAGTAATTGATTAGTGTGAATCCTTAAACATTCATTCATTGTAAATTGAATGCTCTGGCAGACATTGTTTATCGGCACACATGCTACTCCATGCATTAGGTACAGTCCAGCACACCCTGGAATAAGTCTCATCATGTCTTAGTAGGAATTCTCAAACATGTTTACGCAGCCCAACTACTATGCCATCTGGGATGATTTTCAGGATAAAAACATGCCACCAAAATTCACAATGGAAGTAAAAGCACCAACGCAGAACAGAAGCTTCAAAATGAGATTTTTACTTCATGCTCAGAGATACCATAGCAGGAGTGGGAATACCAGTGAAGAAGCAGATGTACTGATTTGGTTTTGGTGGCTCATCAGAATGATTATAGAAAACTGACCTAGTCAGCCAAAGTAGTAATGGTTATTGAATGAAGGCCAATCTGAGAGCTAATTATTGGCAAGGCCTCTCAGAATGGATTCAAAGTTCTTAAGAGTTCTGCTCAAGAGGCCCTGTTAAATCCCTAATGCTGTCCCCAATTTTCATTTCAAAATGAACATATGGGCTCAAAGGTATGCTGCGTCATGTCATCAGTGCCTAGTGTGCATGTCAACCACTCTGCTTGTAGTTTAGTTCAGTCCAGTGCTGAGGTAATGTTGCATTACCCGAGGTGCTGTCTTTTGAATGAGACGTTAAACCGAGACCCCGTTTCAGGTGGATGTAAAAAATCCCATGGCACTTTTCGAAGAAGAGCGGCGTGTTCTCCCAGTGTCCTAGCCAACAGTTATCCCTCAACCAACACCACTAAAGACAGATTAACTGGTCATTGCTGTTCATGGGACCATGCTGTGCACAAATTGGCTGCTATGTTTTCCTAGATTATAACAGTGACTTCATTTCAAAAGTAATTCCTTGGCTGTGCAGCACTTTGGGACATCCTGAGGATGTCAAAGGTGCTATATAAACATTTGTTCTTGCTATCTTAGCCATCAGTGTTGATGGAAGTGCATTAGATTTCACAGAACGAGGATTGTGTTGTCACTAGTGACCAATCTTTGTGTTTCATCCCCTCCTTTCCCAAATGTTAGCTGATATTTGTGCTATATGTTTAATTTAAACAGAGGTGCCGAAATAGAGCTTTCTTTCCCTCACTGCTGTACAACACCACAAGCAGCACAACTGGCCAAGAGGATGGCCACCGTAGAACAAAAGCCTATTCAATTGGTGAAGCTAATATTGGAAAAAGATGATAAATAATATCCACTGGGACTACTGACAGGAATTAATTAATTATTTTTCCCATTAGGCCTTCATGTTACAGAAAGACCCTCGATTAATTGCAATAGGTCATTTGTTTTGGTCTATTTAATTCTTCTTCTTCTTAGGCAGTCCCTCAGAACCGAGGATGACTTGCTTCCACATTAAAAATTAGTTCTTAGGTGACTGATGAGTCCAATGCGGGACCTACAGTCTCTGTCACAGGTGGGGCAGATGGTGGTTGAAGGGGCGGGTGGGTGGGGTGCTTGGGTTGACGTGTGCTCCTTGTGCTGCCTGCGCTTGGCTTCCGCTTACTCCCGGCGAAGTGACTCGAGGTGTTCGGCGCCTTCCCGGATGCTTCTCCGCCACTTTGTGCGGTCTTGGGCCAGGAATTCCCAGGTGTCGGTGGGGCTGTTGCACTTTTTCAAGGAGGCTTTGAGGGTGTTCTTGAAGCATTTCCTCTACCCACCTGAGGCTCTCTTGCCGTATTGGAGCTCCGAGTAGAGCTCTTGTTTTGGGAGTCTCGTATCGGGCATGCGGACGATGTGACCCATCCATCCGAGCTGATCGAAGCTCTGACCACGCTCAATGCTGGGGATGTTGGCCTGAGCAAGAACATGGACGTTGGTGCACCTATCGCTATTTAATTCAGGATGATAACAAGTGACATGAGGCTACACTTCTGAGGTGGTTTTCTGAAAACAATGGCACACTACCACGCCCAAACAGAGGTATTTGAGCATGAGCAATTACTACTCAGATATACTGAGGGAAGTAGTTAGGTAACTTTTATATCTAAACAATAGAGACATCCAGAAACCCACGTACTTAATACAACCCAGTAGGGTCTCAGATCTTTAACCTCTGCCCAGAACTAAACTGCAGACAAAGCAAAGCCCTCTTTAGCAGAGGTGTAGAGCGAGATTCATTAGATTACACTGTTAGTGTGCTGAGCTCAGCCATGACAACCATAAAGACACATAATGCCATAAAATTATTTTGTATTATATGCTACCCTCTGATATTCCCCCTATCTATGTTTGAAGGTCTTGCCCATTCTGCAGCTGTGAGGGCAGGCAGGAGACCCATCTTTGGTTGACCACCTATTGCCACTTTTGAACCAGTTGCCAGGAAATGTAATGAGATAAGTTTTAAAACCAATTCTTTATTGAATAAGAAAGTTATATGAAAACTGTTACACAGAGCAATATGTAAATAAAAAGGGTTAGTTTAATACTGAGTGAGAATCCTGCGATCCCACACACACAGCAGGGAGCCATCATTCACAAGGAGTGTGAGATAGAGAATCGGGGCTACAATGTTGTCGCCCTACCTCCACCCTGCACTCTCGACTGGTAGCATGGGATCATGCAACTAGTAACAAGTCCTTTTGGTTCTCATTAAAAGAACCCATCATTTGTCTTGCCATCTCATCCTTACTAAGCAATGATGAAGCAACACTGAAAGCTGCCATTAATTCCATGAACTAGATCCCACCTTACTACCTAAATGTGAACACATGATAATGAGTAAATGAGAGAACATTGAGTGCATTAGTAAAACCTTTAAAGCTGTGTACACACCTACAAATCGTTTGTTTCCTGCCACGTCAAACTCTGACAGTGGAATCGTGTGGAATGGCCTAGTCACAGGCTCTGGTGTTATTGGAGGCTCAGTTGTTGGAGGTAAAGTAGTTGCAACCAGCTGAAAACCTTGGAAAATACAATAAAAATGCATTAAAAATACTTTAAGGCGGCACAGAATTGTTATAAGCTTCCAATATGAACTTGGGTTTAAATTCTGCCATCAAGAGGGCCTATCATTCTGGAGAATGTCATTTACACCATGTCCTATAACCCGGTCAAAAGTACTGGTCAATTCATGATTAGGAACAGTAATAAAGATTTCCAAACGAAGAGAGTTGCCATTACAATACAGAAGATTTAATAGGTGGACTTATAAACTCCTACACTGAAATTTGGTCAAATCTGAACATTTAATTGCTTTTTTAATCCCGCTGTTTCTGAAATACTATATGGATCCCTCCTAGCCCTGGGCAAAAGCTCTCATTCAACATGCTGCATGTAGTGCTATTATGAGATATCAAAGGTTTGACAATAACAATGCATCTTTAAAAAAAATTGAAGCAGATTAGTTCTGGTCTCCAAGGTGAGTTCAATGCCCTAATTTCTGATAAAATACAGTCACATCATACATGCTTAAAAGGAGCCAAATGGTAAACAATCACCACTGCTTAAAAAATCTTAAAACTCACAGGATTCAGCAAACAGCAAAATAATTTGTGCACTTTTGTTCTACAAATTAACATCAGTTTATAAGCTGTAATCGGCAGCCTGAACTAAAAGTCTTCAGCCCAAAATTGCTGGAATGGTGTATCTCGTGAGCAATGTGAACTGGACTTATTTTCCTCACCCTTCAGATCGCATTATATTTGTGTCGCAAATTGTTGGAAATGCGAATTGATAATAGTGCAGTGATGTTAACATCACATCTGGGTCCTCATGAACGTCGTGCCCAATGGCTTATCTCCTTAACCAATTAAACAAAACGATAGTGAAAGAAACAGAGCAAACGGCAGAGAAGGAAATAGGGTAAATTAGGGTCAAATTAGAGATAGAAAGAGAAATAAAGAGAGGGAGAGAGAGTGGATTGAGAGAGAAAAAAAAGAGGAAGAATGAAAAAGTAATATATTAAAAAAAATTATAATGTAATTCCTGCAGGAGTGAGACTTCACAGTTTCATTATTCCCTTTCTGGACCTTAAAGGTTGAGTGGCATGCCAGGCCGATAAATCACATCATTAACAGGGTCCTTACAACATGAAGTACCAACCCTAAATGGTTGCAGAGAGATTAATTCACATTTACAGTGCAAATCCAACAATTTCCTGACATGGCGAGGTTCCAATTTTTTTGGTTCCGTCGAGTCTAACAGCGGCAAAACATCCAGCAATTTGTGGCAAATCGGAACTCATGGCGTATCTCATCTTTACCACAAATTACTGTTTTTTTGGTGAACTAATTATGGCGGGCGCCGTGAATGTGCCATTATTTTTCCAGCAATTTCTGGGCCTCCATGTCAGTTTGCTGACCGATTTGAAGCCTGAGTCGCTTACAACATTTCAAATATATCCAGCAAAACCTTTAGTTCTTTGTTTTTAAGATAGGGTAATCACTTCAGTGAACTTCATCTTCTGTTGATTTCATTCCAAAATGCATTTGTCCCATAATGATTATGGCATTCAGCCAGGTACACAGACGTTTACCATATTTTAACAGTAACATTGTTAAACTGAAGACATACATAACTAATATAGAACTAACTGTAAAACTGCTCAACAGGAACACAAAAGAGGTTTTTCTTTGGTAGTAACAGCCCTGCTAACAATAGTTAGCAAAATTAAGAAAAGGTGACTTAACCCAAGATGAGGGGTCGACTCAGGACATTTGAGTGGAGACCTGGACAACACAGAAATAATGGAATTGTTATGAATCACAGGACAAAATGAAGACTGACATAGGGTGATTTGAGCAGATAAGGAGTATTGCTGAAACTGAAAATACTACTGACGGGTAGCTTTATGGACGTGAAATAGGAATCTTTCAAAAGGTAAATTCATAAACTGGTTTGGACCCCTTGATAAAGCAGAGAGGGATACTTCCTGAGATATTCAAGGTAGTTTAGGGTATCGACAAGTTAAATCCTGAGAAACTGTTTAGTGGCATTGAGAACGACTACAATCAGGGATGGAATTCAGGAAGAGGGAAGATGAATGGACTGATCACACAGAGCTACTGGAAATAAAGGGGAGGTGAATGAATAGATCAGGAAGAACTATTGCAATGAGGGAGGTGGGATGAACGGATAGAGCTACTACACAATGAGGGAGGTGGGGTGAACCGATAGAACTACTACACAATGAGGGAGGTGGGGTGTATTATGTCCGTGAATGATTGAGACACGGACAGCAGGAGTTGAACAAAACAAGTCTTTACTGATTGACTTCAATCGGGAAACTGAAACTACAGAGGCTCACTAGCGCCTTTTATACAGGGGTGGTCACTGCCGGTACTGCAGTCTGAGACCAGTTATTCTCTTAAAGGTACATACACAACAATTCCTCCCCTTTTAGATAAACAGTACATAACATTCATTTAACAACTAAATGATAACTAATTACAATCACAATTACGGTTGCTAGATACATTGGCTAAGTTTAAGCAATTATAAGTTCAGTCTTTGAGGAGGCTTCCTGATTCTGTCTGGATAACGCCTCTTTGGGGTATTAGGTTCTTCTGGCAAGGTTGAGTCGGGATCAATGTCGTTGTTTGGTTCATCTGCTTCCAATATCATCGATTCTGCGGTAGCTGCAATTGGTACGTCGATTTCATTGCCAGGTGTATCAGATCGTGGTGTGGAGTTGACGTTTTCCAGTGACTCTAGAATCTGGTCAGCATGGCGTCTTACAATGCTCTCTCCAACGCCCACGGCATACAAGAGAGGTCCTTGCCGTGTACAAATCGTTCCTGGCTGCCATTTCTCAGTGCGGTAGACCCGGGCCAAAACTGGTTGACCTATCTTAAAACTCCTGGTCGGCCTTTCATTCATATTCTGAAACAGCCTGTTCTCCACATCTCTTCGGACGTTTGGCTTAACCAAATCCAAGTGGCATCGCAGTCTTCGATTGAAGAACATCATGGCTGGAGTTTGGTTGGTAACCGCATGTGTCGCATTCCGGTAGGCAAACAAGAAGTTGTCCACCTTGTGTTGTAGGGGTATATCTTCATTACACATTGCCTTGATAGCCTTCTTGAATGTTTGAACAAACCTCTCGGCCAATCCATTAGTGGCTGGATGATATGGGGCAGATGTGTAATGCTGAACACCATTGTTCTTTAAGAACCTCCGGAACTCTTCAGACACAAACTGTGGTCCATTGTCAGAGCAAATCTGTTCAGGCAGCCCATTCCTGGCGAATATGGTTCATAAAACTGTGATAGTTTTTTCCGTGGTGGTTGAGGACATTTTTATTACCTCTGGCCACTTTGAATGTGCATCCACCGCAATAAAAAACATCGAGTCCATGAAGGGACGAGCAAAATCAATGTGCACCCTTTTCCATGGAGATGAGGGCCACTCCCATGGATGTGGAGGAGCTGGTGGTGGGGCGTTTTGGACCTTCTGGCATCCTGCACAGCTCTTGGTCATCTCTTCGATTTCTCTATCGATTCCCGGCCACCACACGAACGCTCTGGCTAAGTTCTTCATTTTTACCCCACCCAGATGACCCTCATGAAGCTCATTGAGCACTCTATCCGTCAACTTAGGTGGAATTACTACTCTGGATCCACACATCAAGGTTCCTCTGCACACTGACAGCTGTTCTCTTCTCGGCGAGAATGCTGGCAGCAGTGGTTCGCCATGTGCTGGCCATCCCTTCACCGTTAAATCATAGACCCATGATAGAAAAGGAAACACGGAATGACCCGACACTATGTTTGCATTCGTCACAGGGAGACATTCGACTGTGGTCGAGTGGAATAACTCCACTGGATCCACTGCAAGGTCTTCTTCCACCGTCGGCAACGGTAGGCGTGACAATCCATCAGCATTCCCATGCTGTTTAGTTCCTTTGTACTTGATGTCATATTGGTGTGCCCCTATGAAAAGGGACCACCTCTGCAGCCGTTGTGCTGTCATTATCGGTACGCCCTTCTGAGGGTTGAAAATGGAGACAAGAGGTTGATGATTGGTTAGTAGAGTAAATTTTTGACCGTGCAGGTAGTGATTGAACTTCTTCACCCCCCACACTAGGCTGAGGGCCTCTCTGTCAATCTGGGCGTAGTTACGCTCGGCAGAAGTTAACGAGCGTGACGCAAAAGCTATCGGCCTCTCTAAACCATCAAGGAATTTATGTGACAGTACCGCCCCAATGCCGTAGGGAGACGCATCACACGCCAGTCTGATCGGCAGTGCTGGGTTGTAGTGAGCCAATACTTCTCTTGAAGTGATTAAGTCCTTACTCTTCTGAAAGGCCCGCTTACAGTCATTGCTCCATTTCCATGCTACTCCCGTTCGTAGCAGGGCATTCAGTGGGTGCAGAATTGTCGACAAATTCGGCAAAAACTTATGATAGTAATTCACCAATCCGAGGAATGACCTCAGTTGCGACACATTTTCAGGCGCTGGGGCCTTAACAACCGCTTCAATTTTGTCAGGGGACTTATGTAACCCCTCTTCATCAATCACGTGGCCACAATACGATATCTGTTTCTTAAAAAATTCGCACTTGGGGCAGTTGGCTCGTAGCCCATGTTCCCGTAGTCTGGTGAGCACCTGTTCGAGGTTGTTAAGGTGTTCACTGTCATCTTCACCTGTCACTAGGATGTCGTCCAAGTAACACTGAGTCCCCGGAATCCCTTGCAGGACTTGTTCCATCGCTCTTTACCATATCGCCGGAGCCGATGCTACTCCGAATACCAATTGATGATACTGGTAAAGACCTTTGTGAGTGTTTATCGAGAGATAATTCCTAGAGGATTCTTCAACCTCCATCTGCAAATATGCTTGTGCTAGGTCAATTTTTGTAAAACGCTTCCCTCCAGACAGTGAGGCGAAGATGTCTTCTATCCTTGGAAGAGGATATTGTACTGTGTGAAGGACTTGGTTCACTGTCACCTTGAAATCCCCACAGATGCGAACCTTCCTTGGCTCCTCAGACTTATTGCTTAACGTTTTCTTCATGACAGGAACGATGGGTGTCGCCCACTCGCTCCAGTCGACCTTAGACAACACGCCTGCCTTCTCCAGATTCTCCAGCTCTGCCTCGACGGCTGGGCGAATTGCATATGGTACCGGTCTTGCTTTGAAAAACTTGGGAATTGCATTCGCTTCTATTTTTATCCAGGCGGTTACGCCTTTAAGCATGCCCAGTTCTTGTTGAAATACCTCTTTGGCGTTAGCTAAGATTTTTGACAATCGTCCAGGAGTGACGTCGTCATCTTTTTTACCGTCCACCGTCAATTCATGAATAGAGTGGCAATCTTCCTGATCCATTCACGTCCCAATAACGGTGGTCCACCATTTTGCAGTATGTAGAGCTACAATTTCCGTATTTTCTTGCCGTTGTATTCGACAGGCACCCTTATTTTTCCTCTGGGGTATACTTTTTGCCCTGTATACGTCATCAAGACGATGGATGTCTCTCTCAAGGGTATGTGTGAGAATAGCCGCTCGTAGTCTCGTCGATTCATGACGGTTAGCGCTGATCCTGTATCCAATTCCATTTTAACTTGGGACCCTGCTATCGTGAGGGTGACCCAAATGGTTTGGTGATCCTCTTTTGCGATTACATTGTGAAGTTTGAGACAGCTTAGTCTCCTGTTCCCGGATTCACTATCACTCATCTGGTCTTCGGAACTAATGTCCATCATCTTTTGTACTTTCTTGTACGGTTCCTTAGTAGCCTTTTTGTTGTCGCTGGTCTTCTTCCCAGACCTGCAAACTCGTGCAATGTGTCCCATCTTTCCGCATTGCCTGCATATTTTGTCTTTGGACCAGCGGTCCTTCTGGTCATGGTTAGTTCTGCCGCAGCGATAACATTTTGCAAATCCCCGTGTCATTTCGTGGGTGCCGTATTCCTGCGGCTTTTGTTGAATTTCCGCAGCTCCCCTGGCTGCTGCTTCGTACGATACTACCACGTTGAAAGCCTTATCTAGCGTCAGCTCTTCCTCTGAGAGTAACTTCTTCTGTGTTCCTTCACTCAGGAGTCCACAGACAAATTTGTCCCGTAGGGTATCTGCCAGTCCTGCTCCGAACTGGCAGTGCTGTGATAGCTTGCGTAGTTCCGTAAGGTACTCAGCATTGCTCTCATCTTTATGCCGAGTTCTCCTGTGGAATTTAAATCTTTCTGCTATCAACAGCGGTGCAGGGTTTAGGTGTTCCTGTAGGACAGCAACAATTTCGTTAAAACTCTTCACCTTCGGTTTGGCTGGAGTAATCAGGTCCCGCAATAGGCCGTACGTTCTAGCACCCATTAAGTTTAGCAATACCGATGCCTTTTTCTCATCGGCTATTTCGTTTGCCTCGCAATATACCTCGACTCTTTCCACATACGTGGTCCAGTCCTCTATTGTATTATCAAAGGCAGTGATACAACCAGTCTTCGGCATCTTGAAAATCTAAAATGGCGCCTCCCGCGCTTTGCCTTCTTCCCCGATTTAACAAAATGGCGCCTCCCGCGCTTTGCCTTCTTCCCCGCTGTTGCTAGCGCTGCTTTCCATGGTTCCCGTTGTAACCTGCAGCTCCTCGCGGTTTCTTGCGCGTTTAATATTTGGTTTTTTATTATTTTCCCGTCGTGGAACAACCCTGTGGGACTCTTGCCACCCTCTTCTCGGGTCTATACGCAGCCCGGCTTCGTAGCACCGGCCGCACCCTGTGTGCTCCACCCTCTCTCTCTCCTCTTCCCGACTACGCTGCTCGGCCCTGTTGCAAGCCACCCGCTCGAGTTCACGAACGCCGCAGCCCAGGAAGGATCAGTGTACTACCTGCCACCAGCCCGATTAGCTGAAGCACCGTCGACAGGAACCAGGCCCTGCTTTCGACAGCTTCTCCAGCAATCTTCAACTCCGCTAACACAGGGGCGGATGCCCATGGTCGACGCCCGTTTCTACTGCTTCTTTCTTCCTTCTGGCCTCGACCTCTGCTCACTTCACTGCAGGAATGGATCCCAGGAGGTGGTGCAGACTGTAGGTAAGTTCGTATCTGCTCGTCGCCAGTATTATGTCCGTGAATGATTGAGACACGGACAGCAGGAGTTGAACAAAACAAGTCTTTACTGATTGAAGTCAATCGGGAAACTGAAACTACAGAGGCTCACTAGCGCCTTTTATGCAGGGGTGGTCACTGCCGGTACTGCAGTCTGAGACCAGTTATTCTCTTAAAGGTACATACACAACAGGGTGAACCGATAGAGCTGCTACACAATGAGGGAGGTGGGGTGAACCGATAGAACTGCTACACAATGAGGGAGGTGGGGTGAACCGATGGAACTACTACACAATGAGGGAGGTGGGGTGAACCGATAGAACTACTACACAATGAGGGAGGTGGGGTGAACCGATAGAACTGCTACACAATGAGGGAGGTGGGGTGAACCGATAGAACTACTACACAATGAGGGAGGTGGGGTGAACCGATAGAACTACTACACAATGAGGGAGGTGGGGTGAACCGATAGAACTACTACACAATGAGGGAAGGGGAATGAACAGTTCAGATAGAGATATTGCACACTGAAGAAAGGTGAACGATAATTTGTCAACTAGCGCAATGAAAGCTAGAAACTCAACTGGTTCACTAGTGTCCATTAGGGAAGGCAACTTGCCACCCTTATCTAATCTGAGGCGAGAGTTCAATTCTTTGTTTGTTCAGAAGCTGCATACATTAATAGCGTACTGAGCAAAAAATATTCACCCAAACCTTGAGAGAGAAGGACTTATACAAATCAGAGGTGCCGATTAGTTGAAGCTAAAGTGTGAACTGAGATCACAAGATATAAATGGTTTAAAAGCCAGCAGCAATTATGGTTTTGGTAGCACAAAATCTTTCTAATACAGTTTTGGAATCTGAACTCTCAAACATTTGGTTACTAGTCCAGTACCAGAAGTAAACACTGCACTACCAAAGAATTGAAATATTGGAGAGTTGGTTTCCAGAGTACAATATGCCACAACATCAGAAACAGATGGATAAAGATTTCTTTGGGTAGTATTTGTTGTAAAATTGTAATTAGATTACATTACCTGTATATTATAATAGAAGCAACTCAGTAGTTTCATGTGAAAGGAAATTAAATGAATCCAGGGGAACATCAATTTATGAAAAACAGGCAATACCAAACAAATTTATTAAAATCGTGGTATTATGCATCTTTACTTGCAGCAAGCATTTGACCTTGGCTGTGCTGTTGTGAAGAGGAACTCATCATATGGGAGTTCTCTGGTACCGACCGGCAGCCAGCCAAGAGTGGGATTGGCTGTGACTTTAGAGGAAACTACTCGTTCAACTCTCTGGATACGGGAGCTGCAAGGCCCATGGGATGCATGGGTGATGAACCCTCAAGAAAAACTAACTAGGTCCCTCAGTAGACTTATGGTTAAAGTGAAAGGTCATGAGATCAAAGAGGAATTCGTATTTGTATAATTCATTAACAATTAGTACTAATGGTAATAGTTCTTATTAAGCAACGGTGACCATTGGAGTCCTTAGGAGTTGTCTGAGAATACTCAATGTCCCTGACAGCCTTGTGTCGTCATAGTTTGCCATCACTCTCCTCACTTTCAAAAGCCTCCTCAAGACCTACCGCTTCAACTGGGTTTTTGGTCATCTTCCCTAAACCTCCTCCCAAACCCCTGCCCAGTATTTGTAAGCTCCTTGGGACATGTTTTTGTTACATTAGAGACACTTAACAAGTCCTCGATGTTGCAATACAGGAAACTTTGGTTTATCCGGAGGTTGTATGTCTGGAAACCTCGATCTAACGACAGAAATCAGCAGCCGTTTTGCTTAGGTTTTTTTTCTTCTCCTAGCATTTTTTTTTTTTAAAACAGTCAGGCTCTGGAAAGCGTCTCTGTAGCTTAGCAACAGCTTCAGAGACGCTTCCAAGGTACGGGCCGAGTGTTTACAAGCTGTTGCTAAGCAACAGTGTTTGTTGTCAGATACGGAGATGAAAACCTCCGTATCCTTCAACATTAGCGCTGGTCTGTCCGGAAGTTTTGATATATCGGCAGCAGCTCGGTCCCGTCGGTGCCGGATATCGCGAAGTTTCCTGTAATAACCTTGAGTCGTACTGGTAGTGGAATGTCTAATTTTGAGAAGGTAGGAGAAGCAAGAAGTTCAAAGGAAGGTTATCCGTTAGAGATCAGCAGATATTTAGCAAGCGGGCAGATGAATGTTAAGCAGCTCTAACTAAAGAAACTCAACTAAAGGAAGTGCAGCAAGGAGCAGTTCACACTGTCGATTAACTCCTTTAAAAAAAAAGGCCAGATGAGTTTCCAGTTAAAAATAGGATTTAAGGTGCCAAGGATAATTGCAGATATATAGATATTCCACAACACAATTGTCCCATGCCGCTGGGACTGTGGAAATAGTCTCAGTAGTCTAGATTGAGTCATGTAGATTGTGATATTAAATTGATATTTTGGAATTTCCACACAGGTGAAACATTTTGGTTTTTTTAAAATCAGTCAACAAGGTTTTATGAAAGGGAAATTGTGTTTAACAAATGTATTCATTTTTTGAGGATGTAACCAGCAGAGTAGATAAAGGGGAACCAGTGGATGTAGTATATTTGGATTTCCAAAAGGCATTTGATAAGATGCCACGTAAAAGGTTGTTACACAAGATAAGGGCTCATGGAGTTGAGGGTAATATATTAGCATGGATAGAGGATTGGTTAACGAAGAGAAAACAGAGAGTAGGATTAAACAGGTCATTTTCAGGTTGACAGGCTGTAACTAGTGGGGTGCTACAAGGATCAGTGCTTGGGCCTCAGCTACTTACAATCTATATTAATGACTTAGATGAAGGGATTGAGTGTAATGGATCCAATTTTGCTGATGATACAAAGCTAGGTGGAAAGTAAACTGTGAGAAGGGCACAAAGAGCCTTTAAAGGGATACAGACAGGTTAAGTGAGTGGGCAAATAGGTGGCAGATGGAGTATAATGTGGGGAAATGTGAGGTTATTCACTTGGGTAGGAAGAATAGAAAAACAGAATAATTTTAAATGGTGAGAAACTATTAAATGTTGGTGTTCAGATAGACTTAGGTGTCCTCGTATAGGAAACAGAGTTTGCTTGCAGGTACAGCAAGCAATTAGGAAGGCAAATGGCATGTTGGCCTTATTGCAAGGGAATTGTGGGGAGAAATTCGGTATCGCCCTGTTTGGAGCGCAATTATCGGCCGGGCACAAAGTTTAACGCCTGGTGCTAATTATCACCTCCGACTGCAAACATGGCTTCTATCACCCCTGGAGGTGATTGGAGCGCTAAATCAGGCGCTAAACACCTCTCTTAAAACGCTAACGCTGAGGAGCAAGGTGCTACCTCAAAGCACTGGCAAAGCTGATGTGATGTCAGTCAGCAATGGAACACAGGCACACTGGCGCCGCCAGTTCTTAAAGGGGAGGGTCGATCTTGCTCTCCATCCAAACCCTGCTCATTGCAGCCTTGAATCTTGGCCTGGAGGGACCTGTACATCAAATCTGTTGGAAAGAACAATGGAGAGGCCCAGGGAAAGAGCTCAGAGTGCAGCCCCCATAGTCTCTTCTAAATCGATGCAAGGAAGGTCAAATCAAAATGAACCTGCAAAGTGCTGGTCAGTACCCAAAACTCCTTCACACAGCGTTGAATCTCTCCAGAAGTCAGTCTCACTCTCTCTGAATGCGTGGTGCAAAAATGTCGCTGACAAAAAAAGGCAGGAAGCGGTCGCCTTTAAATAGCGCTTCCCAGTCCCATCCCAACTGCAAAACGCTCCCCTCAACCTGTCGTTGCTAGCGGCAGGCGGTAAGGCAGGGGGCGCCACTCAATATCTGGTCCGGGGCGTTGCACGCTTGACTGGCGTCACGATCTGTGGGCGCAGGAGATCGTGGCGGTAGTGTTTAGCGCCGCCGCAAAATGTCTGGTCAATTTCGTGAGTGGCGCAAACATCGCCGCGCCCGGTTACTAGTTGCTTTGCGCCCCATTAGCGCCCTCTTAGGGCACTAACGGGAGGCGCAAAGCAACCAAACTTTTCCCCCTTGGACTACAAGAGTAAGGAAGTCTTGCTATAATTGTACAGGGCTTTGGTGAGACCACACCTGGAGTGCTGTGCAGTTTTCTTATTTGAGGAAGGATATAATGGCCTTAGAGGTAGTGCAACGAAGATTCACTAGATGGATGAGAGGGTTGTCCTATGAGGAGAGATTGAGCCTATACTCGCTGGAGTTTAGAAGAATGAGAGGTGATCTCATTAAAACATACAAGATTCTGAAGGGGATTGACAGGGTAGATGCTGAGAGGTTGTTTACCCTGGCTGGAAAGTTTAGAACTAGGGGTTATAGTGTCAGGATAGGGGGTCGGCCATTTAAGACTGAGATGAGGAAGAATATCTTCATGCAGAGGGTTATGAATTTTTGGAATTCTCTGCCCCAGAGGGCTGTGAATGCTGAATCGTTGAGTATATTTAAGACTGAGATAGATAGATTTTTGGACTCTAGGGGAATCAAGGGATAGAGTGATCGGGCGGGAAAGTGGAATTGAGGGCGATGATCAGCCATGATCTTATTGAATGGTGGAGCAGGCTCGAGGGGCCATATGGCCTACTCCTGCTCCTAATTCTTATGTTATGTTCTTGAAAGTGTTTTCTGTACACACTTGCTTTCCTCAATAAATTAATTCTGTTGGGTAAAGTCCCTGTACATTGGATCTTGGAAGAAATGAGCTGGATAGACTAAATGGCCTGAACTTGTTCCATAATTTCTCATGTTACCTAATCCATTTTATTTTACACTTATAAAAAGTGTCTGGCTTGGGCCCACTTCTTGTTTCAGAATAGGAATTGGTCAGCTTGTCACCATTTCCAAATATATGGGTTAAGGACATGATATGAATCATACCAAGGGTGAAATGAGATCCGTTAAACACGGACTCAACATGCCCTTGGTTGGTCTCAAACCAGCTAAGCACATGTAACCTAACTTGTATTCATGAGGTTTCATTCCAGTGTGCTACAAATGTAATTTACTAGCTGACGCTCTAAGCTAGTAGTCAGTTCTTTCAGCTATATGTACTACATCTGAAACACATTCATCCTCTTCTGGCCTATATACACATGTACTTTAAAGTGTACTAATTCTACGAGAAGCAGAAAACATTCACACAAACCTTCGACTGAAGTAATTATGTAAACCGGGGTGCCAATTAGTTGACATTGCAAGTGTGAACTGAGATCACTAGAAAGATAGCATTGGTTTTAAAGCTACCAACAATCACCATTCTTGCAGTTTGTCCCCACAGACCTTTCTAATGCAGTTGTGTGTTATTTATCTAGGACATGTCAGCTCTGACTAATACGACACAGCACTAAAAGTAACATAGAAACACTATTAAAATTAGAAAACATGACCTCTGGTCTTTTACCTCAAGCAAGTTAGAATTTGTATACATCGCAGGAATGTGCAGGAAAGCGTACAGAAGGTTAAAAAATGCAGCACAAAAACAGAAGCAGCCATACCCAGGCAGTACCTTCTTTAATGGCTAGAGCGTCCAGTGAATCAGCTGCCATGGAAACCGTTACCATAAGATCAGGTTCCAGCCCTGAAGACTCTTCTGTTGAAGAAACGCAATGTTGTGCAAATGCAACACAATTATATTAAAGTGTGAGTTTGTATCTCCGTAGATCAGTGTAAAATACAACTTCTCGCTAAAACCATGCTGTGTGGTGTTAATCACCAACATGGTCCAATTAAATTCCTCTGAATGTTATTTTAGCAATTTCACATGGGTTCACATTAGAACAGGAATTTCATATGGATGCTATTAGAATTTAGGTGTTTTTTGTCTTCTGCAGTTTACTTTGTAAGCTTACTGCAAAGCTGCATTCAACTGAATGTGCAAAGAAAGCTTACTTAATTTACATTACCAGCTCATCTACATAAAAGCACTTACTAATAGGAACGTTGCCATGAGTTCTTGCAAAATACTTGTGTGATGAGATATTTTTCACAGAGACAGGATACTACCTTGTTCAAATAAAAACAAAAGTGCTGGAACACAGCACAAAACACAGCAGGCCCATCAGCACCTGTAAAGAGAATAGATGGGATAGCCTTTTTGGGTGAAGACACTTCATCAGAACGCATGATAAAAGCCCTGAGCTGACTTCTGATTCCCTAATTGAATGTTCTCAGTGAGAAGTAGTGGTCGTAGGGAGTGCTGGTCAGGACTCGATGACCAGGTTTCCCATCTATTAAGTTAACTGCAGAAGGAATCAGAATTGCGATTTCCTGACTAATGCTGTGCGTGAATGTTACCCTGCTCCAGGAGTAATCGCTTGATTACTTCATGCATCTTTGTAACCACAGATTTTACTGGCACCAAATGAATTTTAAAACATCCTTTTAGTGAAGGAAATGTGGCATGTTACATATCGACACTTTAACTTTAACACGATGAAAGAGTGTTTTATTGTTGAAGTATTTCTAATTGCAATGCATTACGACGTGCCCGTGAACAAGCAGCATGTTGTTTTAAATGGACTACATTGCTGCTTAATGCAATAAATGTACAACCCACAATCAAAAGACATTGCTAACTATACTACTTTCTTCAATATTGTATAGTACACTCGTTCAATTTAATGCAGCAGCCTTTAGCAAAATATTACTAAGCACATTTTCTCCAATTATCCTTCCCAGAATAACTTCCAGCAAGTTAATGAGTGCACGCCCAAGGCAAGAGCTAAATACAGCATGAACATATGTCAGAACGCTTTGGAGAATTCTTTTATATGGAGATACCATGTGGACTCCTGTTCAGTGCAACATTTGGATGTTGGATTTTCTAAACAGAATTGGGTATAATTAAAAATACGTACATCTTCAAACACTGCCATTTTACTGATTTAATTATTAAAGATGTTATGTAGCATCATTTTCTGTGATTTTCGTTGTTGGGAAAACAGGAAGCGGTGCCTTTATCGCAAATGTATAAATTCTTAGTGTTAATGTGCAGTGCAGAACGTGTACAATACTGATGAAGCAATATCTAATTAATATTCAGAGCATTAGCTGAATCAGAGACTGAATTTGACCAATTCAAACGAATTTATGGTTACATTTTGACCTAACTCTGTTCATTTGGATTTGGAGATGTCTGTCCCTTTAAGAAAGTAGTGCGGTGTCTATACAGTGGAAATGCTTGCTGATTTTATATATTCCTCATATATGTGACTTCACTGCATGAATAAAACAAGTCACCATGCCACTCTGTTTTCCGGCTTCTACTGTCATTCACAGCATGCATCAGATAAGTGATTTTAAAATGACTGCGGGATCATACCAACACAACATGCCCACTTCAATGAATGGTCATGCCTCAGTTGCCCATTTTGCTCAGAAACAGCTCCTGGACTATGTCTGCTCACTAACTGGACTTTGTCGAGCGAGGCTCTATGCTGGGAGCAGCTGTGTAAGATTTGGCTTGATCGTGTGTTCTATTCAAATACTCATATGTGGTTTGAGATTAATTACAAGAGTTACTGAAAGGACAGATGTAACATAAGAACATAAGAAATAGGAGCAGGAGTAGGCCAATCGGCCCCTCGAGCCTGCTCCGCCATTCAATAAGATCATGGCTGATCTGATCCTAACCGCCCATCCACTATCACAGAACCATCTCCTGAATCTAACAGAATTAGACACACGAAATAGGAGCAGGATCAGGCTACACGGCCCCTGGGCCCGCGCCGCTACCCACAGGGCCACGACCGATCCGAACCTAGACTCATGTCCAAATTCCTGCCCGCTCCCCATAACCCTTAATTCCCTTTACTTCTAGGAAACTGTCTATTTCTGTTTTAAATTTATGTAATGATGTAGCTTCTACAGCTTTTTGGGGCAGCATATTCCATGGACCTACCACCCTCTGAGTGAAGTAGTTCCTCCTCATCTCAGTTCTGAAAGAGCAGCCCCTTATTCTAAGACTATGCCCCCTAGTTCTAGTTTCACCCATCATCGGGAACATCTTCCCCGCATCCACCCGATCCAACCCCTTCACAATCTTATATGTTTCAATAAGATCGCCTCTCATTCTTCTGAACTCCAATGAGTAGAGTCCCAATCTACTCAACCTCTCCTCATATGTCCATCCCCTCATCCCCGGGATTAACCGAGTGAACCTTCTTTGTAGTGACTCGAGAGCAAGTATGTCCTTTAAGTATGGGCACCAAAACTGTACGCAGTATTCCAGGTGCGGTCTCACCAATACCTTGTACAACTGAAGCAATACCTCCCTATTTTTATATTCTATCCCCCTAGCAATGAAAGCCAACATTCCATTGGCCTTCTTAATCACTTGCTGCACCTGCATACTAACCTTTTGAGTTTCGTGCACCAGGACCCCCAGATCCCTTTGTACTTCAGTACTTTCCAGTTTCTTGCCATTAAGATAATAACTTGCTCTACGATTTTTCCTGCCAAAGTGCATAACCTCACACTTTCCAGTATTGTATTCCATCTGCCAAATCTCTGCCCACTTACTTAGCCTGTCTATGTCCCCTTGCAGGTTTTTTATGTCCTCCTCACTCACTACTTTCCCTCCCATCTTAGTATCATCTGCAAACTTTGATATGTTACACTCGGTCCCCTCCTCCAAATCGTTAATATAGATTGTAAAGAGTTGGGGACCCAGCACTGACCCCTGCGGAACACCACTAGTTACTGATTGCCAGTCTGAGAATGAACCATTTATCCCAACTCTCTGCCTTCTGTTAGATAGCCAATCCTCTATCCATGCCAGAATATTACCCCCAATCCCGTGATTTTTTATCTTAAGCAATAATCTTCTGTGTGGCACCTTGTCAAATGCCTTTTGGAAGTCTAAATACACTACGTCCACTGGTTCCCCTTTATCTACCCTATATGTTACTTCCTCAAAGAACTCCAGCAAATTTGTCAAACATGACTTCCCCTTCATAAAACCATGCTGACTTTGTCCTATTAAATTATGATTATCCAAATGTCCTGTTACTGTCTCCTTAATAATGGACTCCAATATTTTACCTACCACAGATGTTAGGCTAACCGGTCTATAGTTTACAGCCTTCTGTCTACTGCCCTTTTTAAATAAGGGCGTTACATTAGCAGTTTTCCAGTCTGCCGAGACCTTTGCTGAGCCCAGGGAGTTTTGGAAAATTATTACCAATGCATCCACAATCCCTACAGCCACTTCCCTCAAGACCCTAGGATGTAAGCCATCAGGTCCAGGTGATTTATCCGCCTTGAGTCCCATTATTTTACCGAGTACCACTTCCTTAGTGATTTTGATCGTGTTTAGCTCCTCCCCCCCTATAGCCCCCTGTTTGTCCAGTGTTGGGATATTCTTAGTGTCTTCTACTGTAAAGACTGATACAAAATATTCAGTGTTTTTGCCATCTCCATATTTCCCACCATTAATTTCCCGGTCTCATCCTCTAAGGGACCAACATTTACTTTAGCCACCCTTTTTCTTTTTATATAACTATAAAAACTCTTACTATCTGTTTTTATATTTTTTGATAATTTACTTTCATAATCTATCTTCCCTTTCTTAATCAATCTTTTTGTTATTTTTTGCTGTCTTTTAAAGTTTTCCCAATCCTCTATCCTCCCACTAGATTTGGCTACCTTATCTGCCCTTGTTTTTAGTCGAATACTATCCTTAATTTCTTTACTTAGCCACGGATGGCTGTCTTTTCTTTTACACCCTTTTCTTCTCAGTGGAATATATATTTTTTGGAAGTTGTAAAATAACTCCTTAAATGTACACCACTGATCATGTATCGTCTTACCCTTTAATCTATTTTCCCAATCCACTCTACTCAATTCCGCTCTCATACCTTCATAGTCTCCTTTATTCAAGCTTAGCACGCTTGTTTGAGATCCAACCTCCTCACCCTCTAATTGAAATGGTATTAAAGATAAACTCACTTCCAATCATTAAAGTATGAGGATAAAGGAGTGCTGGTGTCATACTGGGATGATTTTGGGCAACTTAAATTCATGGAGCAGCCCATTCCAAGATTCTGCTTAAATTCTGGGGTCAATTTCAATTTTTAATTCCACTTTTTATCCATGTGCTAGATTAGGTTTAATTTTAAATCTGACAATTTTGTGACAAGTCTCATTTATTACTTTTAAGACACATTTTCCTCCTTCAGATTCTTCACTCCATTTATTGGTTTGCTTTTGCTCCCTGCTTCATACCAGTGACTGATTGATTAAAAGGGCGGGCAGTTATCTGCTCCATTGATCGTGTGTTCGGGTTTCTAAACCCTATTACATTGCCGGTTTATCAGATCCAAGGGCCACTTATGGCACTAGTGTGCGCGCATCTGGACCCCTGAACAAAATGCCATGGTTTACATAAACCAAAAGGAGTGCCAACTCCATCAATGGTCAGTACTCAGGAACTCTACATCATGCAGGGCAATCCCCACTTCCTGTAGCAGCCATGATTATTTCATTCCAAGGCAATCATGCTACTCCCGGCTCCAAAATAAAGTAAACAAACAAACTGAAACTTACCTTTTAAGTGGTGGCTTCCACCAATCCCCTGGTTTGGCTGTCAAGCGCCCAAGAATGCAGACCGCAGCATGCGGATCCGTCACAAACAAATTTTGCAAAGGAGACCCAAGATAAGCCTCTATTTGCATATGCAAAGGGCCAATGACTGTATCAGGTGTATGTCCTGGACGCCTATGCAGGAGCCTTTACCAAAATGACGGGTTTTGCGCTTCCAGCACAGAATGAGCACAAACACGCTGCCCACTGTATTGAATTCTTAGGCGTCTATTTTATGTTTGTAAAATGGGCATGGTGTGATCCAATTTAGAGGCCCTGGAGTATTGCCAGCAACATCCGAAAGCAGATGGCGGTTGACTTGTTGGATACCTTTCCTATCCCTGGTGAGCACAGTGAGATTTCTAGTCTCATTTCTTTCCCAGTTGTCAACCTGTCTGTTCAGTTAGGGTTGGTTCATAATTCAAATATTCTCCTTAATCTCTGTTCTATTCTTATGTTAAAAATTGGCCAACATTACCTCTTCAAAAGTTGGAGGTTAATGCTCTCAGAACATAAAACAAGTAGTCCTTTCCAAGCTGTACCTGTAATGTGTATATCAATATGATATCAAATCGTAGACAAGTATAGCTAAGTTGATTTCAGTAACTATTTGACATATATCCTTCATTTTGAAAACTGCATATACAATGGTTAACAAAATGTCCAATACTTCTTACCTTCAGTGTAGCATTCAACAGTATTAGCAGGACCTAGAACAGGATAACCATCTTCATCTAATCTTACATTACTGCCTGTGGGGCATGTTGGAATTACAGTAGTGGGCTCGGTTGTTAACTCTGTTGTAGTTGGCTCTGGTGTGGTAGTTGTGGTCGTGGTCGTGGTTGTGGTAGTTGTGGTAGTTGTAGTTGTTGTGCTTGCGGTAGTTGTAGTCGGCGCAACTGTCGTTTCCAGTTTTCGGATTAATCCGATAACAGGCTTGCCTCCTACTGACAAAACTGGCTTATCTTTTGGGCCAACTAAAGGTTTACTATCTCGTCCATGTCCAAACAGAGGTAAACCATCAGGACTCAGGATTGGGGCTCCTTGTTGATCTTTAAAAGTGGACAGAAAAATGGCAGTCTTTTTAAGCAAGGTCTCGAGTAGCTAGATATCATACTGTCACCAGAATGTTGTATAAAAAACATGACAATATCAGAATATTAAATACTCCAGATGCAAAAACTCCTGATACCAGGACCCATTTCCAAGAATAAGATAGTGAATCTATGACAGATTACATAAAGCAAAGGTGGTACATGTGGAAAGTCTCAATTCCACAGCAAAATCAGCGGCAACTTTTTCTATTAAGCATCAAATGCTGATTAAGATCTACTTTTTCTTTTGCAACCCAAAATTTATCCTAAAGGGGCTCTACTGAAATTGCACAAACCTAGTACAGTACGTCCATCTGCTCCCAGTTGTATTTGGAGGGGTTTTCCCTCTGTATCTTGGAGGATTTGTCCTTCAGGGTTCATCAGTATTCCTCGATCAAGATCTACAATCTGTTTTAAAGTAACAAACTAATTAATCACAGTAGCAGCCTTTGATTAATGAGCTGATGAAAGTGCTTTTGAAATTGATTATCTTTGTATTTGACTCTGACCATTGTTGATTTGATATTTGCATGATCCAGTTGTACAAGGAATACTCAACCCATTTGCTGTCCTGAGGTCCAGCGATGACCCTACGCCCAGTTGCCTTTTCATTACTGGCTCCGCTGTGTGAAACTTTGCTCCCTCTGTCAGCTGTTAAGTTTGGTCTCCCATTTTTCCCTGTGATTTAACAATATTTCAATGCAATAAATGAGTGATAATAATTGTTTAAAATCTATCAATTTTTCAAGTCATTTGGAATTTTTTTTTGGTTTATGAAAATAGAATATAAAATACCCCTTTGTTGCTTTACCTGACCCGAGTCTTAGGTCTGAAAATGAGACTCAATGTGCTCGGAAATGGCTACAGTTCCCAAATTTACCTGAATTGAGCTGATCATTCAGTTTGTGGAATGTTGCAGTGAACAAAATAGGAACATGGGAACAGGAGTGGATCTTTCAGCCCCTCGAGCCATTCAATTAGATCACGGCTGATCTGTATCTTAACTTCATCTACCCGCCTTGGTTCCATAACCGTTAACACCCTTGCCTGACAAAAATCCATCAATTTTAGTTTTGAAATTTTCAATCGACCTTCTTGGGGAGAGAGTTCCAGATTTCCACTAGCCTTTGTGTGAAGAAGTTCTGTCTGACATCACCCTTGAACTGCCTCGCTCTAATTTGAAGGTTCTGCCCCCTTGTTCAGGACTCCCCCACCAGAGGAAATAGTTTCTTTCCATATTAAGACTGCAGCGCAAAGATTCCAATAAAAACACCTTTACAATTACCTAAACTAAAGCAAAATACTGCAGCTGCTGGAAATCTGAAATATAAACAGGAACTGCTGGAAACACTCAGCAGGTCAGGTAGCATCTAATGAAGAGAGATACAGAGTTAACGTTACATGATGGGGTCTCCTCTACATTGAGGAGGCCAAACACAGATTGGGTCATCACTTTACTGAATAGCTCCGTTCAGTCTACAAGCATGACCCTGAGCTTCCGGTTGCTTGCCACTTTAATTCTATATCCCACCCCCACTCTGACCTCGGCATCCTACACTGTTCCAATGAAGCTCAATGCAAGGTTGAGAAACAGTACTACGTCTCTCTATTAGGCACTTTACAGCACTTACGGCCTTAACACTGAGTTTAACAACTTTAGATCTTAACCACCGCTCTCATTTTCTCAGACATCAGGTGCTGGTAATGGATGATGGCTGCACCAGAGCCACTGGGAGTGGAGAATGTGTGGGTTGGTGCTTGGGGTGGGGATTCCCTATCGATACACGGCCGGCGGGGTGGTCCGAACCATTGGGGCCACATTTCCGGACCACGGGAGCCTTCTCGAGGTTCTGCTGAGAGAGTTTGGCAACACCATCATCTGCAAGTTCCCCTCCAAGTTACACACCATCTTGACTTGGAAATATATCGCTGTTCCTTCATCGTCGCTGGTTCAAAATCCTGGAACTCCCTCCCTAACAGCACTGTGGGAGCACCTTCACCATACGGACTGCAGCAGTTCAAGGCGGCAGCTCACCACCACCTTCTCAAGGGCAACTAGGGATGGGCAATAAATGCTGGTCTTGCCAGTGACGCCCACATCCCAGAACAAATATTTAAAAAAATCTAGGGTCCAAATTAAAACACAGAACCTCAAAGGTAATAATCTCTGGATTTTTACCTGAGCCACGCGTGAATTGGCATTGGGACAAGCAGATCAGAGAGTTAAATGCACGGCTCAAAGAGTGTTGTGGGAGGAAGGGGTTTTGATTCATGGGGCACGGACACCAGTACTGGGGAAAGAGGGAGCTGTTCCGTTGGGACGGGCTCCACTTAAACTGGACTGGGGCCAGTATCCTGGCACGTCAAATAGCTAGGGCTGTAGATAGGGCTTTAAAAAGGGGGTGGGGGTCAGGTGAGGGGAAATTTAGAAATCTGGAGAAAAGACATGATAATGGAGCAGTGTAGCGATTTGGGTAAAGGTAAGCAGAGTGTGACAGGAAGGGAGAGTGTGTTTAACGGCAATAGTGCATCAGTGAATAAGGTGAAAGCAGGGAATAATGGTGAAGAGTTAAAATTAAAGGTTCTTTATCTAAATGTATGAAGCATTCGTAACAAGATAGATGAATTAGTAGCACAAATAGAGATAAACGGGTTTGATCTAATAGCCATTACAGAGATGTGGTTGCAAGGTGACCAAGGCTGAGAACTTTTTATTCCAGGTACTTGACATTTCGAAAAGATAGGCAGAATGGAAAAGGAGGGGGAGTAGTCCTGATAATAAAGGATGACAAAGAGTAGTGAGAAAGGATCTTGGCTCAGAAGATCAGGAAGTAGAATCAGTATGGGTGCAGATAAGGGCAGAAAACACTGGTGGGAGTAGTTTATAGGCCCCCTAACAGCTATATCGTTGGACAGAGTATTAATCAACAAATAATAGGAACTTGTAACAATGGTAATGCAATAATCGTGGGGGACTTTCATCTTCATATAGACTGGGTAAATCAAATTGGCAAAGGTAATCTGGAGGACGAGTTCATGGAATGCATTTGGGACTGTTTCCTTGAACATTACATTGTGGAATCAGCTTTTTTAGATCTTGTATTGTGTAATGAGACAGGGTTAATTAGTAATCTCATAGCAAAGGATCCTCTGAGGAACAGTGATCATAATATGATAGAATTTCACATAGAGTTTGAGAGTGACATAATTAAATCTGAAACTAAATAAAGTCAATTATAAGGGGTCAGTTGGCCACGGTAGATTGGAAAATTAGATTAAAAGGTATGATGGTAGCTAATCAGTGGCAAACATTTAAAGAAATATGCCAAAATTCTCAACAAATATATATTCCATTGAGAAATAATTACTCCACGGGAAAAGTGATCTATCTGTGGTTAACTAAAGAAGATAAGGATAGTATTAAATTAAAAGAAAAGGCTTATAATGTTGTGAAGAATAGTAGTAAGCCTGAGGTTTGGGAGAGCTTTAGAAACCAGCAAAGGATGACCAAAAAATTGATAAAAAGGGAGAAAATAGAATGAGAATAAACTACCAAGAAATAAAAGAAAAGATTGTAAGAGTTTCTACAAGTACGTAAAAAGGAAGAGAGCAGCAAAAGAAAGCGTTGGTCCTTTGAGTTTGAGACAGGAGAAATCATAATAGGGAATAAGGAAGTGGCAGCGACTTTAAACAAATACTTTGTATCTGTCTTCACAGTAGAAGACACAATAAGCAGACCAAAAATAGTGGGGAACCAAGGGACTGAAGAGGGTGAGGAGCTTAAAGTAATTAATATCAATAGAGAAAAAGTACTAGAGAAAATAATGGGACTAAAAGCCAACATATCCCCAGGACTTGATGGCCTACATCCTAGGGCTCGAAAAGAGGTGGCTGCAGAGATAATGGATGCATTGGTTGTGATCTTCCAAAAATCCCTAGATTCGAGAACAGTCCCAGCGGATTAGAAGGTAGCAAATGTAACCCCGCTATTCAAGAAAGGAGGGAGAGAAAACAAGGAATTACAGGCCAGTTAGCCTAACATCAGTCATTGGGAAAATGCTGGAATCCATGATTAAGGAAGTGGTAACAAGGCCCTTAGAAAATCATAATATAATTAGGTAGAGCCAATATGGTTTTATGAAAGGGAAATCATGTTTGACAAATGTATTAGAGCTGCTTCAGGATGTAACTAGCAGGGTAGATAAAGAGGAACCAGTGGAAATAGTATATTTAGATTTCCAAAAGGCATTCGATAAGGTGCCACTTAAAAGGTTGCTATGCAAGATAAGGGCTCATGGGATTTGGGGTAATATATTAGCATGGATGGATAGAGGATTGGTTAACATACAGAAAACAGAGAGCAGGAATGAACGAGTCATTTTTCAGGTTGGGAGGCTGTAACTAGTGGGGTACAGCAAGGATCAGTGCTTGGGCCTCAGCCATTTACAGTCTCCATTAATGGCCCAGAAATTCGGGTCTCCATGGGTGAGTACGCACGGGGTACTCACCCGTAGGCCCAATGAGAAGTGCTGGTTTCCTGCATGCACTGCATATGCGCGGGAAACCGGCACTTCCGTTCCCCTGAACGAAGGGGTTCAGAGGTCGAGCGCGTGCGCGGGAGAGGCTGCGCGTGCGCATCGAACTTTGTTTGTTTTTTGCAGGTTTTCCCGGGAGGGTAAGTCTGCAGAATTTACACATTTAAAAAGCAGACGTAAGGCCTGCTTTTTACAAGGTAAGTGGTGAATTAATTAAAATTAAAACATTTTTCCCCACAGGTTTATTACCTTGCTTTAAAGTATTTAAAAGTAAGTTTATTTTTAGCCCCATTAGAAAATAAAATTATTTTTTTCAAAAATTTAAATTGTTTAAAATAGTTATTTCATGTAATTTATAGTTTATTTAAAAAATGTGATTTAAAAAAAAAAATTATTTGAAGATTTAGTGCTGTTTTGGGGCCGTAGTATTTATAAGTCTTGACAGCTCTTCCTGTCAATCTTATGAATGGAGCATTCTCTGCTCCGATTGGCTCCCCATGGCCCACGTGATCCCAGGGGACGCTTCGAACTAACTGCGCCCCTGGGATACGCAAGCACTGCGCGCCGGCAGCTGGACCAGGCCCCGGATTGGAATCCCACGCGGGCCCACAGCTCAATGGCCGGCGCGCTAGGTAAGTGCAGGTCGGGGGCTTACACCCGCGGGAAGCCCCCGACCAGAATTTCTGGGCCATTGACTTGGATACATTACACTCGGTCCCTTCATCTAAGTTTGCTGACAATACAAAGCTAGGAGGGAAAAGTAAATTGTGAGGACACAAAGGTCGTGATTTCCCCTACCTCGGCGGGTCCGGTGCGGCCGGAGTCGGTGGCTGGATGCGACCCCGCTGCTGGCTCCAGCCCGCTGTCAATAGTGATCTTACCCTGATTGGGCTTGTTAAGCCCACCCAGTGCGTTTCCTGGCCAATTGAAGGAAGTGGGTCTTGTTGTGTATGTACCTTTAAGGGAATAACTGGTCTTAGACTGCAGTACCGGCAGTGACCACCCCTGTATAAAAGGCCCTAGCAGGCTTCTGTAGTTTCAGTTTCAAGCTGCCTCTTGTTCAGTAAAGTACCTGTTAAACTGTTCTCCCGAAGTCCGTGTATTATTGAGGCGCGGACTTTACAATGGCGACGAGTAAGTTCGAACTCACCTGCAGTGTGGCATCATCTCACGGGGATCTCGCCTGAAAGGAAGGTCCTGGAAGGTCGTAGTCTGAGCAACGGGCATTGACCGAGGGCAACCGCCCAAAGAATCCATCGGTGTTTGGAGAATTGCGGGAGAGACTGTGGTTCCAGCGAATCGTGCTGGTAGCAGGTAGCGCGCTGACCCTTCCGGACTGCGGCAGGCTCAAGCGGCTCTACAAATCGGGCCGCGCAGCGTCGCCGGGAAAAGAAAACAGAGAGAGGGTGGAGCGCACAGGGTGCGGTCGGTGCTCGAGAACAGGACAGCGGAGAGAAACTAACCGGGGGGGAAGGAAAGCGAGACGCGCCGAAGCTGCGGGTCACCGCCATTACCCTGTAGAACGCTAGGAGCAGCGTGGCAGTAAGGGGAAGAAGCAAAAGCACGGGAGGCGCCATTTTATCCCGTTGGGGAAGAAGGAAAAGCGCGGGAGGCGCCATTTTATTCCATTGGGGAAGAAGCAAAAGCGCGGGAGGCGCCATTTTAAATCGCCCAAGATGCCGAAAAGTGGCAGTATCACTGCTTTCGACAACGAGGTAGAAGACTTGACCACGTATGCGGAAAGAATTGAAGTGTACTGCAAGGCAAATGAGGTGGTTGATGGAAAGAGGGCGTCGGTATTATTAAATCTGATGGGTGCGAGTACGTACGGCCTATTGCAGAATTTAATTACCCCAGCTAAACCAATGGAGAAAAGTTTTGAGGAGATTGTTCATATCTTACAGGAACATCTAAGCCCTACACCACTGCTGATAGCAGAAAGATTCAAGTTCCATAAAAGAAACCAGCACAAAGATGAGAGCAATGCTGACTATCTTACGGAACTGCGCAAGTTATCGAAGCACTGCCAGTTCGGAGCAGGACTGGCAGACACCTTACGGGATAAGTTTGTCTGCGGGCTCCAGAGTGAAGGAACCCAGAAATGACTACTTTCAAAAAAGGACCTGACGCTAGAGCAGGCTTTCAGCGTGGCAGTATCCTACGAAGCAGCAGCACGGGGAGCTGCGGAAATACAACAGAAACCACAAGAATACAGCGCTAACGAAATGGCGTATGGAGCCAAAAAGTGCTATCGCTGCGACAGAACAACCCATGAGCAGAAGGACTGCTGGTTTAAAGACAAAATATGCAGGCAATGCGGGAAAATGAGACATATAGCAAGAGTCTGCAGGTCGGGAAAGGAGACCAACACGACAAGAACTACTAAGGAACAGTACAGGAAAGTAAAGAAACTGACAGATAGTAGTTCAGAAGATCAGGAGAGTGATAAGGACTCTGGGAGCAGGCGACCAAGTTGTTTAAAGTTACACAACGTGATCGCAAAAGAAGATCACCGAACCATTTGGGTCACCCTCATGATAGCAGGGTCCCCAGTGAAGATGGAATTGGACACAGGATCAGCCCTGTCATGAATCGACGAGACTATGAGCGGCTATTCTCACACATACCCTTAAAGGACACGTCCATTGTATTGAAGACATACACGGGGCAAAAGGTCGAACCCAGAGGAAAAATAAGAGTGCCAGTTGAGTATAACGGAAAGGAAACACAGAAACTATACATGTATATACTACGAGATGGAGGACCACCATTATTGGGACGTGAATGGATCCGAAGACTACAATTGGATTGGCATTCCATTCTGGCACTAACTGTGACTGACAAAAAAGATGATGACGTCGCACCTGGACGTCTGTCACAAATTCTATCTGACGCGGAAGAGGTGTTCCAACAAGGACTTGGGACTCTAAAAGGAGTAAAGGCAACCATCAAGATTGAGGATAACGCAACCCCAAAATTTTTCAAGGCCAGACCAGTGCCATATGCGATACGCCCAGCTGTGGAAGCTGAACTGGAGAGTCTGGAGCATTCAGGGGTGCTGTCTAAGGTGGACTGGAGCGAGTGGGCCACACCCATCATTCCTGTAATGAAGAAAGCATTGAGCAGCACACCTGGGGAGCCAAGGAAAGTTCGCATCTGTGGGGACTTCAAGGTGACTGTGAACCCAGTCCTGCACACAGTACAGAATCCGCTTCCGCGGATAGAAGATATTTTCGCCTCGCTATCCGGAGGGAAACGTTTCACAAAGATTGACCTGGCTCAAGCGTATCTACAAATGGAGGTGGAAGAAGCATCTAGGAAATACCTCACGATAAACACTCACAAAGGCCTTTACCAGTACAATCGACTGGTATTTGGGGTAGCATCGGCCCCGGCTATGTGGCAGAGGGCAATGGAACAAGTCCTGCAAGGGATCCCGGGGACCCAGTGTTATTTGGACGACATCCTGGTCACGGGCGAAATGACAATGAACACCTTGCCAACCTGGAACAGGTGCTCACGAGATTGCAGGAATATGGGCTACGAGCCAACCGTCCCAAATGCGAGTTCTTCAGGAGACAAATCTCGTATTGTGGCCACATGATTGATGAGGAAGGGTTGCATAAGTCGCCGGACAAGATTGAGGCTGTAGTCAAGGCTCCAGCACCAGAAAATGTGTCGCAACTGAGGTCGTTCCTTGGGTTGGTGAACTATCATAAGTTCTTGCCGAATTTATCTACAATTCTGTACCCACTGAACGCCCTCCTTCAAACTGGTGTAACATGGAAATGGAGTGATGAGTGTAAGCGTGCCTTTCAGGAATGTAAATGCCAAATCACTTCAAAAGAGGTATTGGCCCACTACAACCCAACACTACCGATTCGGTTGGCATGTGATGCGTCACCTTACAGCATTGGAGCGGTGCTGTCACACAAATTTCGTGACGGTTCAGAGAGGCCCATAGCCTTTGCATCGCGCTCGCTAACCTCAGCCGAGCGTAACTACGCCCAGATTGACAGGGAGGCCCTCAGCCTGGTGTGGGGGGTGAAGAAGTTCAATCACTATCTGCACGGGCAGAAATTCACCCTATTGACTGATCAACCACCCCTGGTCTCAATTTTTAACCCAAAGAAGGGCGTTCCGGTGATGACGGCACAACGGCTGCAAAGATGGTCACTTTTTCTAGGGGCACATCAGTATGACAGAGTACAAAGGTACGAAACAACATGGAAACGCTGATGGGCTGTCGCGCCTACCGTTGCCTACAGTGGACCCGGTGGAGATATTCCATGCGACCATAGTCGAATGTTTGCCTGTTACAAACGCAAGTATTGAGAAGGAAACCCGAAATGACCCGACACTCTCTCGGGTCTATGATTTGACGGTGAAGGGCAACAGGTCTGAACAAACCTCTCAGCCAATCCATTTGTGGCTGGATGATATGGGGCAGATGTGTAATGTTTCACCCCATTATTCTTCAGGAACCTCCGGAAATCCTCAGACACAAACTGTGGGCCATTGTCGGAACAGATCTGTTCTGGCAACCCATTCCTGGCGAAGATGGTCCTTAGGACTGCAATAGTTTTCTCCGTGGTGGTGGAGGACATTTTAATGAACCTGGCCATTTCGAATGGGCGTCCATAGCGATTAGAAACATTGAGTCCATAAATGGACCAGCGAAATCAATGTGTACCCGTTGCCATGGAGATGAGGGCCACTCCCATGGATGTAGTGGGGCCTGTGGTGGAGCGTTTTGGACCTTCTGGCATCCTGTGCATCTCCTGGTCATATCCTCGATTTCTTTATCGATTCCCGGCCACCACACAAACGCCCTGGCTAGGCTCTTCATTTTTACCCCTCCCAGATGACCCTCGTGAAGCTCATTGAGTACTCTATCTCTCAACTTGGGTGGAATTACCACTCGGGAGCCACACATCGAGGTTCCTCGGCACACTGACAGCTGTTCTCTTCTTTGCGAGAATGCTGGCAACAGTGGTTCGCCATGTGCTGGCCATCCCTTCACTGTTAAATCGTAGACTCGTGAGAGAGTCGGGTCATTTCTCGTTTCCCTTTCAATGGCAGAATTTGTTACTGGTAGACATTCCACTATGGTAGAGTGGAACATCTCCACTGGGTCCACTGTAGGTGCCTCTTCTACCGTTGGCAACGGTCGGCGCGATAAACCGTCAGCATTCCCATGCTGTTTTGATCCTTTGTATTCTACATCATATTGGTGTGCCCCTAGAAAAAGGGACCACCTCTGTAGCCTTTGCGCTGTCATAATGGGAACACCCTTTTTAGGGTTGAATATGGAGATGAGGGGTTGATGGTCAGTCAACAAGGTAAATTTTTGTCCGTGTAGGTAATGGTTGAATTTCTTCACTCCCCATACCAGGCTGAGTGCTTCCCTGTCGATTTGGGCATAGTTACGCTCAGCTGAGTTCAATGAGCGTGATGCAAAAGCTATTGGCCGTTCCGAGCCATCAGGGAATCTATGCGATAATACCGCTCCTACGCCGTAAGGGGATGCATCGCACGCCAGTCTGATTGGCAGTGATGGGTTGTAATGAGCCAAAACTTCCTTGGACGTGATTAAGTCTTTGCATTTATGGAAGGCACGTTTACAGTCTTCGCTCCATTTCCAAATTACTCCTGTTTGTAGCAGTTCATTAAGAGGGTGCAGAAGAGTTGATAAATTACTATCATAAATTTTTACCGAACTTATCAATCCCAGGAACGACCCTAATTGTGAAACATTTTCAGGTGCTGGGGCTTTTATGACCGCTTCAATTTTTTCAGGTGACTTATGCAACCCTTCCTTATTAATTATGTGGCCACAATATGATATTTGTTTCTGGAAAAATTCGCACTTGGGGCGATTTGCTCGTAGGCCCCGTTCTCTCAGCCTAGTGAGCACCTGCTCGTTGTCGTTTTCTCCTGTTACAAGGATGTCGTCTAGGTAGCATTGAGTCCCCGGAATCCCTTGGAGGACTTGCTCCAAAGCTCTTTGCCAGATAGCTGGAGCTGATGTTACTCCGAAAACCAGTCGATTGTACTGGTATTTATCGTGAGATTGTGTATTTATCGTGAGATACTTTTTAGAGGCCTCTTCAACCTCCATCTGTAGATATGCCTGTGCCAAGTCAATTTTGGTGAAACGTTTCCCTCCGGATAGTGAGGCGAAAATATCTTCTATCCTCGGAAGAGGATACTGTACCGTGTGAAGGACCGGGTTTACAGTCACCTTGAAGTCCCCACAGATGCGAATTTTTCTCTGTTCTTCAGATTTATCATTATTCAACGTTTTCTTCATGACCGGGACGATGGGTGTTGCCCACTCGCTCCAATCTATCTTGGATAACACGCCTGCCTTTTCCAAATTCTCCAGCTCTGCCTCGACTGCTGGATGAATTGCGTATGGCACCGGCCTTGCCTTAAAAAACTTGGGAATTGCCACATCTTCCACTTTTATTGAGGCGGTGATGCCTTTCAAGGTTCCTAGTTTCTCTTGAAACACTTCCTTGGCATTGGCCAAGATGTCTTTTAATCGTTCAGGTATGACGTCATCATCATTTTTTTTCTTACTGGTCACCGTCAGTGCCTGAATGGAGTGCCAGTCTAAACGTATCTTCCTGATCCATTCACGTCCCAACAGCGGTGGACCACCATCTTGTAGAATGTATAAATACAACTTCTGTATTTCCTTGCCGTTGTATACAACAGGCACCCTTATTTTTCCTTTGGGGTATACTTTCTGCCCCGTATATGTTTTCAAGATAATGGATGTGTCTTTTAAAGGTATATGCGGAAATAGCCGCTCGTAATCCCGTCGACTTATGACGGTCAGAGCTGATCCTGTATCTAGCTCCATTTTAACTGGGGACCCTGCTACCGTGAGGGTAACCCAAATGGTCTGGTAATCTTCTTTGGCAATTACATTATATAATTTGAGACAGCTTAGTCTCTTGTTTCCGGAGTCGCTATCGCTCTTCTGGTCTTCGGAGCTACTGTCCGTCATCATTTGTACCTTTCTGTACTTTTCTTTATTGATTTTTTTTTTCCCGTCCGTGGATTTTTTTTGTCCAGATCGGCATACCTGTGCAATGTATCCAATCTTTCCGCATTGCCTGCATGCTTTGTCCTTGAACCAGCAGTCCCTCTGGTCATGGGTGGATCTGCCACAGCGATAACATCTCTCGAAACCCTGTGTCATTTCATGGGTGCTGAAGTCCTGTGTCTTTTGCTGTATCTCTGCAGCTCCTCTTGCGGCTGCTTTGTATGATACAGCCATACTGAAAGCCTTGTCCAGTGTCAAATCTTTCTCAGAAAGCAGCCTTTTCTGTGTTCCTTCACTTAGGAGACCGCAGACGAATTTGTCTCGAAGAGAATCAGCCAGTCCTGCCCCGAATTGGCAGTGCTTTGATAGCTTTCTTAATTCGGTGAGGTAATCAGCGTTACTTTCATTCTTGTGCTGATTCCTCTTGAAGAATTTGAATCGTTCCGCTATCAGCAGCGGTGTTGGGTTTAAGTGCTGCTGTAGGGTATCAACAATTTCCTTAAAATTCTTGTCCTTTGGTTTGGGTTTGGCTGGAGTGATTAAGTTTCGTAACAGTCCGTATGTCTTTGCGCCCATTAGATTTAGAAGTACTGACGCCTTATCATTTTCTATTCCATTTGCTGTGCAATATACCTCCACTCTTTCCACATATATGGTCCAATCCTCTATATCATTATCAAAAGCATCAATATTGCCAGCTTTAGGCATCCTGGAAAAAAGTGGTGCTTCCCGCGCTTTCCTTTCTTTCCTGCAGAAAAAATATGGCGCTTTCCCGCCGCTGCTGCTGCTGACAACGCTGTTTTCCGCGGTTTAAAAAATTTTTTTTTTTATTTACAGGTGGAGACTCGTTCCCGCCGGGCTCTCTGGGACTTTCCCCCCCTCTGCTAGGTCCGAACGCCGACCTGCTTTGCAGCGCCGGCCGTCTCCTGAGTGCTCCCCCCCGTCTGTTCCTGCTTGCCTCCGCCTTCGCTGCTTGGCCTCGCTGCAGAGCCAGCCGATGGAGCCCCAGCCCGCCGCCCAGTAAGGATTATTGCAGTGCCTGCCACCAGCTCGGCTAGCTGGTGAAACCACAGTTTTTTTTTCTTGCTTTTCTTCGACTTTGGAATCGATGTCCTTGAGGTGGTGCCGAATTGCAGGTAAGTCCGTTTCCAATTCGTCGCCACTGTTGTATCCGTGTGTTAATAGAGACACTGAAGGCAGGAGTTGGTTTCACAGGTGTTTACTGAACAAAGTCTGGAGGTGAACTAACTGATACAACACAATATACAGGCTTATATAGCCCGAGTGGCCATTACCAGCATTACAGTACACAGGGGGCTCTTAAAGGCACATACATTACAAGATCAATGCAGTCTGGTTGCACATTGCACAGGAGGGTACAAGCAGGAATGTCGTCAGGAGGACCAGGCTGCAGTGGCACAAACCTTTCAATGATCTCAGTGGGTCACAAAACGTTACTACAAAGCCATACTCAACCTCATCCTGCTGTGCCACTCATCACATCCCCATCACTCTGCCTTCCCTACCCTACTCCTGCACATCCTTACTCACACCAACTTACCTTGCACCTCCACCCATCCCTCTCTATCTACATTATCACTTCCCCATCTCACTAGCCACCCCACACGCACCCTTATCCTGGTCCAATCATACCAAGTAACAACACACAAGGGTAGGCACTTGGGTGTTTTAGCCAATGTTCATGTGAAGTTTCTGTTAATGTGGCGTCAAACATTGAAATCTTTATTTTCAACACTTTGCATGCTTGGACAGATTTGTGTGCACCTTTGGAAGTGGCTTAGTGAGTTGTAGTGAATGGTGAGACATAACAGTATCCCCCGCAATGGCGATGAGTGTGAATGGAATGGCTTGTGCATTGTAGGGATGCTTTATGGTGTTGGTGTGGAGTGGTGCCAACCTGGCTCATCATGTGGCAGCCAGGGTTTATAGCGTCAAGTGAAGTAAATCTGGCCATGGTGAGGCCATTCCTGGCGTCCCGGGCAACAATGTGGTCGGGTGCTGATGCCTTCTGTCCTGTACAGCATCAGTTGATTGTGGAGAAGGTTGGTGTTGTTGTTGGTGCTGCTGGTGTTGGGACTGATCGTGGTGGGATTCTGAGGACCAAGGTGAGATAGTTTCAAGGGCACCGATGCTGACAGAATAGATGGCAGGTGAAGTTGAGATGGCAGAAGCGATGTCAATGGTGAGAGAGGTTGTTCCAATGAGGTAACACTGGATACAGAGTTTGCTCCAAACATTTGCAACCTGCATAAAGCTCAATCTGTCTTCCAAATACAGTAAGCAACAGCTTCTAACTTTGGAAAGTGAACAGCTATGAAATGGGAGCTTTTATAGAACATTTGCAGCTGTCAAGTTAAGAAATCATCCCATGTTGACACAACTCCCAACCTGCTTACCTGACGTGATCCTCGAGCAGCAGGGAAGCCGTGGACAAACTCTTAAAATTTAAAGGTGATCTTAAAATAGTTTTTAAGTGCCTGTTAACAAGCTTTTAATAATCTAAATTGCCTCCCTTGCCACTTGGTGTCAGGTCTGCTCAGCGATGACAGACCCAACATCCGGGAGACTAGCGTGGAGGTGGATTGACAGTGGAGTCCCTCCACTCTCAAAACATTTTTCACCCCCCACCCGCCCCCCCCACCAAATGCACGTGCTGATCTCTCCCCCACCACCGCCCCCCCCCCAACCGCCCCGAAAAATTCCCCCAAAGAAGTCTGCAAAGGGATATACTCAGCAGGTCAGGCAGCATCTGTGGAGAGAGAAACAGTTAACGTTTCAAGTCGATGAACTTTCGTCATCTGAAGGTCATCGACCGGGAACGTTAACTCTGTTTCTCTCTCCACAGATGCTGCCTGACTTGCTGAGTATTTCCAATGTTTTCTGTATTTATTTCAGATTCCCAGCATCTGTAGTATTTTGCTTTTGCAAAGGGATATAGACAGGTTAAATGAGTGGGCAATAAGGTGGCAGATGGAGTTGAATGTGGGGAAATGAGAGGTTATTCACTTTGGTAGGAAGAATAGAAAAGCAGAATATTTTTTAAATGGTGAGAAATGTTGGTGTGTCCTTGTACAGGAAACACAGAAAGTTAACATACAGGTACAGCAAGCAATTAGGAAGGCAAATGGCATGTTGGCCTTTATTACAAGGGGGTTGAACTACAAGAGTAAGGAAGTCTTGCTTCAATTGTACAGGGCTTTGGTGAGACCACACCTGGAGTACTGTGCACAGTTTTGGTCTTATCTGAGGAAGGATATACTTGCCTTGGAGGTGGTGCAACGAAGGTCCACTAGATTGATTCCTGGGATGAGGGGGTTGTCCTATGAGGAGAGATTGTGTAGAATGGGCCTATACTCTCTGGAGTTTAGAAGAATGAGAGGTGATCTCATTGAAACCTAAGATTCTGAGGGGGATTGACAGGGTAGATGCTGAGAGGTTGTTTCCCTTGGCTGGAGAGTCTAGAACTAGGGGGCATAGTCTCAGGATAAGGGGGTCGGCCATTTTAAGACTGAGATGGAGGAGGAATTTCTTCACTCAAAGGGTTGTGAATCTTTGGAATTCTTTACCCAAAAGGGCTGTGGATGCTGAATCGTTGAGTATATTCAAGGCTGAGATAGATACATTTTTGGAATCAAGGGATATGGAGATCAGGCAGGAAAGTGCAGTTGAGGTCAAAGATCAGCCATGATCGTACTGAATGGTGGAGCAGGCTCTAGGGAGTGCATGGCCTACTCCTGTTCCTAATTTCTCTGTTCTTATGCTCTCGTCTTTGCTAGATTTTCTATGCTTCAGTTCCTCTCTACTATTCTGCTGTAACCATATACACCTCCTCTGGATCAGACTTTTGATTGTTTACTTGTCCCATTATCACCCCCTTTTGCCTTGCACCATTACCCTTTTTTCCCCCCATTTAATCACTCCTGCCCTCCACCCTATCACAGACATTTTCCCTTTGTTCTTTCCTCCCCCACCCTCACCTTTCCCTGGCACTGCATTTGCTTAAAATCCGTTAATCTTTATAACATCTTCCAGTTCTAATGAAAGATCATGGACCTGAAATGTTAACTCTGTTTCTTTCTCCACAGATGTTCCCAGACCTGTTGAGTGTTTCCAGCATTTCCTGTTTATATTTTGCAAATACTTACATTGGTCAGGGCTAGACTTCCCAAATTTTCGAAACCTTCCTCCACGTAAAAGGTCTCCTACAACAGTCGTCCTGGAGGGAAACCGTGTTCTTATCCCTGGAAAACGGTGTCGAGGTGAAGATGGGGAAATGGGATGTGATGCAGAAAGGTTTGGTGAGGATTGAGAGAAAGGAGAGGAGACCGGTCGTCTTCCAGCTGTTTCTTTGGAGCCTGAAGGAAGTGAAGATGCTTGTTGTCTAGAGTGTCTTGAAGATGACAGAACAGATGATGAAGGGATAGACCGAGCTACAAAAGAGGTAACTGGTTTTGTCGGAGGACTGGTTACAAGCTCCCTGTTTGCACCCTTGGGGCTTAAGTGGGAATTTGTTAATTCAGTTGAATGAGAGCGTCCCTGTAAAGTGGAAGAGGAGGATAATGCTGATGAAGAGGAGGCAGCTCGGAATGGTACCGAAGAGGAAAATGGTTTACTTTTACCATCCGGTGTTCTAGCATTGGCAAAACGGGAGGCAGAAAGGCGATTTGTTGGCAAAAATGAGCGTGAGCCCTCTGACGGTACAGAAGAGGAGGACTGGACTGATGAAGAAGGATGCGACTGAGAGGAAACTGGTTTTCTTTCAGCACCAGCTGTCAGCCTGGTATTAGAGAAACTAGAACCTGAGCTAGGATTCAATAGTGAAAATCGATCTGAATTTTCTGAAGGTGTAGAGGAAGACTGAACAGGTGAAGATGGAAGGCGCTGAGGGGAGCTGCTGGAGATAGTTGGTTTTCTTTCAGAGGAAGCAGAAGAGGAAATTTGCTTTCTATCAGCACCAGACAATCCCTTGCCATTACTGGAGCGTGCGAGAGGATCTGCCCATGAAGATCTATGATAGTTTCCTAAGGATGTTGAAGATGATAAGATAGAAGGGGGGTTAGATCGTGGTGAAATAGAAGTAGAAAATATGTTTTTTTCGGTCCCGGATGCAAGTCTAGTGTTAACAAAACTGGATCCTGAGACAGGATTGCTTTGTGAAGATGAGTGTAATGAAGATGTGGAAACTGGCTTTTTATCAGGATCAGAGATCACCCTTCTTCTTGTAGAACTAGGCCAAGACAGGGAAGTTGCAGGTACATTTATGCGAGAAGAACGTGAATTTGATGTTGTTCTTGATAATGGCCGTGTCGATCTAGGATCAGGAACAGAGAATGACTTTGGTGACTGGGAACTTAAAGACTGTCTATTCAACATTGAATTACGATAAGATTGCTTCAGCTCTGTTAAAATGGGATTCTCCTTTTTTTTGTTTTCCTCTTTGGTTTTTTCCTCCTCCTCCTCTTCCTCTGAATACACAGAAGAAGATCTCGTAGAGGAAAAAGTTGATGAAGTCAGAAGTTTGGACTGATCTCGACTTGGCTCTTTTGTTTCATTTTGTGTCAGAGCAGGTGATGAGCCAGAAGCAATTTGTTTTCTAAGACTTGTGTTAGAATTAGGTATTCTTAGCCGAGTTGGATTTCTGTTGGATGGGATTGTAGAAGAGGTAGATCTTGTTCTAGTTAACTGTTGACCATTTCTCCTTGTGCTTATAGCTGAATGTATTGATGGTGTTGAGGTAGAGGAAGGAGGCATTAATGAGGAGGAAGAGAAATGCAAGTTTTGAGCTGTATTGGTGCCAGAATCAGATGACTGTGATGATCGTGAGTGGGAGTCAGGAAAGGGAGGGGAAGATTTTCTCATGTTTGATCTGAAAAGAGAGACGGATTTAGAAACAGATGAAGAAGATGGCAAGCGTGATGAAGGCATTTTGGGTAAGGACTTGGAGGCTGAAGACGACTCAGATGCTGGAGAAGTTTGCGATTTCTCATGGGTCCTACGATGCGAAGTTGCAGCAATATTGCCAGCTACCAAGAAAACCAGAGCAAATTGTTCAGTATAAATGTTACTTTTCTGTAAGACAAAATACATGAATTACTTTTGCAATGAAATAATAAAAGCAGCGGATTATTTTTGCAAATTTTTAATATCTTTAAATAGCCATGTCATATGATCAGAGAACTTCCTTTTAAATTTTTTAAAACTGGAATGCCAAGCAAGCATTCAAATAGAAGAGGCTGGAACCTCTGAGAAGTAGCGCCGCAAGCAATGCACAGAAAATGACAACTAATGTTGCATAGAATAGCCAATTTAAATTTCCACCGCAAAGTGATTGCAGTTTTTTTGATTCAAGTGTGAATGGTAACAAAGAAAATCAGGTGCAGAAGGTGAGGACAGTGATTTATCTTATCTGTTTGTAGGCTGCACCTCTCAACAATCTGCAGGCAAACGACTGCCAACACTTTGAATGTCTACCTCTTCTACCATTAACTGTTTCCTTCCAACTTATGATGCTTAGTTTTTATGAGAATGGAGAAACATGAACAGTAAGAGATCATTAGAACAAATAAGCTAGGCCACTTTTGATGGATCAAATCCACTTACTTGTCTTAAATCTATTCCTCAACCCCTTCCCTTGTTGAACCATTTATAATGTCCACCTCCTCTGGTAACTAGTTCTAGAGTGATGAATAATGCCATCCTGGTGCAGCGCCACTCATGACTCTCTAGGGGTGAAATTCAATTAAGCTCAAAAATGGACGCGGGGAGCTCAATGTGCGATCTGCCCGTGCCCAAATTGGCGCAAGCAGCACGCAAAATTCGTGCTGCCTGCTCATTTACCTGATTGGAGCACTGAACTCAGCGCTAAATGTGCTACTGGTTGGTTTAGCGCTCAACAAGGGGGCCAATATCGGGTGCAGTCTACTGGCCAATAAAATTTTGCGAGGCTCTCTGCATTATTTAAAGCGGAGGTGCTTTGTTGCAGAAGCACCTCATTGTCAGTTGAAAGGAACCATGGCTCAACAGGGAAGAGAGAAGGCAAGGAGGTTCTCGGATGCAGCACTGGTGGCCTTGGTCCTGGGGGTGTAGAGAAGACGACATGTCCTCTTCCTGTAGGGGGACAAGAGGCCGTCGAGGCAGTACACCAGAGGGCATTTGGAGGAGATAGCAGAAGTGTCAGTGCCACGTGTGTTGCCCCCAGGACCTGGATCCAGTTCCGCAAAAAGTTTATTAACCTCACACACGTGGTCAAAGTGAGTGAATTCATCTTCAAATGCCATATCCCACCAACTGCATCACTAGCCTCACACACTGCTCAATGCACCACACCCCCATCACTAGCAATCTCTAGCAATCATGACTGATACCTCACAAATCATAACTTCACCTCACCCTTACCCACTTAGCACAGCTGCAAAACTCTCACCCACATCTCACACCTTGCACACACTGCTAGCTATTCCACCATCACCCAAAAACATTGCACCACATTCACTGACACATTTTGTTTTCTCTTGCAGGCCAAGGTGGCACACAACAGACGTGAGCAGCAGCAGATGGGCAGAGGGGAAGCCCATCTTCGGAACCGCACTGAGCTGGAGGAGACGGTACTGAAGATCATTGGAGGGGCCGTCACTGAGGCTGTAGTGAGTGACGAGATTGAAAGCATTGCTGATGATGACGGTATGCTCATACCTTTCTTCTCACATCCCAATTCCCCCACATCCCACAATCTCTTCTCACTTACAAGCTGCTGCTGGTGTAAGCATACACATCTTGCTTTCCCCCTCCTCCCCAAAACTTGTACTTTTCTCCTTTCAGATACCCAAGAACTGCCAGCAGCCTGGCCTGACCCCGACGCAGTAGAGGAGGAGAGGGAAGAGGAGGCACCGTTATTCGATCTGACACTCCCAGGCACCCACTCAGAAATGGCACTACTCGTACTTTAGAGGGTAGTATAGAGGTGGGATCTGCACGTGGAGAGTCACCGGGCACGAGTGGGCTGCAGCCAGGCCAGGGGGAAAGGGTAGCTTGGGTGCCAGCTCCCTGGAAGGAGAGTTTTGCACACGAGTTCTGCTGCACAGGACTCAGATGATGATGGGACAGCCTTCAGATGAAGGGTGATGGGCATGCACACAGAAATGCTTGGTGCAATGGCAAGCCTGCCAGAGAGCCGCTTGTCAGCGTCAAGGAGCATGGAGGAGATTGGCTCCAACATTGCACGGGGCTGTGTGTGTAGCTTGGAGCCCATGATTTCCAGATGGAAGTGATGGCCAACTCTTTTAGGACACTTGTGGACCCAACCATGATGTTGTGTGTGATGGGCGATGTTGCAGCTTCCATTGCAGCACAAGCGGAAGCGACCCAACGTCTGAGCGCTGCAGTGGAAGCTCAGACTGCTCTCATGCAGTCTCAGCTTGCTGCCACGCAAGCTCAGGCTGATGCCATTGTGGCTGGGTTTACGAATGTGAAAAGGGGCTTGCAGGGTCTCACAGCAGTCGAGCAATCTGTACTCCAACAGACGGCTAGGAATGCTGAGGCGCAGCCCTGGGGGAGTGGCTCCTTGGAGCAAGAACCCGCTGTCCTCTCTTAGGATTGCAGCATTCCTACTCCCAACTCTTGCCACTCTGCCAGTGCCCTTGCTGCTGACTGTCAGCCAGCCGCCGCCCATGCAGAAGCGATGCAGGCACCTTCTCGGCCCAGAGCTGCTCGAGGTCGTCCTGCAAGGCCATCTGCAGTGTCTCCCATGGCAAGTCAGCAGTCTTGCAGCAGCCATGATGCAGCCATTGGGGTAGCACTGCATAGGAGCACTAGAGCAGGCAAAGGAACACGAAAGACAGACATTAAGGGAATGCACAAGGGTGATTAGTTGTTGTTGTGTAGGTTTGCATTAATTAATTTATAAATTATGTTTGGAATGTTTGTTTTCTGTTGGCTTTCATTTCAGCTTTGTGCCCAAGAGGACGCTGTGATGTTCTGTAACGGAGGGATGGCAAGGTGGTGAAGTCGTGAGCAACAGGGATCTGGGGTTTCATTCAGGGGAACCAGATTCTGATCAGGCGCTCACTGACAGCCCATCCGGAACAGGGATCTGCTGCCTGCCTACTCTCTTCCTCCTCCTGAGGTGGTCACAGAATCTGTGGTGGCAAGGGCTGTGCCCTCAAGATGAATTTGTGGCGCCCTGAACCATGGGCGCAGGATGAAGGCACCATGGCTGCTGCCAGGATACCGGGCATTCACCATCATGATGTGCTGGGCGTGGTCACACACCTATTGCACGTTAAGTGAGTGGTAGCCTTTGCGGTTACGGTACATCTCAGGATTGATGTGTGGTGCCCGCAAAGCTATGTATGTGCAGTCAATAGCGCCCTGAACAATGGGGAAGCGTGATATTCTGGCAACGCCACATGCATGCCCCTCCTGCTTCTCTCTATTCAGAGAGAAGACAATGATGTCCCTTCTCCTGGAGTGCAGAACCTCTGTGATGTCCCGGATGTAGCAATAGACGGCAAACCGGGCGATTTTAGCTTTGTCTCCTGCTCCAGACACTACGGATCCTGTGGTGAAAAAATTGAGGGCCACTGGAAATGGACAACTCCTGGCTTAAGTGCAGGTTGGAGATGTGCTCTTGGAAGACCCTAGGTGTGTAAGGCCTCCTGCTGAGAGCCCTCCTGCCCCTCCTCCCTCTGCGAGCAGCTTGTCCTCTTCTTTGCTGCCTCTGCTTCATCTCCCTGTCATATTCGAGGGGGACTGCAAGTAGAGCCCCCATGTCTGGGAGCAAGTGGTCTGAGCAGAACCCTTGAATTCAGAAGTAAGGCCTTCTCCACTTGCAGCAGCACTCCCTGTTAGCTCACCAACATTAAATAACTGTAGAAAGCTCCAAACAGTTGCACAAACTTACACAGAGCCAGTAGAAATTAAAAAGCAAGTCACCTGCAAGTTGTTGCTGATCCCTTTAAATAGCACTGGTTGGGGGGGTCACTCGTGCAGCTGAACGCACGTTAAGCTGTGCGTGATTAGGAGAGGGCATTGAATGGAACAGCGATATCCAAAATGACAGCATGTGCTTCAAATCAGTGTTGTACACTCATTGACGTCATGATCTACCTCATCATCATTTTTCTAGTGAGTGTCGGCTACGGCCGTGCTGCCGGCCTGCCCAAAATGGTGGCCGCCGTGTGATGCACCGGAAGTGGGTGGAAGTGAAGTGGCTGCCATTTTTTTGTCGAAACCGGCCTCATCAGCCGGCGCCAAGTTGCTGAATTTCATCTTGCTCCCAATATAATCATTTTTAACCTGGCCCTAGTATTTGAAATCTTCATCCTAATGAATAATTTGTCTGACCGTAATTTGTCCATCGCCTTCACAATCCTGAAAATTTCAATTAGGTCATCTCACAGGCTGCTCTTTTCCAAACAAATCAATTCCAAAATTTAAAGGCTTTCACTTTAATACACTTTGCTTTGAACGAATATTTTAATTTTTTAGGATACAGCTGCTGTAAAACTCAAAGAAGGTTTCAAACTATTATTATAAACTACAGAGAACACAATAGGGTAGAAATTCTGATTCTGTTCTTGCCAGTCTGCGGTTTTTTGCCTTATGTTTATAATCACACTAAAATTCAGGCACAACAAAGCAATCACGTATTATTAAACTTGTACACGCAGGGACTTGCTGGGTCAGATGTTACAAATTAGTGCTCCCAGAACATAGCTTATGGGTGGGAAATCGTGCACAAATGTTGACATCATCCAAATACTGATGCGCAATCCCATGCCCTTGAAGTTCTACACCAGGAGTTTTTTTTATATAGTTCTCAGGAGGTGGGCAGCACTAGCAAGGCCAGCATTTGTTGCCCATCCCGAGTTTACCCAAGAACATGATTTGATGCAACATGAGTAGCTTGCTCGGCCAATCAGAGGACAGTTAAGATTCAACCGCTTTGGTGTGAGAATTGGAGGGAAAAATTCGGTTGCTTTGCGCCTCCCATTAGCGCCCGGGTGCGGCGCTGCCAACGCCTCCCACAAAACTCAGCGGGAGGTTAGCGGTGGTAACCGTTAGCGCCACGCTCGCGCCCCCTGACTTACCAGCGGACGCTATGTCTGATGGGATCGAAGGACCTATCTGCAGCTGGGGCGGCGCTAATTAAAGACGAGGTGCCGGTCAGCCATTTTTGTTGCTGGCCGCCTGCCAGCACCTGCCCCCGGCCTCCTCTGTAGCCCCCCCGCGGAGTGCTGGCTGCACTCCCTAAGCCCGGCACTTCCCTTGAGTACCGGGCCCTTTTACTGGTCCCTGATGGCCCAGCTGGGTCCCGGGTCGTGCTGCGCAAGGCCCCTCCCCTTTAAGAAGGGGGAGGAAGGCCTGCCGCGCCTGCAGCGCTCATAACACGATATTCCCTCGCAGCACCCCAAGAGGGAGGCGGGGTGCTTCCAGTGGTGCCCCGCTTCCCTCTCGGGGCGCTACCGATGAATTTTGGCCGTGGAGGCGCTAATTTTTTTGGGGTGCTAAAAGTAGCGCCCAGCGAAGTTAGCGCCCAAAGGCGGCGCGACTCAATTTTTCCCCCTTAGGGTTGCCAATGCTGGTTGGATGTATTCTGAGAGATTTCATCACATGACCTCCAACCGCCCCAACACTCCTACCATTGGACGTACGACAAGTCCATCCTCGCGCCTTCCCACGCCAACTGGAAAGCAAACAGACTCCGTTACCCCTTTGGATGATGCTTGACTGTCAAAGAGCCTTCCCTCTTCCCCACCGCCCGCCCACCTGTAATATTTTTTATAACTAATAAACAAAAGTTTTCAAAGAAAATGAAAAAAACCACATTTTATTTAATGCCCCCATGACTTTTCTCCAGGATTGCTCACGAGTGCCCTGGAGATTAATCTTCAATTCCTGGAGGCTTCAGGTCAACCGTAGAGGGACTGGAGTCACATATAGATCAGACCAGGTAAGCACAGCAGGTTTCCTTCCCTAAAGGATATTGGTGAACCAGTTGGGTTTTTACGACAATCCGATAGATTCAAGGTCACTTTTACTGCTACCAACTTTTTATTTCCAGTTTTTTTTAAAAACTGAATTTAAACTCAAACTGCCAAGGCAGGAATTGAACTCACCTTCTCTGGATTATTAGTCGATTAACATAACCACTATGCTTCCATAGACCAAAATTCATAAAATCTATCCCATTATTGTAATTTAGTAAACAACAGAAATCCCTGTTCTCTCTTAAACATGACTCACTATGATGCATATCAAAGCTACTGAGAGACCCACATCTTTTCCAAAAGGAAAATAGCCATACCTTACAGAAGTGCTAGAAACATACAGCAAGTCAGTCAATATCTAGAGAGAAAAAACGCCCCAAGCATTAATCTGTCTTTTCTCTTTACAGATGTTGACTGACGTGCTGTCTATTTCCAGCTGTGTTTTTTTGTATTTTAGACAATGGCAGTTCCTATAACGTGCGGCCGATCCACAACTCCCACTGCGGCAAGTAGACAATCTACCCCCTTAAATTCCATTCTTGCGTCAAATTATAGCCCATGGCCTAGAAATTACACATTGGGATACTAGTGTACAAATGCTCGCCACATTTGTCTGAAATGGCTTTCTTCTTAGCGGAGGCACTAATCTAGTGATAAATACATTAATCACTCATAACTTAGTACCCATGATACAATATACTTGGGCCATGGAATTATAAGGGGTTCTATGATTTTTAGTGCAACATTAGTTGTGATGGACTGTGTTCAGATAGAACTTGCAAAGGAGCCAAATATGTCATCAAGAGAGTATTTATGCCAGTGACAAGCTTGAAGCTGATAAAATGCCACATTAAAAAGGAGTACAATGCTTACTTTTTGGCATAGCGACACTGAGGGTTTTAGACTGAGGACCTTGTCCTCTCCGGTTTGCTGCTCGAATTTTGAAAACATAGCGCTCCCCAGGTTGCAGATCATCAACTATAGCAGTTGTAACGTCCCCAGTAAAAGTAATAGCCTTTGCTCCGAATGGTTTGAGAGCCGGGGCGTATGAAACAATGTATTCTGAAATGATTTGGCAGATGGTTGGAAGGAGACAACTGAAAACAACTCTGTTTGTCCAGTGGAGGGACTGTATGGAAAGAATGAATCACAGGGTGCATTGCTAATATTTACTGATTAGCAATGCACTAAGTAACAACTGGAGTCTGTTACAAAATGAGATGCTATTAAGACAGGATACACTGACCCAGTCCATGGAATCCACAACTGACTAGATAGGCAACATATTAAATAAACAAAAAACAATATTAATATATGAATACATAATTAACTGGCATATGTCAATAAACTAGATTCAATTAAAACAATTACCTTAACTTTTTGCAAAATAATGCCTTATGACCCGGATATTGAACTTTTCTCTACAAGAGCTTTCCATTTTTATTCATTTAATTCTAAAGGTAACACATTTAACTGAATATTCATGAATTAATTAATACATAATGACATTTAGATCATCAGTACAAATCATACAATAATTAAAACATATTTAAATGCAAATCAATCTTAGTGAACAATAACTGTTCTATTTAAAGTGTGACTCTCTCAACATTTTGATAGTAACTGAGTTAAATTTTCCAGAAGCATTAACAAATACAAGACGCGAACCTATTGGACTGGGTGTACAGTGACAGTTGCTCTCATCTCCATGGCGTGGATTCTACTTGATGTAGTATAATAAAGATTCAGTTTTCATCTCTTTGTACATCATCTTGTAAAGCAGAAAGGATTACAATAACCTTTTGGCTGTTATTCACTGGTTTTGACACTAATAATGAAAGCCTCCTACCTGTGACCTTTCCCTTGCTGTCACTAGGAGGGTCCCAGGATGCAGTCACTGCTGTTCCTTTTGCACCTAATGGCTTCACCTCAAAGTTCTCAGGACTGGAAGTAGGAACTACATTTGAAAGTCAGGAGGAGAGATAATTACCACAAAGAACAGGGCAGAAACCTTCTCACTCATTCAGTTAATATTCACTAAAACTAAAAGAAACACTTGGGTCCACTAATACAGTGCGTCATTTCTAACCAAACACATTCTTTACTCAGAATCCCTCCAAATTGCAATGACAGTTAATACTTATTCCACTTTTATGATTACCTGTGGATCATCTACACAAAGCCTTACGCCCATTCTGACTGCTCGTTCCACCCCATATGCATTGCTCCATTCATTCGACACAATATTGAGCTGGATTTTCTTCTGGCATTTATTTATTTGGTCCAATGTACAGTGGTAATTCAAAACACAGGAGCATAATTTCCAATATAACAAAAATGGATTCCTTCTTAATTTCAAATCAAGAGAAATTTGATCAATAATCTCAGTCTCACATTTCCTATGGGTGGAATACCTAACCTTAGCAACTGATATGATTGCACAGACAGGAGCCCCAATATTAAACTGAAGTCACAATCAACTGAAACTACTGAATCTATTAAGTAAAATATTTCTTCCAACTCCTTTTATTTTTGGGTCTCTATTTATTGCTATATTCATTTTATTTATATTTTAGTTAACTTTTTTCTATTTATTTAAAATGTTTTTAACTGTTTTGTGCCATGCAATTAGCTGAATATGTACTATGAAAGTATTTAGTTCAATTGGTGAACTTTAACATGTATAGAGTGTGTGATCATGTGTCCCGTTGTCTGTATCTCACACATGGGGCTGTGCCTGGAATCCTACTTCATTCATAATAATTACGTGCAAGTTATATTTATTCATTATCTTCAGCATTGACATTCTTCACCTCCCAAACAGATGGAAGTAAATAGTTTTATTATTATGCGGTTAGCAAGATACCAACTGTGTGATCAGCATCTTGTGACCGCAAAGAGTTTTAGCAATGCACTGTAGCAGTGGCACCTCTTTACTGGGCTATCTTAGTACTTTCCTGCCTCACAGAAACGGTTATCCCTTCTAAAATTTTAATCCAAGCACATATTGCAAAAAAAAACCCTCTCAAGTTCTACACAATTGCTGACATTTATCAGCACTCCCATTGTATAAAACAGCATAGCCATATTTATACAACTTAATATGCACAAGCTTTGTCACTCACTGGTTCTACAAACAGGACATTCAAAAGTCCTCATAGCTGGCAATTATCATGCTTAACAGCAGGGGATCATGACGGATCTCCCTAGTGAACATGGAAAAAACAAGTGATTAAGCACACAGTCTTTCAAGTATTGGGTACCAGGTTACTTAATACAGAATAAGATCAAGTTTATTTAAAACTAGAAACACGTTTGAATTTCATAGCTCTACAACATTGGAACTACAGTCTACTCCTGATAACTCAAAGTTGCTTAATTTGAATTACAGCATAATTTAATTTTTTTAGCACGAAAAATAACTTTGAAATATCAGGAGCAGTCTGTATAGATAATTGTAGTTTGAACATACTGCTGAATTCAGAGTGACCTTTCAGTACAGAGCATTAAAAAACATACCAGACTCTGGTGTTCTTTGGAAAACTGAAACACTCCATTTGCCATCTCTGTCTCCTTGTGAAGTGCGAACAGAGAATTCATATATGGAATCTGATGTCAGCTTGTCAACCAGAGCTCGCCTGTATGTCTTGGATATCTTGTATTCCCATTTGGCTGATTCTCCTTTCTCTCTGTATCTAACAGTGTAATGTCTGAAAGAACAGGTTAAGAAGAGCATATAACTGAAAATGTTGGCCTTGCATTAAATTTTACTGTTTTGAATCAGCATCTACAGATAATCCATAGTGGATGCACAAATAAACATGGAAGTAAAAAAAAAATAATCCACCAGTCCAGCATTACCAGCCATCTGGATTATCCTCTTCCTCCATCTTTGAATTGTCATATGACAATTTCCAATCAAGAATATAACTACTCCCAAGGCTCTTGAGCCAGCTGCTGATACAAAGTACATTTCAGGGCACACCAGTAAGAAAGCAATTGGTCTGCTCTGTGCTTACCCAGATGGCATGGTTAAGATCATGAAACCACCATTTATGGCATCATTGTCAAAGCTATGCCCTATAGCCTAGACTTTCAATTGCTGTTATTTTATTACCAGTGGCAAAATAACACTGATTAGAACATTTAGGCTTACAATACAAGAGCTTGGGACCAGCAAAATGATGAGCCAATACATTGCCCACATCATCATAAAGGTTTCAACCATGAGAATTCAATTATATTTATCTTTATGCCAAACCTATTGCCAATCCTGTTTGACAAACCTATTGGAGTTCTTTGAGGAGGTAACTAGTGGAGTAGACAAAGGGGAACCAGATGATGTAGTGTATCTGGATTTTCAGAAGGCCTTCGATAAGGTCCCACACAAGAGGTTGGTGAACAAAATTAGGGCACATGGAATTGGGGGTAATATACTAGCATGGATTGAGAATTTAACAGACAGAAAACAAAGAGTAGGATAAACGGGTCTTTTTCAGGGTGGCAGGCTGTGACTAGTGGGGTACTGCAAGGATCGGTGCTTGGGCCCCAGCTATTCACAATCTATATCAATGATTTGGATGAGGGGACTAAATGTAACATTTCCAAATTTGCTGATGATACAAAGCTAGGTGTCAGTGTCAGTTGTGAAGAGGCTTCAAGGGGATCTCGACAGGCTCAGTGAGTGGGCGAGAACATGGCAGATGGAATATAATGTGGATAAAAGTGAAGTTATCCACTTTGGTAGAAAAAACAGAAAAGTAGAGTATTTCCTAAATGGTGAAAGATTGGGGAATGCAGATGTTCAAAGGGACCTGGGTGTCCTTGTATATGAGTCACTGAAAGTGAATGTGCAGGTGCAGCAAGCCATTAGGAAGGCAAATGGTATGCTGGCCTTCATTACAAGAGGATTTGAGTACAGGAGTAAAGAAGTCTTACTCCAATTATATAGGGCCTTGGTGAGACCACACCTGGAGTACGGTGTACAATTTTGGTCTCCTTACCTAAGGAAGGATATACTTGCCATAGAGGGAGTGCAACGAAGGTTCACGCGATTGATTCCTGGGATGGCGGGACTGTCGTATGAGAAGAGATTGAGTAAACTAGGCCTGTATTCTCTTGAATTCAGATGAGAGGGGATCTCATTGAAGCATACACAATTATTACAGGGTTTGATAGGATGGATGCTGGGAGAATGTTTCCCTTGGCTGGGGAGTCTAGAACCAGGGGCCACAGCCTCAAGATAAAGGGTAGGCCATTCAGGACTGAGATGAGAAGAAATTTCTTCACACAGAGGGTGGGGAATCTTTGGAATTCTCTACCCCAGTGGGCTGTGGAGGCTCAGTCATTGGGTATATTCAAAACAGAAGTCGATAGATTTCTGACTAGTAAGGGCATCAAGGGATATGGCGATAGAGCCGGTGAATGGAGTTGAGGCAGAATATCAGCCATGATCTCATTGAATGGCGGCGCAGGCTCGAAGGGCCGAATGGCCTACTCCTGCTCCTATTTCTTATGTTCTTAAGTCCCTGAGAAGCACAATAGATGGGAGAGGCTTCCTTGCTATCACAAGCACCAAAGCAAGATATCCTAACCTTGTATAGACCCTTGGTGAGAGTATATTCAGTATACTGTGCAAGGTTTTGGGAACCCAACATTTAAAAAGCCATTGGTGCATTGCAATGGGTTTAGAGAAGAGTGGCAAGGATTATTCTGAGGCTTATGGCTCTAAGTTATTCAGAGAGCTTCACAGAAATGAACCATTTTTGAAGAAGACTGAATGGAGAGATGACTTGGGCAGAACTAAAGATGATGAAGCAAGACTTCAGAATAGAAGGAAATACAGATCAGACTCTCAGGTAAAAATTAACACCTTTAAAAATAGACAATGAATATCTTTTTAGGACCAGGATTGAGGGTTATGAAAATATAGAGGGATTTAAATAGTATAAAGACCATGGAAATGCCATTCCAAGAACGGTAACTAATTAAGATGAATGATTTAAGGTTAATTGATTGCTTTTTGGCAGTTTGAAACAATGCACAACTTTTCCTAAAAAAAAGGAAACTAAATGGGTGGCTGAAACTAATTAAGGGTAGCCTCGTGTTTATGGTACAGAACTCAGGGGTTAGAGGTTCAAATCCCACCATGGCAAGTTTTGGAATTGATTTTTTTAATTTGGTGTCAAGATGTGGGAAACACTGGCTAGGCCCATTCTTATTTGCCTTGAGAAGGTGATGGTGGTCTGTATCTTCAAACCACTGCAGTCCTTCTCCCAATAGTGTTAGGCAAAGAATGCCAGGATTCTGACCCAGCAATGATGATGGAACAGTGATATATGTCCAAGGCAGGGTGGTGTGTGACTTGGAGGTGATGGTGTTCCCACAACATTACTGCTCTTGTTCTTGGTGGTAGAGATTGCAGGGGAGGGAAATGCTGTCAGAGTAACCATGGTGATTGGCTGTGGTGCATCCTGTGAATCATACATACTGCAGCCACAGCATGTTGGTAGTGGAGGGAGTGGGAGAGTCCATTGGCAGGGGTACCAAAAAATAAATCTTGTAATTTGTGGGCTGACACTATAAAAAAAATTGACCATGAAAGCTGACTAATTGTTGTAAAAATCCAATCTGATGTCCTTCAGGGAAGGGAACCTACCACTTCTACTTGACTAGTCCCACACAATGTGGCTGACTCTTAAACCCCTCAAGGACGGAAAGAGAAAACATGCATTTCTAGTGCACTTTTCACATTCTCAGGCCATCCAAAGGGCTCATGGTTAACAAAGGACTTTTGAAATTGTAATCTCTGTTGAACTGCCGGGAAGTGCAGCAACCAATTTGTGCACCGCAAGGAACTTCCAATAGCCATGAGATGAATGGCCAAATAATCTGTTTCAGTGGTCATGGTTGAGGGATAAATGTTGGCCAGAACATTGGAAGAACTTGCCAGAGTTGCCCACATTTTGAGAACAAATTTTAACAAAAATGGGAGAGTAAATTGCATGAGGTCCCGTGGAAAAAATAAGCTTGGCCAGCTAAATGAATTCTTCTTATGGTAATCTAAGAATTACTAACAGAGGTCATTATTATCCAAGCAAGATGTAAAGGATGGGCATTTAACAATAACAACTTGTATTTATATAGCACCTTTAACATCGTAAAACATGCCAAGGCGCTGCACAGGAGTATTATAAGGCAAAAAATTTGACACCGAGTCACATAAGGAGAAATTAGGGCAGGTGACCAAAAGCTTGGCCAAAGAGATAGGTTTTAAGGAGTGTCTTAAAGGAAGAAAGAGAAGCAGTGAGGCGGAGAGGTTTAGGCAGGGAATTCCAGAGCTTAGGGCCTAGGCAACAGACGGCACGGCCACCAATGGTTCAGCAATTATAATCAGGGATGCTCAAAAGAGCAGAATTGGAGGAGCGCAGATATCTTGGGGGGGTTGTGAGGCTGAAGTATAACAACTTCAGTATAACAACTTAACAAAATGATGGCAATCCTAACAGTGCAGATAGATAAATACAGTCCCAATCAATGCACCAGGGCATTCATCTTCGGTGCAAGCTTAAGTCTTAAAGTGTGACATGGAGTCACAACCTTCTATGACTTATAAGATTTAAGCCAACTGAGACAAATACAGCTTTTCAACATCAACATTGTAATGTCCGTGTGTAATTGAGACACGGACTGCAGAAGTTGGTTATAACAGGTGTTTACTGAATGGAGACAAAACTGGAACTACTATACAAAGTTACTTCACAGGCTTATATACAGGGGTGGTCACTACTGGTACTGCAGTATACAGGGGCTGCAGAATATAGTTCCTTCTTCAAGGTACATACACTACAATTCCTCCCCTTTTAGCTAAACAGTACATAACATTCGATTAATAATTAAATAACATATTTACAATTACAGTTGCTATATACATTAGCTGAAGTTAATCAATTATAAATTCAGTCTTTGAGGAGGCTTCCTGATTCTGTCCAGATAACGCCTCTTTGGGGTATCAGGTTCTTCTGGCAAAGTTGATTCGGGATCAACGTCGTTGTTTGGTTCGTCTGCTTCCAATATCACCGATTCTGAGGTAGATGCAATTGGTACTTCGGTTTCATCACCAGGTGTATAGGATCGTGGTGTAGATTTGACGTTTTCCAGTGACTCTAGAATCTGGTCAGCATGGCGTCTTACAATGCTCTCTCCAACGTCCACGGTATACATTAGAGGTCCTTGCCGTGTGCAGATCGTTCCTGGCTGCCATTTCTCTGTGCGGTAGTCCCGGGCCAAAACTGGTTGACCTATCTTGAAACTCCTGGTTGGCCTTTCATTCATATTCTGAAACTGCCTGTTCTCCACATCTCTTCTGATGTTTGACTTAACCAAATCCAAGCGGCATCGTAGTCTTCGATTGAAGAACATCATGGCTGGAGTTTGGTTGGTAACCGCATGTGTCGCATTCCGGTAGGCAAACAAGAAGTTATCCACCTTGTGTTGTAGGGGTATGTCTTCATTACACATTGCCTTGATAGCCTTCTTGAATGTTTGAACGAACCTCTCAGCCAATCCATTGGTGGCTGGATGATATGGGGCGGATGTGTAATGCTTAACACCATTGTTCTTTAAGAACCTCCGGAACTCTTCAGACACAAACTGTGGTCCATTGTCGGAGCAAATCTGTTCAGGCAGCCCATTTCTGGCGAATATGGTTCGTAAGACTGTGATAGTTTTTTCTGTGGTGGTTGAGGACATTTTTATTATCTCTGGCCACTTTGAATGTGCATCCACCGCAATTAAAAACATTGAGTCCATAAATGGACCAGCAAAATCAATGTGCACCCTTTGCCATGGAGATGAGGGCCACTCCCATGGATGTAGAGGGGCTTGTGGTGGAGCGTTTTGGACCTTCTGGCATCCTGTACAGCTCTTGGTCATTTCTTCGATTTCTCTATCGATTCCCGGCCACCACACAAACGCTCTGGCTAAGTTCTTCATTTTTACCCCTCCCAGATGACCCTCATGAAGCTCATTGAGCACTCTATCCTTCAATTTGGGTGGAATTACTACTCCGGATGAACACATCAAGGTTCCTCGGCACACTGACAGCTGTTCTCTTCTCGGCGAGAATGCTGGCAACAGTGGTTCGCCATGTGCTGGCCATCCCTTCACCGTTAAATCATAGACCCAGGAGAGTGTCGGGTCATTTCGTGTTTCCTTTTCTATGTTTGCATTCGTCACAGGTAGACATTCGACTATGGTCGAATGGAATATCTCCACAGGATCCACTGCAGGTGCTTCTTCCACCGTTGGCAATGGTAGGCGCGACAATCCATCAACATTCCCATGCTGTTTAGTTCCTTTGTACTCGATGTCATATTGGTGTGCCCCTAAGAAAAGGGACCACCTCTGTAGCCGTTGTGCTGTCATTATCGGGACGCCCTTCTTAGGGTTGAAAATGGAGACAAGAGGTTGATGATCAGTTAGTAGAGTAAATTTCCGTCCGTGCAGGTAGCGATTGAACTTCTTCACCCCCCACACCAGGCTGAGGGCCTCTCTGTCAATCTGGGCGTAGATACGCTCGGCTGAAGTTAACGAGCGTGACGCAAAAGCTATCGGCCTCTCTGAACCATCAAGGAATTTATGTGACAGTACCACTCCAACGCCGTAGGGAGACGCATCACACGCCAGTCTTATCGGTAGTGATGGGTTGTAGTGAGCCAATACTTCTCTTGAAGTGATCAGGCCTTTACACTTCTGAAAGGCCCGCTTACATTCATCGCTCCATTTCCATGCTACTCCAGTTTGCAGCAGGGCGTTCAGTGGGTGCAGAATTGTGGACAAATTCGGCAAAAACTTATGCTAGTAATTCACCAATCCGAGGAATTACCTCAGTTGCGACACATTTTCAGGCGCTGGAGCCTTAACTACCGCTTCAATTTTGTCATGGGACTTATGTAACCCCTCTTCATCAATCACGTGGCCACAATACGATATCTGTTTCTTAAAAAACTCGCGCTTGAGGCGATTGGCTCGTAGCCCATGTTCTCTTAGTCTAGTGAGCACCTCCTCTAGGTTGGCAAGGTGTTCACTGTCATTTTCACCTGTCACTAGGATGTCGTCCAAGTAACACTGAGTCCTCAGAATCCCTTGCAGGACTTGTTCCATCGCTCTTTGCCATATCGCCGGAGCTGATGCTACTCCGAATACCAGTCGATTATACTGGTAAAGACCTTTGTGAGTGTTTATCGTGAGATATTTCCTAGAGGATTCTTCAACCTCCATCTGCAAATATGCTTACGCTAGGTCAATTTTTGTAAAACATTTCCCTCCAGATAGCGAGGCGAAAATATCTTCTATCCTCGGAAGAGGATACTGTACTGTGTGAAGGACTGGGTTCACAGTCACCTTGAAGTCCCCACAGATGCGAACCTTCCTTGGCTCCTCAGACTTATTGTTTAACGTTTTCTTCATGACAGGAACGATGGGTGTCGCCCACTCGCTCCAGTCTACCTTAGATAACACGCCTGCATTCTCCAGATTCTCCAGCTCTGCCTCGACGGCTGGGCGAATTGCATACAGTACCGGTCTTGCTTTGAAAAACTTGGGAATTGCATTCTCTTCTATTTTTATCGAGGCAGTTACGCCTTTAAGAGTTCCCAGTCCTTGTTGAAATACCTCTTTAGCGTTAGCTAAGATTTTTGACAATCGCCCAGGTGTGACGTCGTCATCCTTTTTACCAGCCACAGTCAGTGCCTGAATGGAGTGCCAGTCTAAACTTATCTTTCTGATCCATTCACGTCCCAATAACGGTGGTCCACCATCTTGCAGTATGTACAGATACAATTTCTGTATTTCCTTGCCGTTGTATTCGACAGGCACCCTTATTTCCCCTCTGGGATTTACTTTCTGCCCCGTATACGTCTTCAAGACAATGGATGTGTCTTTCAAGGGTATGTGTGAGAATAGCCGCTCGTAGTCTCGTCGATTCATGACGGTCAGGTCTGATTCTGTATCCAATTCCATTTTGACTTGGGACCCTGCTATCGTGAGGGTGACCCAAATGGTTCGGTGATCCTCTTTTGCGATTACGTTGTGTAGTTTGAGACAGCTTAGTCTCTTGTTCACGGATTCACTATCGCTCTTCTGGTCTTCGGAACTACTGTCCGTCATCTTTTGTACTTTCCTGTACTTTTCCTTAGTAGTCTTTTTGTTGTCGTTCGTCTTTTTCCCGGATCTGCAAACTCGTGTAATGTGTCCCATCTTTCCGCATTGCCTGCATGTTTTGTCCTTGAACCAGCAGTCCTTCTGGTCATGGGTTGTTCTGCCGCAGCGATAACATTTTTCAAATCCCCGTGTCATTTCATGGGTGCCGTATTCCTGTGGCTTTTGCTGTATTTCCGCAGCTCCCCTTGCTGCTGCTTCGTACGATACTGCCACGCTGAAAGCCTTATCTAGCGTCAGCTCTTTCTCCGGAGTAACCTCTTCTGGGTTCCTTCACTCAGGAGTCCACAGACAAATGTGTCCCGTAGGGTATCTGCCAGTCCTGCTCCGAACTGGCAGTGCTTTGATAGCTTGCGTAATTCCGTAAGGTAATCAGCATTGCTCTCATCTTTATGCTGATTTCTCTTGTGGAATTTAAATCTTTCTGCTATCAGCAGCGGTGTAGGATTTAGATGTTCCTGTAGGATATCAACAATTTCGTTAAAACTCTTCGCCATCGGTTTGACTGGAGTGATCAGGTTCCGCAATAGGCCGTACGTTCTTGCGCCCATTAAGTTTAGTTGTACCGATGCCTTTTTCTCATCGGCTACTTCATTTGCCTTGCAATATACTACGACTCTTTCCACATACGTGGTCCAGTCTTCTATTTCATTATCGAAGGCAGTGATATTGCCAGTTTTCGGCATCTTGGAGATCTAAGATGGCGCCTCCCGCGCTTTGCCTTCTTCCCCGATTGAACAAAATGGCGCCTCCCGCGCTTTGCCTTCTTCCCCGCTGGATTAAGATGGCGCCTCCCGCGCTTTCTGTCTTTTCCGCTGCTGCCAACGCTGTTGCTGGCGTTTTTATGCCTTGATGGCGACGCCCTATGGTCTTCGCGCGCTTCCCCCCCGCGCTGCTGCCAACGCCGCTCTCCGCGGTCCCCGTGGCAAACTGCAGCTCCTCGCGGCTTTCCGCGCTTCTAATTTCTTTTTCTTTTATTTTAATTATTATTCCCGTCGTCAGAGCAGACCCTATGGGACACTTTCCTCCCTCTTCTCGGGTCTGTACGCTGCCCGGCTTCGTAGCACCGGCCGCGCCCTGTGTGCTCCACCCTCTCTCTCCTCTTCCCGACAACGCTGCTCGGCCCCGTCGAAAAGCCACCTGATCGAGCTCTTGCCCGCCGCAGCCCAGGAAGGATCAGTGTACTACCTGCCACCACCCCGATTAGCTGGAACACCATAGACTGGAGAACCAAGCCCAGCTCTCGACAGCCTCTCCTGCAAATCTTCGAATTCGATGAATCAGAGGGCGGTTGCCCACGGTTGACGCCCGTTTCTCCTGTTTGTTTTTTTTTTCTTTTTGAATTTCTTCCTTCTGGCTTCGACCTCTAATAACTTCGCTTCAGGGATGGATCCCCGTGAGGTGGTGCAGAACTGTAGGTAAGTTCGGATCGGTTCGTCGCCAATGTAATGTCCGTGTGTAATTGAGACACGGACTGCAGAAGTTGGTTCTAACAGGTGTTTACTGAATGGAGACAAAACTGGAACTACTATACAAAGTTACTTCACAGGCTTATATACAGGGGTGGTCACTACTGGTACTGCAGTATACAGGGGCTGCAGAATATAGTTCCTTCTTCAAAGTACATACACTACAAACATCACTGCAATCTCTTTTATTATCCTAGTCATTGTTTACAAACATACACTTGAATAGTTACTGATGAATGTATCCTTCCTTCCCAATAAAATAACACACAACTGTTAGTGATTTCATTCATAAATATTTAAGCAGATGTTCAAGTTTACAATATGCAGAAAATAAACCTTTTCTGCATCAGAAATTTGGGAAGAGTCCTGACATGCATTAATTGCTCAAAATGTGAATTTTCATTGAATTCTTAATGTTAGAAATTATTTTTGTAAAAGTCCTGTGTATAGCATGCACTTCCTGTAAGTATCACACTTGCTTCCTTTAACACTTTCACTATCACACTTTGTTAATAACATCCATTTTATAAAATAGTGTATCCTCCAACTTGTCATGAGCGACAGTGAACCCAATGGGAAATCTCTTAGTATATCAAAACATTTTAAACTAAGGCTGTATGTAAATATTAAAATATGGACCTGATAACATAACCTTACCTTATATCAGAGGAGGGGGGACCATTCTGTCAGTAAGTTCCTGACAGGTGTTTGCTCAATACCTGCCCATGAAGGACTGCTGAGATCAGGAACTTGCAATCTCGCAAAACTATGGGTGTGAACCCTCAGCATACCACTCAGTGGCACAGTCAATTGGAACCAATGAACAATCATGCTGCACCAACCAATGTGGGATCCATGTTTCACACTAATTATACATGCAGCAAGCCGGAGGCATTTTAACGAGGTTCAGTCCTCAAAATACACCTGACTTCCCACTGACTGGAGGGATCAGGTGGCTGGCCTGTGCACACTACTGGCCAGCCAACCCCTAGTATCTTTGTGAATCAGGAAGTGTTATGTAGAATTTTCCCTCAAGAGAACCAATAGGTGGGAGAGAGGACAGAGGAGAATTTGTATGTAGTCTAAGTCTTCTCTGCTTGCTGACTAAGAATCCCATGTGAAATGAGTCTGAGCCTCTAATTTGACATTAATTGGCATTAAATTACCAATGACTGACAGGATGTCAGGCATGTAAATCTAACAAAACATCACGCTAGGGTGCTCTTCTGAACCCGGAGTTGAGGCACATTTGGGGTAGAGTCGGAGGACACCTTTACTCTGCACTTGACTGTGCTATATCTGACCTACTTAATCAGATAGGAGTGAGCAGTAGTAGAGACTAAAGGATGCACTACCTATTTAAATAATTTAAAGTGACCAGCATATCTCAGAAACGGGGGGGGGGGGGTAGTCTCGTGCCTGAAATGGAAAGTGTTCCATTCTTTTACACTAAGATGCCTCACCTTGATGAACACAAATTTCAGGAAAATAAACATTGATTGAGAAATAAATGTTGGCCAGGACACGAGGAGGAGCAGGCTTGATGGGCCAAATGGTCTATTCTTGTTCTAAGCTTTCTTCTCATCTCAAATATTTTTCTTATCTTTCTTCTTTTTCCCCCTTCTCTTTCTCTCTTCTGTCCCATTTATTTCTTCGTTTATCTCTTTCCTAATCACGACTGACTGGATTCTGTTAGCCAGAGAAACTCTCATGGGCATTGGACTTGCCAATACTTATAGATGCTGTGTATATTGTTCAGTGATGAACTAGTGTCAGCTGTTTAACAGGCAGTTATTTAAAGCTTTAAGCTTTAAAGCAATAATCATGGGCGATTTTAATCTTCGTAGAGATTGGACAAATCAAATTGGTAAAGGTAGCCTTGAGGACGAGTTTATAGTGTGTATTCGGGATGTTTTCTTAGAACAATACGTGTGGAACCAACCAGGGAGCAGTCTATTTTAGATCTGGTATTGTGTAATGAGATAGGATTAATTAATGATCTCATAGTAAAGGATCCTCTAGGGAAGAGTGATCATAGCATGTTAGAATTTCAAATTCAGTTTGAGGGTGAGAAACTTGAGTCTCAAACTAGTGTCCTGAGGCAATTACAAAAGGTATGAAGACAGAGTTGGCTAAAGTGTACTGGGAAAATAGATTAAAGGGGAAGACGGTAGATAAGCAGTGGCAGACATTTAAGGAGATATTTCATAACTCTCAGCAAAGATATATTCCAGTGAGAAAGAAAAACTCTTAAGAGAAGGATGAACCATCCGTGGCTAACTAAGGAAGTTAAGGATGGTATCAAATTGAAAACAAAGGCATACAATGTTGCGAAGATTAGTGGTCGACCAGAGGATTAGAAAATTTTTAGAAACCAGCAAAGGACGACTAAAAAAAAATAAAGTGGGAGAAGATAATTTTTTTTTTTTTATTTATTTTTTTTTTTTAAAAAGACTTGCATTTATATAGTGCCTTGCATGGCCACCAGAAATCCCAAAACGCTTTACAGCCAATTAAGTACTTTTGGAGTGTAGTCACTGTTGTAATGTGGGAAACGCGGCAGCCAATTTGCACACAGCAAGCTCCAACAAACATCAATGTGATAATGACCAGATAATCTGTTTGTGATGTTGAGAGTAAACTAGCAAGAAATATAAAAACAGACAGCAAGAGCTTCTACAGGTATATAAAAAGGAAGAGAGTAGCTAAAATAAATGTTGGACTCTTAGAGGATGAAACTGGGGAATTAATAATGGGAAACAGAGAAAGGGCAGAGACTTTGAACAAATATTTAGTATCGGTCTTCATGGTAGAAGACACTAAAAGCATCCCAATAATAATAGATAATCAAGGGGCTATAGGGAGGAAGGAATTTAAAACAATTACTATCACTAGAGAAAAAGTACTAGGCAAACTAATGGGACTAAAGGTGGACAAGTCCCCTGGACCTGATGGCCTGCCTTCCAGGGTCTTAAAAGAAGTGGCTGCGGAGATAGTGGATGCATTGGTTGTAATCTAACAAAATTCCCTGGCTTCTGGAGTGGTCCCAGCAGATTGGAAAACCGCAAATGTAATGCCCCTATTCAAGAAAGGAGGGAGACAGAAAGCAGGAAACTATAGACCAGTTAGCGTAACGTCTGTCATTGGGAAAATGCTGGAGTCCATTATTAAGGAAGTAGCAGCAGGATATTTAGAAAATTATAATAAAACCATGCTGACTCTGCTTGATTGTATGAAAGGGAAATCATGTTTGACAGATTTGTTAGAGTTCTTTGAGGATGTAATGAACAGGGTGGATAAAGGGGAACCAGTAGATGTTGTGTATTTGGATTTCCAGAAGGCATTCGATAAGGTGCCACATAAAAGGTTACTGCACAAGATAAGAGCTCACGGGGTTGGGGGTAATATTTTAGCATGGATAGAGGATTGGCTAACTAACAGAAAACAGAGTGTCGGGATAAATGGGTAATTTTCAGGTTGGCAAACTGTAACTAGTGGAGTGCCACAGGGATCAGTGCTGGGGCCTTAACTATTTCCAATCTATATTAATGACTTCGATGAAGGGACAGAGTGTAATGTAGTCAAATTTGCTGATGATACAAAGATCCGTCCATTGGCGGCGCGCATGGACGCAGCGGCTTTGTCTCTCCCGAGACTGAGCGTTTTTTACCCTCTTTGAGTCTCTTCTGGATTCTGCTAGTAAGGGAATGGAGGGCAGACCTACTGTACAGCCGGCAGACGCTCCTCGATATCGGGGCCGACTGCGTGCGGCTCACACTCGGCGCCGTGGATCTGCCTCCCGACATCGCCCGATCCCCGGGACCAGCGTGGCGTCCTTCCCCAGCCGGAAGTCGGCGCAGACCGCGCAGAGAACGCAAGCAGAAGCGGGGCAAGAGGGCTGGAATCCAAAATAGGCTGAAGAGGGCCCCACACAAACCCTCCCTCCCAAGTATTTTCCTGGCCAACGTCAGGTCACTGGTAAATAAAATGGATGAGATCAAACTTGATCTCTCCTCACAGAAAAGGACAAAGGAATGCTGCGCCATGATCTTCACAGAGACCTGGTTGAACAACAGCATCCCTGACACCACCATCCAGCTAGAAGGACGCACGGTCTTCCGCGCCGACAGAACTGCAGACTCCGGTAAGAGCAAGGGAGGCGGTTTGTGCATTTACACTAACAATGCCTGGTGCACTAACACGGACATAATCGATAGATCCTGTTCGGCTGATTTGGAATTCCTCATGGTAAGGTGCAGACCCTTCTACCTGCCTCGGGAATTCACGGCTGTTATCATCACTGCGGTCTACATCCCACCACACGCTAATGCCAAACCAGCACTGAAGGACCTCTACAGGGCCATCAGCGAACAACAAACTGCACACCCAGAAGGAGCTTTTATCGTCGCGGGGGACTTCAATCACATAAACCTAAAATCTGTACTCCCGAAATTATACCAGAATGTTTCCTGCCCCACAAGAGGGGAGAACACACTGGATCAAGTCTACACGAGCATTGTAGATGCTTATAAGGCCATTCCCTGCCCCCACCTTGGGAAGTCTGACCACCTCTCCCTGTTTCTAGCCCCGGCATACAAACCGCTCATTAAAAGAGTGAAAACATCAGTGAGAGTATGGCCAGAGGGGGCAGTCTCGGAGCTTCAGGATTGCTTCGAACGCACTGATTGGAGCATGTTTGCCCATAATGACATCGAGGAATACGCATCCACAGTGCTATTCTACATTAACAGTTGCGTTGAGGTCGTCACGACCCACAAAAATATCAGGACATACCCCAACCAGAAACCCTGGATGAACGGGGAGGTCCGCTCGCTGTTGAAAGCACGCGACGCAGCATTTAAATCTGGCAACACGGCGGCTTACAGTGCAGCTAGGACCAACCTAAAAAAGGGCATCAGGACTGCCAAAAGGAAACAGACACTGTGGATAGAGGATCATTTCCACAACAACTCGGACCCCCGGCACATGTGGCAAGGCATCCAGTCCATCACTGACTACAAGAGTAAAAACACCAGCCCCGCGGTTAGCGATGCCTCCCTTCCGGAGGAGCTTAACAACTTCTACGCTCGCTTCGACAGGGACAACAGGGAGCCGGCTACCAAAGCCTTGCCACCCCCGGAAGACCAGGTGCTCACTCTGTCGACCTCCGACATAAGGGATGTTCTACGCAGAGTGAACACACGAAAGGCTGCTGGACCGGATAGCATCCCTGGACGGGTACTCAAGGAATGTGATCAGCTGGCTGATGTCTTCACCGCCATCTTCAATCTGTCATTGGCCCAGGCAGTAGTCCCTACATGCTTCAAGACCGCTACCATTATTCCTGTGCCAAAGCAAACGGCTGTGACGTGTCTGAATGACTATTGACCTGTAGCACTCACACCCATTATAATGAAGTGTTTCGAGAGACTGGTCCTGGCTCACATCAAAGCCAGTGTTCCCGCCTCTCTTGACCAACACCAGTTTGCCTATCGTGCAAACAGATCAACGGAGGATGCAATCACAACTGCTCTACACTCTGCACTGAATCACTTAGACGGTAAAGAAACCTACATCAGAATGCTGTTCATAGACTACAGCTCAGCATTCAACACTATCGTCCCCAACAAGCTGGCCACCAAACTCCAAACTCTTGGCCTGAACACTTCCCTCTGCAACTGGACCATGGACTTTCTAACAGACCCCAGTTTGTCAAATTAGGTAACCACACCTCCCCCCCGCTGACCCTGAACACGGGGGCCCCACAAGGATGTGTGCTGAGCCCCCTCCTCTACTCCCTCTTCACCCACGACTGTGTGGCTGTTCATGGTTCCAACACCATCATCAAGTTTGCAGATGATACCACGGTAGTAGGCCAGATCACCAACAACGATGAGTCAGCCTACAGAGAGGAGGTCCAGCATCTCGTGAAGTGGTGCACCGATAACAACCTGGCCCTTAACATCAAGAAAACCAAAGAAATCATTGTAGACTTCAGGAAGTCTAAAGGCGGAAGTCACACACCCATCCACATCCATGGGGCTGTGGTGGAAAGGGTGGACAGCTTTAAGTTCCTCGGAGTCCACATCACGGAAGACCTCTCCTGGTCCCTCAATACCTCCTCTCTGGTGAAGAAGGCCCAGCAGCGCCTATATTTCCTAAGGAGGCTGAAGGGATGTAACCTGTCACCCCGATCCTCTCTAACTTTTACCGCTGCACAATAGAGAGCATCCTGACGAACTGTATCACAGTATGGTATGGCAGCTGTAGCTACTATGACCGGAAAGCCTTGCAGCGGGTAGTCAAAACTGCCCAACGCATTACCGGCACCCGGCTACCGACCATAGAGCACATATACCAGAAACGCAGTTTACGGAGGTCACGGACCATCATCAAAGACCCTACCCACCCCAGCCACAGTCTGTTCGCCCCCCTGCCATCTGGGAGACGCTACAGATGCATTCGCACCCGTACGACCAGATTTAGGAACAGCTTCTTTCCCAGGGCTGTCATCCTACTGAACTCCACAAATAAACTCTAAAGCCTGCACGTCTGTCAATGCACTTTATTATGTTTATGTTAATGTATTACAAGCCAAATGAATGTTGAATGTTTAAATGTCTTAATCTAAATGTACACTCTTGGGAGCCGCAAGCCTACATTTCATTGTACTGCACTTGTGCACTAACAATGACAATAAAGTTGATTATGATTATGATTATGAGGTGGGAAAGCAAATTGTGAGGAGGACACATAATCTGCAAAGGGATATAGATAGGTTAAGTGAGTGGGCAAAAATTTGGCAGATGGAATATAATGTGGGAAAATGTGAGGTAGGAAGAATAAAAAAGCAAATTATTATTTAAATGGAGACTACAAAATGCTGCGATACAGAGGGATCTGGGGGTCCTTGTACATGAAACACAAAAAGTTAGCATGCAGGTACAGCAAGTAATTAGGAAGGCAAATGGAATGTTGGCCTTTATTGCAAGGGGGATGGAGTATAAAAGTAGGGAAGTCTTGCTACAACTGTACAGGGCTTTGGTGAGACCACACTTGGAGTGCTGCGTACAGTTTTGGTCTCCTTATTTAAGGAGGGATATACTTGCATTGGAGGCAGTTCAGAGAAGGTTCACAAGGTTGATTCTTGAGATAAGGGGGTTGTTTTATGAAGAACAGTTGAGCAGGTTGGGTCTATACTCATTGGAGTTTAGAAGAATGAGAGGTGATCTTATTGAAACATACAAGACTCTGAGGGGGCTTGACAGGATGGATGCGGAGAGGATGTTTCCCCTTGTGGGGGAATCTAGAACTAGGGGGCATAGTTCCATAATAAGGGGTCGCCCATTTAAAACAGAGATGAGGAGGAGTTTCTTCTCTCAGAAGGTCGTGAATCTTTAGAATTCTCTACCCAAGAGAGCTGTGGAGGCTGTGTCATTGAATATATTTGAATATATTTAAGGTGGAGATAGACAGATTTTTGAACGATAGGGGAGTCGAGGGTTATGGGGAGTGGGCAGGAAACTGGAGTTGAGGCCAAGATCAGATCAGCCATGATCTTACTGAATGGTGGAGCAGGCTCGAGGGGCCAAATGGCCTACTCCTGCTCCTATTTCTTATGTTGCTCAGTATGATTTACATTGTCAAATAGGTCCACAGCCCAGTCTGCTTTCATTACTGTTTGTGCATTCATGTTTTCTTTCATCCTGCGCCTGTTAATCGTCTACCAAATGATACACCAAAAGAATCGACCCATTGTTATGCCCCAGTAAAAAATCTCTGCAGTTGATGAGAGGAGACAGTGCACAAGTCATGTTTGTTGGCCAACAAGATGCCGGTCAGATTCATGAGGCATTGCTATTATTAGCATTGGAGCCTCCCACACTTGCTGACTATCTTGATTAATTTTTGGCAACAGAAAATACCCAAAGCAAAATAGAAATGGAGTATCAGAAATATATTTTGAAAACTGAGCCATGTAAATATGTCATGGTTGAGAGTTCTTTACACCATCTGAAACTAATATTTGATTGGCCCAGAATTTGCGGTCCTGGCGACAGCTTTAAAACTAACTCCAACTTCAGTATTTAGCACATGTACAGCCTAATGCAGAAATCCTGAAGTTGTAGTCCATCATTCACTACTCCTCCACAGGCTGCGCAGACTCCAGACCCCATCAAATCTCATGGCATCAGGTCAAACATGATTAACACCTACCGCCCTCCCTCTTTCAGCTGATGAACCAGTACTCCTCCATGTTGAACAACACTTGGAAGAAGAAGCACTGAAGGTAGAAAGGGCACAGAATGTACTCTGGGTGGGGGATTTCAATGTCCATCACCAAGAGTGGCTCAGTAGCACCACTACTGATTGGCTGGCCGAGTCCTGAAGGACATCGCTGCCAGACTAGGCTTGCAGCACATTGAGAGAGAAACAACAAGAAGGAAAAACCTACTTGACCTTGTCCTCACCAATCTACCTGTCCCAGATGCATCGGCCCATGACAGTATTGGTAGGAGTGATCACCACACAGTCATTGTGGAGACAAAGTCCCATCTTCACACTGAGGACACCCTCCATCGTGTTGTGTGGCACTACCAGTGTTAAATGGGATAGATTCAGAACAGATTTGGCAACTCAAAACTGGGCATCCATGAGGCATTGTAGGCCATCAGCAGCAGCAGAATTATATTCCACCACAATCTGTAATCTCATGGCCCGGCATATCCCTCACCCTATCATTACCATCAAAGCAGGCGACCAACCCTGGTTCAATGAAGAGTGTAAACGAGCATGTCAGGAGCAGCACCAGGCGTATCTAAAAATGAGGTGCCAACCTGGTGAAGCTACAACACAGGACTACATGCATGCTAAACAGCGGAAGCAACATGCTATAGACAAGAGCTATGCAATCCCAAAACCAACGGATCAGATAAAAGCTTGCAGTCCTGCCACATCCAGTCGTGATTGGTGATGGACAATTAAACAACTAACGGGAGGTGGTAGCTCCATGAACATCCCCATTCTCAATGATGGTGGAGCCTAGCATGTGAATGCAAAAGACAAGGCTGAAGTGTTCACAAGCAATGTCCCCTGTAAGCCATACTGCCTCTTGCGCAGACTACCTTCCCCCAATGCACGGCCCATTCAAATTTTTGCACATACGCGGTACCTACAATGCAAAAGCCGGTGAGCGGCCTACGTGGGACCTTGCAGATGACTGCGCGGTCGCATTAGCGGGAACACTGTCCGCAACCTTCTCTAGCCAGAAGTGCTGAGTGGATGATCCATCTTGGTTTCCTCCAGAGGGCCTCACCATCACAGATAACAGTATTCAGCCAATTCGATTCACTCCAACTATATTAGAAAAACAGCTAACCACACTGAATATAGCAAAGGCTATAGGCCCCGACAACATCCCAGCTGTAGTGCTAAAGACATGTGCTCCAGAACTAGCCATGCCTCTAGCTAAACTGTTCCAGTACAGCTAAAACACTAGCATCTACCCAACAAAGTGGAAGATTGCACAGGTATGTCCTGTCCAGAAGTCAATGGGAATCAGGGGGAAAACTCTCCACTGGCTGCAGTCATACCTAGCACAAAGGAAGATGGTTGTGGTTGTTGGAGGCCAATTATCTCAGCCCCAGGACATCACTGCAGGAGTTCCCCAGGGCAGTATCCTAGGCCCAACCATCTCCATCTTCAGCTGCTTCATCAATGACCTTCCCTCCATCATAACGTCAGAAGTGGGGATGTTCATGATGATTGTAATGTTCCGTTCCAGTCACATTTCCTCAGATAATTAACAGTCCGTGCCCACATGTAAGAAGACCTGGACAACATCCAGGCTTGGGGTGATAAGTGGCAAGTAACATTCACGCCACGCAAGTGCCAGGCAATGACTATCTCCAACAAGAGAGATTGAACCACTTCCCCATGACTTTCAACGATATTACCATCACCGAATCCCCCACTATCAATATCTTGAGGGTCACCATTGGCCAGAAACTTTACTGGACCAGCCACATAAATACTTGGCTACAAGAGCAGGTCAGATGCTGGGTATTCTGCAGCAAGTGACTCACCTTCTGACTCCCCAAAGCCTTTCCACCACCTACAAGGCACAAGCCAGGATTGTGATGGAATACTCTCCACTTACCTTGATGAGCTCCAACAACACTCAAGAAGCTCAATACCATCCAGGACAAAGCAGCCCGCCTGGTCGGCACCCCACCTTAAACAAACATTCACTCTCTCCACCAACAGCGCACTGTGATTGCAATGTGAATCACCCACAGGATGCAGCAATTTACCAAGGCTTCTTTGACAGTACCTCCCAAACCCGCAACCTCTACTATCTAGAAGGACGAGGGCAGCAGGCGCATGGGAACACCACCACCTCCAATTCTCTGCCAAGTTACACACCATCCTGTCTTGGAAATATATCACGGTTCCTTCAACGTCACTGGGTCAAAATCCTGGAACTCCCTCCCTAACAGCACAGAGAGTACCTTCACCACACGGACTGTAGCGGTTCAAGGTGGCGGCTCACCACCACTTTCTCAAGGGCAACGGGGGATGGGCAATAAATGCTGGCCTTGCCAGCGATGCCTACATCCTGTGAATGAATTAAAAAAATTGAAAAAAACATTTTGTTCCACTGGTTGAAAACAGAGTGTTAAAAATTGCGTGCATGACAGAAAGATATTTTCAGGCCAAGTCTGATTCTGGTTTAATAGTTGTCCAAAAAGCCTAACATGATGGGAATTTTTTTTTTTTTTTTTTTTATATATAAAAACAGAGGGCTGGTATCAGTAGGAATGCGCTGCAGTGAGTTTGAGGTTTTAAAGGTACTGTATCATCAGGAATTTCTGTAAGTATTGAGACAATTCTGGCAACTTGGACCACCAAAGATAATAGAGAAACTGAAACTCCTAGCATGTGGGAGTGCATCCAATTAAAGAAATGTGTATGAAGTCGCTGTATCCATTTCTGTTGGCTCGTGCAATTTTTAATTTTCAAGATTTAATACACTTCTTTATCTCCCTGGTGCATTAAAAATATCCTTGCTATTTCTTTTTCAGATGATAAGAAAATGGTTTAACCCCACAGTGCTGCATTTTCTGCTGCCGCTTCTTCACTGCACAATAGTAATGGATCAGGATCAGAATATATACATGAGAAACATTTACACTCTTCACCCAATCTCAGTCTACAATAGAAACTGTGAGTGTCATTACACAAAGCCCTCAGCCACCCCTATTTACACTACAAACATCACAGGGCAGCTCTCCCAGCTGAGTAATTTCGGTGCATACTCAACCTCTGGCACCATTGTGCTCTTTCCCTGAATATGTTCTCGGAGGTGTTATGGTGAGGTGACTGGCATACAATTGCAGGAGGTAAAGCAGTGCAGCCTAAAGCCTTCAGACACTGTTACGCATTCGACTGATTTTGTGCTTGCATGTTATTCACACTAGGATGAGTATTTAGGGACGAGATAGCAAATTTAAACAGGAGCATGAGAATTTTAAAATTGCAGTGTTGGGTGCACAGAAACCAATGTAGGTCAGCGGCAGGTCTTGCTGAGGGATACGATACGGAGAGCAGAGTTTTACAGGTGTTGAAGTACTGTAAGTATGGTAGTGTCATGGTTATGTTACTGGACAAGTAATCTAGAGGCCTGCGCTAATAATCCCGAGAATGAGTTCAAATCCCCCATGGGAGTTTGAGAATTTGAATTCAGTTTTTTTTATTTGCAGATTAAAAAAAATGCTATTAGTAAAATTGACCATGAAGCTGGTTGTAAAACCCAACCGGTTCACTAATGCCCTTTAGCGAAGGAAATCTGCTGTCCTTATTCAGTCTGCTCCAGTTCCACACTAACATGGTTGGCTCTTAGTTGCCCTCTGAATTGGCCTAGCAAACCACTCAGCTGTATCAAACAGGTACAAGGCGGCAGCATATCTTGAGGTTGGAAAAAAAGTGGCCACAGCTGCATTAGAATAGTCGAGTCAGGAGGTGAGAAAAGATTAGTTTCAGCAACAGATGTGCTCAGATAGCAACAGAGAAGGGTGACGTTACGGAAGTGGAAGCAGACGGCCCTTGTGAAGAGGGCATATGGGGTGAGAAATTCAGCTCGGAGTCGAGTAGGAAGCCAAGGTTGTGAACAACTCGTTTATGGGGCTTCTGGAGTTTGGCTTTTAGACACATTTTTGAGTCACCTTGATGAGCACCAAAAAAACACACACAATACTTGGAAAAATGTTAACTGGACTTTTGTTCCAATAGACTTCATAAATAGCTGTGAGTGTGTTATATACATTTCATTACCAGAAGCTGATTTCTTGCATATAGCTCAGGCAAGGCAACCAAACAGGATACACATATTAACCAATCAGAGTAGAGATTGCAGTTTGTTGTCCAAGTGCCTACCTGTCTGAGCCAACACCACGACTCTTTTCCTTTTGAAGTGCAGGATCGACCCATATAACAAGCACAGACTGTGGACTCATAACTCGAACTGTTATGTCTCTGGGCTCGTGCAACTCAACAGTCTCTAAAACAATAACAGGTGATCACCCAAAAATAATCATGGTTGTATCAAAAATATTTAAAGCAATTGTGAGGGTGCAGTCAGAAATGCAAAATCAGAATATATGTGGAAAATAAAATAGGTATTAAAGTCATGAGAAAATTCCATTACCGCAAATTACTAGGGAATGCTCCCGGAGCCTCCTGGCATGGAGTCTCAGTCAACAGGAGCTTGAATTCAAGAAGCAGGCATGAAAGACAACGCGCCCAAATAGCAGCACTCTGGATTGTCCGCTTATTAAAGTCAATGACTGGAAAATCGGGAGCAGTGTGACGAACGCTGACCTTTGCACCAGATTTGCCAATCATGCACTTGTCTAGCAAGCACCTATACTGGAAGTGGAGTCTCTGAAACTATACGCTACTATGAGCTGTACGAATGTCATGCTATATCTAAGGAAGAACTGTAAAATTCTGCAATCGCACTATTTATATAATTTTTGAACCATTTTTTAAACAGCTTAGTTTGGAGTTTTGCCATTTCAACAAGTAAATAATACATTAAGAGAGAGGCTACAATATGTGAGCAGAAACAGTTCTCAAAACTAAAGTAATCACTCTAACCTCTGTCCTCGGCCTCCTATATTGTTCCAATGAAGCTCACGCAAGCTTGAGGAACAGCACCTCATCTTTTGATTAAGCACTCTACAACCTGCCAGCTTCAGCTGTGAGTGCAACAACTTCCAATCATAACCACTGCTCCCGCTTTCTCAGACAGCAGGTGCTGATAACCGATCTGCTCTTGCCATTTACACCTTCTCTGGACCCATCATTTATTTCTTTATCATCCCATTACCACCCCACTTTTGCCTTGCACCATCATCCGTTTCATAATTTAATCTCTCCTGCCCGTCACCCTATCACAGACCTTCTCTTTTGGTCTTTCCCACCCCCACCACCCCCTTTACCCTGGCTCGATACTTGCTTAAAAACTGTTAAATTGCTAACTTCTTCCAGTTCTGATCATAGGTCATCGGCCTGAAATGTGAACTCTGTTTCTCTCTGAAATTCTGCTGATCTGCCTCAGTTAACTTGTTCTGTCCACTGGATGGTTAACCAGCATCACCAATGTGCACAGCAGTTTGCTGCAAATTAAAATGGTAACAATTTCACTAACAAGAAAAATCCAGGCAAATCTCCCTGCTTCAAAAACTGTTTGAATGAAGGCATTCTCAATTTGAAATCTGTCTCTATGTGAAAGTCCCAAAAGGCACAATTATTATTTACTTGTTAGCAATGCATTTATGATCATTTTGTGAATAAGAATATCACAATTAGAGCTATGTGTTTACATCTAATATACAACCCCTCTGGAGAAGTGTGAAGCTTTATGCACAGAGCCAACGAGTTTTGCAGTTATAACGCCAGCCAAAACCCACCTGGAACTTTGCGTTTTGTTGGGGCTGCTCTGTAAACAGGTTCCCTCTGCCCGAGGGCATTCCTTGCTCGCAGAGATACCCTGTACATTGATTCAGGAACTGTGGAAAGACAAGCACGAGAGCATAAGAAAGAAATTCCATGGCAAAGCAATCACTTCACTCGTTAAAGTCTTGTTAAGTATGGCAGGTTGACATTGTAGTACTGAGAAACAAGTTTCAAAACCGTCATTGATTACTGCATGCACATACTATAGCCAGCTTTACAGTTGAATTTCTGATCCAAAATGTAAAATTAAATGGCCTCAGCTATTGAAGGAATTCTGTAAAATCTTCAAAGCAGTTTCAATATTGCATGTGCTGGTGCAGTAGATAGATGACCCACCAAGTTTTTGTACTTCATGTCTCCTTTGTTCTTTTGGATGTGGTGCATACTTCATTCTCCTGCCACTAGCCCCATAACCAAGCAGATAACTTCTAGCTTGAGAGGTACGAGGTGATCTCAATCGAAGTGAAACCTCATCGTCAGAAGATCTGACTTGCAGATGCGGAGGTTTCTTTGTTACTCTCCTCTCTAAAAAAAAAGACATTCCTCAGGTTAATTGCCTTCTAATAAGTAGTAGTTGTTTCTAGTTAAGAACATAAGAACACAAGAAATAGGAGCAGGAGTAGGCCATTTGACCCTTCGAGCCTACTCCATAGGAACAGGAGTAGGCTGCTTAGCCCCTTGAGCTTGTTCCGCCATTCAACGAGATCATGGCTGATCTGCGACCTAACTCCATATACCCACCTTTGCCCCATATCCCTTAATACCTTTGGTCAACAAAAATCTATCAATCTCATATTTAAAATTAACAATTGATCCGGCATCAATTGTTGTTTGTGGAAGAGAGTTCCAAACTTCTACCTCCCTTTGTGTGTAGAAGTGTTTCCTAATTTCACTCTTGTAAGGTCTGGCTCTAATTTTTAGACTATGCCCCCTAGTCCTACATTCCCCAACCAGTGGAAATAGTTTCTCTCTATCTACCCTATCTGTTCTCTTTAATATCTTGAAAACTTCGATCAAGTCACCCCTTAACCTTCTAAATTCCAGGGAATACAATCCTAGTTTGTGTAATCTCTCCTCGTAATTTAGGAGGAGTCCAGGTATCATTGTTAAATCTATGCTGCACTCCCCCCCCCCCCCCCCAAGGCTAATATATCCTTCCTAAGGTGTGGTGCCCAGAATTGCTCAAAGTACTCCAGGTGTGGTCTAACTAGGGCTCTGTACCACTGTAGCATAACTTCTGCCCCCTTGTATTCGAATAAGATCATGACTGATCTTCTGCCTCAACTCCACCTTCCCGCACTATTCCCATATCCCTTGATTTCCTTAATATCCAAAAATCTCTCTCAGTCCTAAATGGTCAACCCCTTATTCTGAGACTGTGACCCCTAGTTTGCGACTATCCATCAAGGGGAAACATTCTTCCAACCAAGGAAGGATATGCTTGCCTTAGAGGGAGTACAACAATGGTTTACCAGACTGATTCCTGGGATGATGAGGGCATTGTCCTATGAGGAGAGATTGAGTAGACTAGGCCTATATTCCCTAGAATTTAGAAGGACGGGAAGTAATCTCATTGAAACATATGAAATTCTTAAGGGGTTTGACAGGGTAGATGCTATTAAATGTTAGTGTTCAGAGAGATTTAGATATCCTCATACAAGAAACACAGAAAGTTAGCATGCAGATACAGCAAACAATTAGGAAGGTAAATGGCATGTTGGCCTTTATTGCAAGGGGGTTGGAGTACAAGAGTAAGGAAGTCTTGCTACAATTGTACAGGGCCTTGGTGAGACCACACCTGGAGTACAGTGCACAGTTTTGGTCTCTTTATCGGAGAAAGGACATACATGCAACAAAGGTTCACTAGACTGATCCTGAGAAGAATGAGAGGTGATCTCATTGAAACATATAAGATTCTGAGGGATATTGAAAGGATAGATGCTGAGAGGTTGTTTCCCCTGGCTAGAGAGTCAAGAACTAGGGAGCATAGTCTCAGGATAAGGTTTGGCCATTTAAGGCTGAGATGAGTAGGAATTTCTTCACTCAGAGGGTTGTGAATCTTTGGAATTTTCTACCCCCAAGGGCTGTGGATGCTGAATAGTTGAGTATGTTCAAGGCCGAGATAGATTTTTGGCCTCTCGGGAAATCAAGGGACACGGGGATCGGGTGGGAAAGTGGAGTTGAGGTCGAAGATCAGCAATGATCTTACTGAATGGCGGAGCAGGCTCGAAGAGACGTATGGCCTACTCTTGCTCCTAATTCTTATGTCCTTATGCTGGGAGGATGTTTCTCCTGGCTGGAGAGTCTAGAAGTAGTCTCAGAATAATGGGTCGACCATTTAGGACTGAGATGAGGAGAAATTTCTTCAAAGGGTTGTGAATCTTTGGACTTCTCAACCCCAGAAAGCGTTGGATGCTCAGTCGTGGAGTATATTCAAGACAAAGATCGATATAGTTATGGATACTAAGGGAATCAAGGGATATGGGGATAGTGCGGGAAGGTGGAATTGAGGTAGAAGATCAGCCATGATCTTATTGAATGGTGGAGCAGGCTCGAAGGGCCGAATGGCCTACTCCTGCTCCTATTTCTTATGTTCTTATATACTCAAGTCTGCAACCATTAGATTTGAGGGAGCGGAGATGGAACCCATATCTGTGGGAAGGACCAGGAGAGGAGAAAGTAAAGGCTTTACTGTGGACAAGGGCATCAAAAGTATCGATGAACAAATCAACAGTTGCAGAAATATTGCGCCAAACAGAAATATACTGATACATAGGCCTATGTTCGGTTACCACCTAATTTTTGAGCAATTTTGATTTGATGGTAATGCCTACGGCCAGAATAGGATGGAAATTTATCTGAGATACGATACAAACAAAAACCAATGTGCGTCAAAGTCCTCTGCTATTTTAATGGAGGCATTAATTCTGATTTTACACAGGCCAACTGGCAAGTTAAAATAGTAGAGAAAAGAACTTGACAAAAGCATTTGTACAGTAACATCCCAAAGTGTAACTTCCAGGCTTATTGGCCTCAGCCACTGCGAATAATGGTAGTCAATTACCATAAACAAAGCTGTTGTACATCTTTCACTGCAGATGTGTATATGTGTGCGTGTGCACATATTTTATATATATTATAATTAATAAAAGAGAGCAAGAAATAAAATGTCAAATGTACTTGCATATGACTCTAGTTTATGTAAACTGTTGGCAGTGGGTGGGTGTATCCTACAGATATAAACATGTCCTCAGTTATACTGGTAATAAAGCTAATCCTGATGCATACAAATCTAGTTAAAATCAACATTTTTCTTTGGTTCGATACAAGTTCCCAATTAACTTTTGGTATATTTTGACAACCAAAGAGCCCCTCAAATGTAAAATTCAAAATTTATATTTTCTGAATATCTATCTATTCACAGACCTATGTATGTAACTATCTGTTTATCTATGTCTATCGATGCATGTATCTAGCTATCTGTAGCTAACTATCATGAATGACGATTGCTCAAACTCAAAGCTGTGGGGATTCAGAGTAAACTGTTGGTATGGATAACAAAATAGCAGAAGGGTAGAAAACATCACTTATTCTTTAGAGGAGTTATGTCAGGGTGGGAGAAAGTACTGAGCGAGGTGCTCCAGGGCTCAGTGTCGAGACCACTACTGCTACTGTATCTCATTTACATAAATGACCTGGACTCAGAAACTTCCATTCTCTCGAGCTGAAGTGGCATTGACCAGCACCATTCCAGCCCCTCTGTTCAGTGAATTTAACCCGTTGAGAGCCAAATCTAAATTCATAGTAGCACATTATGAACCATATCAAGGTCCTTCTGTGATGAAAATCCGAAATCTTGAAAAATGCCAATGACATTAAATCATATTAAAATTATATATTACTGACGGTTAAACACAAAGGCCCAGAAATTTGGGTCCCAGGGTGAGTACGCATGGGGTACTCACCCGTAGGCCCAATGGAAGTGGCAGTTTTCTGCATGCACTGCGCATGCGCGGGAAACCGGCACTTCCGTTCCCCTGAAAGAAGGGGTTCAGAGTTGGAACGTGTGTGCAGGAGAGGCTGCGCGTGCGCATCGAACTTAGGTTTTTTTTCCCCACAGGTTTTCCGGGGAGGGTAAGTCTGCAGAAGTTACACATATAAAAAGCAGGCGTAAGACCTGCTTTTTACAAGGTAAGTGGTGAATTATTTAAAATTAAAACATTTTTTCCACAGGTTTATTATTTTTAAATACTTTAAAGCAAGGTAAGTTTATTTTTAGCCCCATTACAAAATAAAATTATTTTTTTCAAAAATTTAAATTATTGTTTAAAATAGTTATTTCATGTAATTTATAGTTTATTTAAAAAATTTGATTTAAAAAAATGTATTAAGATTTAGTGATGTTTTGGGGCCCGTAGTATTTCTAAGTTTTGACAGCTCTTCCTGTCAAAGTTATGAATGAAGCATTCCCTGCTTCGATTGGCTCCCCATGGCCCACATAATCCCAGGGGACACATCAAACTAATTCCGCCCCTGGGATACGCAAGCACTGCGCGCCGGCAGCTGGAGCAGGCCCAGGATCGGAATTCCACGGGGGCCCACAGCTCAACGGCCGGCGCGCAAGGTAAGTGCAGGTCGGGGTCTTGCACCCGCGGGAAGCCCCCGACCCGAATTTCTGGGCCAAAATGTTAGCATCTTGGCTTACACCTCAGTTCTATATCCAATAGCAATGGACAGGGGGCAGAGAGGGACCCAGCTGTATAAATGTAGCACACTTGCTCATATTATTGATTCATAACTAATATATTAAAGACAATAAATCAGTCATGCTCCAAGCATCACACTCCAGATGTCACACTTTTTGTACAGTTGAAAAACAACCATAAAAGCTGCTTTCAGCTAAAGCCTGGAACTGACCAGCACAGTCCAATCTGCAAACTTCCCTGATCAAACAACAGTTAAACTCTGAGTAACCTCAGACTGCATTTATTTAATAATCAGCTCGTGCCTTAAAGGGACTCAGCTCCACCTTAACAATAGAATTATCAGGATAATGCTCCTATCATTATAAAACAGCACATGACATCATTACTCATCAACAAAGTTGTCTAGTTGAATAAACTTATGTTAATTTGTCTTTTTACCTTCCCTCCCCTCACCAACTGATTGTTCTGCTTTAGAAGTTGATAACAAATTATTAGCATTTTAAGTAAGATGGTATTAAATAATGTAGCACCTCTGGGCAGAACATTTTCAGTACTAACAGTTAAAAAAAATCCCCATGAATTTACTAAAAGGCAGTCAGTTTTCAAAATGTAAATGTTTTGGTTGAAGATGCCTTTCAGTACAAAATTATAAACAAAGTCTGGAGGGGGGGGGGGGCGGGGATTGCCACATGGTACTATGTGCAGCAAAAACATTAACACATTTTTGAAGAATGTGTTTATGATTAAAGTACACAGCGCCGAGGAAATCGTCTCCCTTATACTACAACAAAGATTCAAAACAGATGAGCAGCTTCTGATCTGATGTTTTCACTAATCCAAAATGTATAAAGATGCTGATTTCTGTTTGTTATGTATAGCAAAGAAATATCAATGTATACCAGTTAAAAATCAACCCAAAGAATGAAAACCATCTTCCATTTCTTTTCATATGTAACTTTCGGAGTTAATTACTATACCAAGAACCCCCGCCCCCCCCCGCAAAAAATTCCCAAACTCCGGAATAAGAGGAAAGTCTTCATGAATCCAAATTCTCTCCTCAAATCAGCTGGCATTCACAAATTCTCTCACCTTTCTCATTTCACTTGCACAGATGTTGCTCTCCTTTTCCAGCTCTATGGCATTTCAAATGATAATTCACCCTTTAGGCTCCATTACAGGCTCCAGCTTCAGGTTTTAAATCTCCTTTCCCTGCATCTTTCCCATTGAGCAGTTTCCAATTCTAAAGCAGCAGAAGGAGCTCAGACTGAAGTTGGGAGTCAAGAGGGAAAGTTACCATTTAAGTGGTTGGAAACTAAATATTCCAAGATACTTGACTTTTAGAAGAGATAGGCAGAATGGAAAAGGAGGGGGGGAGATAGCCCTGATAATAAAGGATGGGATAAAGACAGTAGAGAGAAAGGATCTTAGCTTGGAAAATCAAGGTGTAGAATCAGTTTGGGTGGTGCCAAGAAATAACAAGGGACAGAAAACACTGGTGGGAGTAGTTTATAGGCCCCCTAACAGTAGTTGTAGTGCCAGAGAGTATAAATCAGGAATGTAATCTTTATACCGACTGGGCAAACCAAATTTGTAGCAATAGTGTGGAGGATGAGTTTATGGAATGCAATCAAATAGTTTTTTACATCAGTATGTCTAGGAACAGGCTATTTTAGATCTAGTGTTGTGCAATGACACAGGGTTAATTAATAACCTTGTAGTAAAGGAGCCTCTGGGGAAGAGTGATCACAATATGTTAGAATTTTATATTGAGTTTGAGAGTGATTTAGCTAAGTCCGAAACTAGGGTCCTAAATCTAAACAAAACAAACTACGTAGGTATGAGGTAAAAGGTATAGAGGGCGCAGAATTCTTAAAATGCATCCAGGAGAACTTTTTTAGCCAGTACGCAGCAAGCCCAACAAGAGTGGGGGCAGTTCTGGAGTTAGTTTTAGGGAATGAAGCTGTCCAGATGGAAGGGGTATCAGTGGGAGAGCATCAGTGGTATTGATCATAATTCAGTTAGATTTAGCATAGTTATGGAAAAGACAAAGATAGACCAGGAGTAAAAGTTCTAAATTGGGGAAAGGCCAATTTTACTAAGCTGAGATGTGATTTAGCAAAAGTGGACTGGAAACAGCTACTTGAAGTAAATCACTGTCAGAGCAGTTGGAGGCATTCAAGGAGGAGAGAGTGAGGATTCAGAGCAAATATGTTCCCACAAAGAAAAAGGGGGGACTCCCAAATCTAGACCCCTCTGGATGTCAAGGGGCATACAAGGTAAGATAAGGCAAAAAAGGGAAGCTTATGTCAGATACCGAGCACTAAATACTGCAGAAAGCTTAGAGGAGTATAGAAAGTGCAGGGATGAAATTTTAAAAAAAATTAGGAAAGCAGAGGACATTAAAAAAATTGGCAAGCAAAATCAAGGAAAACCCAAAAATGCTTTATAAAAACATAAAAAGCAAGAGGGTAACAAAGGAAAGTACAGGGCCTATTAGGGACCAAAAAGGTAACCTGTGTGTGGAGGTAGAAGATGTGTGTATGGTTCTTAATGAAAGCGTTGTGTCTGTTTTCAAAAGAGAGGAACGATGCAGACATTGTAGTTAAGGAGGATGAGCGTGAATTATTGGATGGGATAAACATAGTGAAAGATGAAGTATTAAGGGGTTTAGCATCTTTGAAAGTAGATAAATCGCCAGGCCTGGATGAACTGTATCCCACGCTGTTAAGAGAAGCAAGGGAGGAAACAGCGGAGGCTCTGACCATCATTTTCCAATCCTCTTTGGCTACAGGTGTGGTGCCAGAGGATTGCTAATGTTGTGCAGTTGTTTAAAAAGAGTGAAAGGGATAGACCGAGTAATTACAGGCTAGTCAGGATAACCTCGGCGGTAGGCAAATTATTGAAAAAAATTCCGAGGGACATTATTAATCGTCATTTAGAAAGGCACGGATTAATCAAGTCTGACTAACTTGAATGAATTTTTTGAGGAGATAACAAACTATGTTAATGGTCGACGGATGTTTATGTGACTGGAAGGCTGTTTCCAGTAGGGTTCCACAGGGCTCAGTACTAGGTCCCTTGCTTTTTGTGGTATATATCAATGATTTAGACTTAAATGTAGGGGGCATGATTAAAAAGTTTGCCGATGATACTATCAACCGCATGGCCAATTTTTGTGAGAAAGAAAGCTGCAGGAAGATATCAATGGACTGAGTGTGAGGTAATGCATTTGGGGAGGGTTAACAAGGCATGGGACTACTCAATAAATGGTAGGATACTGAGAAGTGTAGAGGAACAGAGGGACCTTGGAGTGCAAGATTCTATACAAGTTTAACGTAACTTTATGATAGCAAAATACTGCGGATGTTGGAAATCCGAAATAACAACAGAAAATGCTGGAAAAACTCAGCAGGTCAGGCAACATCCGTGGACAGAAATTTGAGTCCACGGATGTTGCCTGACCTGCTGAGTTTTTCCAGCATTTTCTGTTGTTATAACGTAACTTTATGCTTTTGAATTTTGAAATGAACCCATGTTTTGTTTGTACTTTTTATGGCTTTGTTAACCTGCATTGCTTCTTTTAATGATTTGTGTATCTGTAGCCCTAGATCTTTTTGCACCTCTACCCCGTTTAGATGCTTATTTTCCAAGGAGTAGGTGACCTCCTTATTCCCCCTGCCAAAATGCACCACCTCACACTTATCTATATTGAAATTAATTTACCAATAACACACCAATCTGCAAGTTTGTTAATGTCATCTTGTATTTTGTCACAGTCTTTCTCAGTATTAACTACAGCCTCAATTTAGTGACATCCGCAAATTTTGAAATTGTCTTCCAATTCCCGAGTCCAAATCGTTTATGTAAATCGTGAACAGGGGTCCCAGCACCGATTCCTGTGGAACACCACTTCCCACCTTCTGCCAGTCTGAGTAAATACCCTACTCTTTGTTTTCTGTTTTGTAGCCAGCTTGCTATTCATTCTGCTACTTTCTCCATGACTCCACATGCTCCAACCATAGTCATGAGTCTACTATACCGTACCTTATTGAAGGCCGTTTGAAAATCCAAGTATATTACATCTACTACATTACCTGTATCTACTCTTTGTCACTTCTTCAAGCAATTGATTGATGAATATGAAACTTTAGCCAAACAGCAATGAACCAAAACTGAACAGAAAGTGAACCGAACAATGAAAAAGTAGCGTCTTTTTTTTTTAAAGATGGAGGAAAAACAGTAATTTCCTCCCAGTTTCTTTTGATTTTAGTAATTCCAAGAGGAGAAGCTGGGGATTTACACACAGTTTCCAATTTGCTGATGAACTTCTCTCAGTAGTAGCAATTGCCCTACAATTGAGTTCAGGGATTAGACCTATTTACAGCAATTAGGCCCAAGACCTTAAAAGGACAGGTCATTTAACACACAGTTGCAGTTGAGCAGCAGAATAATACATTGCAAATTATATAGAATAACATGACTGCTATTCTAAGACAGCCTATCATTTAGCTTACCATGAGCAATATTACAGAAGATTCACTAGCTTTATACAATAGCCGTGATTTAGAATGGAATACGATAGAGAATTTATTCCATGCACAAAAAAACAGCCTGACTAGAACTCTTGCTAGCAGTTTCGGAGCTCTATGCTCATATTCACCATCATGCCAAGTGTTACCATAACCCCCTCAATGAGCTCCACTCTAAATAATTCCATTGTTCAGTAGTACAAAAACCAGCACACACTTGACCCAAAATTATTATTTTTTTGTACAACCTATAACTGATACAACCATCACCACAATACAAACACCTCCTCAATATAATCAAACAAATCTTCCTATCGTGTACCAATGATGAGTGAGCATACAGACTCGAGGGCAAGTGATGAAAAATCCCAAAGTAGTCTTTGGTGCTACTGTAACATCTGTAATTTCTTTTACATTTTAATCAGTATAAAACTCACTTGTGCACATCTAATTTGATCCATTCACTCCCTGAAAGCATAAAAGAAAATAATTCAGTCCTTTGTTACAAAAAGGGACTCTGTAATAGAAGTGTGTTTTTAAAAGTAATGGGAATGTCTAACTGTCCATAACTTCATCATTCACTTTGTGCCTGTTATAAAATAGCAATTTGGATGCTATGGATTCTTTAGAGGTATTACCACCTGGCTTCCATGATTAAACATACCAATCAGGGGTTCCTCCAATGGCCTAAGGAATAAAAGCACTAATTGGTCAGGTACTAAGCCATACAGTACAAGCAGCCCCAAATGTAATCATCACTGTGGTGTTAGCTGCTGACAGCAGGGCAGTATTTGGGGTGCTATAATTGCCCTTCACACCCCTGGGCTTTTTGGTGGGGGGGAGGGGAGGAGGAGGAAATCAACTAGTGTGGCCTCATCCTGATCACCAGCCAATGCTCTTGGTGGAAAGTGCACGCACGCACGCACGCACGCACGCACGCACACACGCACGCACACACGCACACACGCACACACACCCACACGGACATTAGGTGAAAGCAAGTTTTGTCTTGGCCATGATGCTCCCACAGTTAAATAACTTGAAGACACTATCTAGCAGGAGTCAGTGCCTCCAGAACAGTGAAGTAAGAATTGGGGGAAAAAGTCAATAATTGCTGGGGTGGAGGGATAGAATCACATGGGATAAATTTAGAGTGATCTCACCACATTCTAAACAGAGCTGAGAAATATGTTTTACAAATAGCACTTTAACATAATAATGCATTCTACCCGTATTAAATTAGTCGCAAAACAGTGACTCTTATATACATTAACTAGCTGAAGTGCCCGGCAGTGCCGAGGCTTTTTCGAGGGCATGTTGTTGTTGGGGAGGAGCGCGCGCGCGGGGCCGGGGGGGGGGGGAGCGCGCGCGGGGCCGGGGGGGGGGGTGGGCGCGCGCGGGGCCGGGGGGGGGGGCGCGCGCGGGGCCGAGGGGGCTGGGCGCGCGCGGGCGGGGGGAAGGGCGCGCGCGGGCGGAGGGAAGGGCGCGCGCGGGCGGAAGGGCGGGGGGAAGGGCGAGCGCGGGCGGGGGGAAGGGCGAGCGCGGGCGGGGGGAAGGGAGAGCGCGGGCGGGGGGAAGGGAGCGCGCGACCGGGGGGGAAGGGAGAGCGCGACCGGGGGGGAAGGGAGAGCGCGACCGGGGGGGAAGAGAGAGCGCGACCGGGGGGAAGAGAGAGCGCGACCGGGGGGAAGAGAGAGCGCGACTGGAGGGGGGAAGAGAGCGCGCGACTGGGGGGGGGGAAGAGAGAGCGCGACTGGGGGGGGAAGAGAGGGCGCGACTGGGGGGGAAGAGAGGGCGGGGAGGGGAGGGGGAAGGGAGGGCGGGGGGAGGGGAGGGAGGGGAGGAGGAGAGAGGAGGGGAGAGGGGAAGAAGGGGCGGGGGGAGGGAGGGGAGGAGGAGGAGAGAGGAGGAGGGGGGAGAGGAGGGAGGGGGGGAGGGGAGGGGAAGGGGGAAGAGTCCACGAGCCCCCTGATCCCCGTCCCCCCCAAACTCCCGAGCCCCCTGATCCCCACGCCCCGAACTCCAGAGGTTGGCCCCCCCGAGGCTCGCCCCCCCCCCACACCAACCAAGCACCGAACTCCGGAGGCGCGATCTTCCGAGCACCGGCCTCCCGAGCTGGCTTCAAGATTGCGGCTGTGCGAGACGGCCGGAGGGCCCGGTTGCCAGGGTAACCGTTGACGCTGACCAAGCCCCGCCCCCCGGCCGAGCCAGAGAGAGACGCCGCGTCGCAGCTGCTCCTGCTGCGCGCGCACCCTTTAGTAAGGTAGCGGGGCTGGGCTGAGGCCCGCCCCTCCAGCCTTTGAGTGTGGCCAGGAGGTGCCTTGCTCGGGCATGGGTGCGGAGGAGACGCCGAGGCTTGGAGGCCTACCTGGAAAAACGGGGAAAGGTAGGAAAATTAATGAGATGAGATAAGTTAATTACATTCTAAATCATTTTTTTGTGAAACAATATGTGTTTTAAAAGCAACGTTTTTTTTAAAGACGCAGAAAGCGGGGAAAAAGGAAAAGTTTGGAATCAAGATGGCGGCGACTCACCTCGGTTCAGAACGATGAGGCCCGCCCACACACGCACCGATTGGCCCGGCGGCACACGCCAGCAACCCGGCGTACAATTGGTCGAGCTCGAGGTCACTCTGTCGCTAATGAGCGCATAATGAGATGCTAATGAGCGGAACGTTAAGGTTTTTCGGATACCGCGAGTGCGATTTTAGCCCGGCCGAAACGTAAATACGCTTAAAACCGTTTTGGAAAGGTAAGCTTTCTTTCGACGTAACGCACGCGTAGGTACGCCCTGTAACTTTCGAGCGCATAGCCGCCCAGACGCACACGTGCAGACAGACAGAAGGACAGACAGAAGGACCGATTTATATATATAGATGAGCGTCAAAATTTTCTCATAAATCTCACTATTATTACATCACCGAGCAACATGGAAGCAGCATCTTAGCAACATCTGCTTATGTAAATTCACGGTTATGGCAAATAATATGTATTTGTAAAATGGTGCAATTCAAATATACAATCATCGCTTTAATATGTAAATATGCAGAAGTCAGAGTGTAAAAGAGGAAACAAGAGGCACATGATTCTAGAACCTTTTCAATGACCATCAGGTTGGAGTGCTAGGTTGGGAGTTCATTTGGAACTTATTTATAAAATATGCAGGAAAAAAGTGTCATGGCCAAGAAAGAGACATGGGATAAAGAAGTTATCAATATAAATCATTTATTCAAAGCATAGAATTTAACAATATCTGGATTGTAAATTTACTGACAATTATCTACAAAACATTTAAAACAAGTATTGAATATCATCTTGTATCTGAATCTAGTACTTTCAAATGCTAATGAATTGCTAAATAAATATCAAAGTTGAATATCAGCTGTACGTGTAACATTAATTGAGATAGATGATAAAATTTGAAAAATTATATGCACAGTAAGTACACTATTTTTGTTGGCCCTTTTTAGATTTCACACATCTCTCTGAGGAGCTTTCCAAGGAATCATTTTAAATATTCTCTATAAGACCACCTTCAAAATGAAGAGGTACATCGGTCACAGTGCCCTCATTCCCCTCAAGGTGATAGTCACCTGATACAAAGGTGGTGTTCATGGAAAAACGCCACACATTGTAAAGAGGAGTAGTGGAGTCTCAAGTGCATGCAGCATAATATGCTGTGACAACTACATCCTGTGGCTTATTACAATGTAGTTATTGTTTCTGCACTTTCCTTCCTGTATTTTCTGGCACTGTCATAGAAATCAAGGGACATCACCAGAGGCTGATGTATCCCAATTACTACGAATGAGGTATCCCACTGCTGTATTTACATTCTAGGGTCATGTCATGTTTTGCACCCCTTCAATCTCTACCCTTTCCTCAGTCACAGTAGTTCTTCATCTTTGACAGACAACTCCTCCAAAATCATAGTGGCTTGCTATTATTTGAACCCAACAATGTTGATGTGGAAGAATCATCTGTGGAAATAAAAGGGCAAGACTTTCATTTAATTTATGTTGGAATCTGCATTAACTTGAATGGTGAGATCAGAATTGGACTTTAGAAAATTTTGAACATAAGAAAGCCAACAATATTGAACTAATCCAGAAACAGTCTATTACACAATGTATAATGATGTTAGTAGAGACTATAAGATATGAAGCAATAGAATATGGGTTCGATAAAACCCTCATCACTCACCACTGAATCACTGGAATCACAGGAGGTATCTGGTCCATGTCCCACAAGTTGGAATATTGCAGCTACCAATACCCATTACCATCTCATCTGGCTTCGCATACCTTTTATTGTCTCTTTTTCTTCTTTTGTTCGATCGCAGCTTTGCCTTCGATCTTTTTATTTTCTTTCCAGTTTTGAAGAAGGGTTTCAACCCGAAACGTCAACTCAAATTTCTCTCCACGGATGTTGCCTGGCCTGCTGAGTTTTTCCAGCATTCTCTGTTGTTATTAAGAATTTTCTACTTTGGCACATCAATATGTTTGTGGGTTTCTTTTGATTGCTAAATGCAGTTTTTTGCCAAGCTCTACATTTCAAGTTATTAATGGGCTTCGAACGGTCCTTAGACGCTTGAGTTACTTTGAAAACTTTGTTGATTTTTCTGGCAATAAAATTCCAACCGCACCAATGACCCTCAACTGTGAACCATTTGGATTTTGTGCCTGAGATTGCATTTGATAAAGTTGCTTGGCAGACACTTCCAAAGGCAGTGTGAAGGATTTAGCCTTTCACCATATGCCTTTTCTGGATACTCTGTTCTACTCTTAACTGCCATGCAGAATAATAAATATCAGCCCCAATTTGAGTGCAATCTGAGGTGCAGTTATTGACCAGTTTCTGGAACCACCTGTCTCATTGGGCTCCCATTTTATACCGTGGGTTCTTCGTTTACATATTAATGCATTGGAGACGGTTTTTGGCAGATCTATATTCATTGAGGGATAGGTCCGTGACTGGCAGATGTCTTTTAATATAGACAAAAGTAGTGTGATGTACTAGGGTAGGGGCAACTCTAAACATGAATATACCATGCAGAGTTGCATGCTCAAAGCTGCTGAGTGGGAGAAGGAATTGGGAGTTATTGTGTATGATGCATTAAAGGTCTATGACCAGTTCTACAAGGCTATTATGAAAGTGAACAGGATGTATTGCCAGGACAATTAAACATAAAACAGTAAACACTATCTTTTCTTTGTCAATGGCCTAGGTTAGGTCACATCCATAATACTGTGCCCAGTTTTAGTCCCCTTGCATGTTGGGGGAACATCGAGGCCCTGAAAAAGGTGCAGAGGAGGCCAATAGGCTAGAAAAGCATAGACTTTGAAGAGATGTGATTGAGGTCTTTAGAATAATGAAAGGATTAAACTCGGTCTAAGTGGCTAGGATAGTAAGTTAGATAAGTTAGGGAGCACCAGGGACATAAGTCTAAAGAGAGGGTAGGAATAGGTTAGATGCTAAGAGTTGTCACAAAGAGGCATCGACCTCTGAAATAAGTTGCTGGCACATGCAGTTAGTGTAGATTTGTGGTAAACCACTGTTATTGTTATTCACTGTTGTTGTTGTTGCTGCACACTGTTGTACCTATGCATGCCTCAACATGTCTCGGCTGGCTCCACCCACAGGCCCAGGTATAAAGGTGATTGACCTGCAGCCCCCTGCCTTCTTGGAACCCAGTCAACCACGAGAGGCATGCTCTGTTCTTTGCTAATAAAAGCCTTGTTACTCTCCTAACTCTCCGTCTTTTATGAGTAATTGATAGCGCATCAAGATTCACTGCAAAGATTCAAAAGGGAGCTGGACAAGATCCTGCAAGTGACAAATATGTCTATATAGAGAAAACAGGTAGGTCCTTGGGGTTTGTGTCACCCAGCCAATGTAGTTTCCTGGAGCTTATGGGAAAAGTACTGATTCAACGAAAGCGAGAGAGAAAGAAAAACAAAGACAGACTTGCATTTATATAGTGCCTTTCACGATCACCGGATGTCCCAAAATGCTTTCTAGCCAATGAAGTACTTTTTGAAGTGTAGTCACTGTTATAATGTAGGAAACGCAGCAGCCAATTTGCGCACAGCAAACTCCCACAAACAGCAATGTGATAATGACTGGATGATCTGTTTCATTGAGGGATAAATATTGGCCAGGACACCAGGGATAACTCCCCTGCTCCTCTTCAAAATAGTGCCATAGGATCTTTTACATCCACCTGAGGGGGCAGACAGGGCCTTGGTTTGAAATACTCCAGGTGTGGTCTTACCAGGGCCCTATATAATGGCAGTAAGACGTCTTTACTCTTATACTCAAATCCTCTTGTAATAAAGGCCAACATACCATTTGTTTTCTTAATTGCTTGCTGTACCTGCATGCTAACTTTCAGTGATTTGTGTACAAGGACACCCAGGTCCCTTCTGAACACCAACATTTCACAATCTCTCACCATTTAAAAAATACTCTGCTTTTCTATTTTTCCTACCAAAGAGGATAACTTCACATTTCTCCACATTATATTCCATTTGCCATGTTCTTGCGAACTCACTTAGCCTGTCTATATCCCCTTGAAGCCTCTTTACATCTTCCTCACAACTTACATTCCCACCCAGCTTTGTATCATCAGCAAACTTGGATATATTACATTTGGTCCCCTCATCCAAATCATTGATATAGATTGTGAATAGCTGAGGCCCAAGCACTGATCCTTGCGATACCTCACTAGTTACAGCCTGCCAACCCGAAGATGACCCATTTATTCTTACTCTGTTTTCTGTCCGTTAACCAATCCTCAATCGAAGCTAGTATATTACTCCCAATTCCATGAGCCCTAATGTAGTTTAATAACTTGTGTGGCACATTGTCGAATGCCTTCTGAAAAATCCAAATACACCACATCCACTGGTTTCCCCTCATCTGTTCTGCTAGTTACAAACTCAAAAAACTCAGATTCATCAAACATGATTTCCCTTTCATAAATTCATGTTGACTCTACTCAATCTTATTATTTTCTAAGTGCCCTGTAACCACGTCCTTAATTAGTAACAATACTGTGGAGGAGGAATTCCTGGAGTGTATACGGGATGGTTTCCTGGACCAATATGTCGAGGAACCAACTAGAGATCAGGCCATCTTAGACTGGGTATTATGTAATGAGAAAGGAATAATTAACAATCTTGGTGTGAGAGGCCCCTTGGGGCGTAGCGATCATAATATGATAGAATTCTTCATTAAGATGGAGAGTGAAGTATTTGACTCAGAGACTAGGGTCCTGAATTTAAATAAAGGAAACTATGATGGTATGAGGCGCAAGTTGGGTAGGATTAATTGGGGAATGTTACTCAAAGGGTTGACGGTGGATAGGCAATGGCAAACATTTAAAGATCGCATGAACTACAGAATTTGTTCATCCCTGTTTGGCATAAAAATAAAATAAAAAGGGTGAATCAACCATGGCTAACAAGGGAAATTAGGGATAGCATAAGATCCAAGGCGAGCACATATAAATTGGCCAGAGAAAGCAGCAAACCTGAGTATTGGGAGCAGTTCAGGATTCAACAAAGGAGGACAAAGGGATTAATTAAGAGGGGGAAAATAGAGTATGAGTGTAAGCTTTCAGGGAACATAAAAACTGATTGTAAAAGCTTCTATAGATATGTGAAGAGAAAAAGATTGGTGAAGTCAAGCGTAGGTCCCTTGCAGTCAGAATCAGGGGAATTTATAATGGGGAACAAAGAAATGGAAGACCAAGTAAATACATACTTTGGTTCTGTCTTCACAAAGGAGGACACAAATAACCTCCCAGAGATGTCAGGGAACATAGGTTCTAATGAGAGGGAGGAACTGAAAGAAATCAGTATTTGTAGGGAAATGGTGTTCGGGAAATTGACGGGATTGAAGGCCGATAAATCCCCAGGGCCTGATAATCTACATCCTAGGGTACTTAAGGAAGTGGCCCTAGAAATAGTAGATGCATTGCTGGTCATCTTCCAAAATTCTATAGACTCTGGAACAGTTCCCATGGTTTGGAGGGTAGCTAATGTTACCCCACTATTCAAAAAAGGTGGTAAAGAGAAAACGGGGAATTATAGACTGGTAAGCTTGACATCGGTAGTGGGGAAAATGCTAGAGCCCCAGAGCACTTGGAAAACAGTGACCGGATCGGACAAAGTCAACATGGATTTACAAAAGGTAAATTGTGCTTGACTAATCTACTGGAATTTTTTGAGGATGTAACTGGTAAAATAGATAAGGGAGAACCAGTGGATGTGGTGTATTTCGACTTTCAGAAGGTTTTCGATAAGGTCCTGCATAAGAGATTAGCGTGTAAAGTTAAGGCACATGGGATTGGGGGCAAGGTACTGACTTGGATAGAGAACTGGTTGGCAGACAGGAAGCAAAGAGTTGGAATAAACAGGTCTTTTTCTGAGTGGCAGGCACTGACTAGTGGGGTACCGCAGGGATCGGTCCTAGGAACCCAGCTATTCATATATATATATAAAAATGATCTAGACGAGGGAACTAGATGTAATATCTCCAAGTTTGCAGACGACACAAAGCTGGGTGGGCCTGTGTGCTGTGAGGAGGATGCCAAGAAACTCCAGTATAATTTGGACAGGTTGGGTGATTGGGCAGATGCATGACAGATGCAGTATAAGGTGGATAAATGCGAGGTTATCCACTTTGGTGGCAAAAACAGGAAGGCAGATTATTATCTGAATGGCAATAGATTGGGAGAAGGGGAAGTGCAGCGAGACCTGGGTGTCCTTGTGCACCAGTCGCTGAAGGTAAGCATGCAGGTGCAGCAGGCGGTTAAGAAGGCAAATGGTATGTTGGCCTTCGTAGCAAGAGGGTTCGAGTACAGGAACAAGGATATCTTGCTGCAGTTGTACAAGGCCTTGGTGAGACCACACCTTGAGTATTGTGTGCAGTTTTGGTCGCCTTACCTGAGGACGGATATTCTTGCCATGGAGAGAGTGCAGCGAAGATTCACCAGACTGATACCTGGGATGTCAGGAATGACGTATGAGGAGAGATTGGGTCGATTGGGCTTATACTTGCTGGAGTTTAGAAGAATGAGAGGGGATCTCATTGAAACTTATAAAATTCTAACAGGACTAGACAGACTAGATGCAGGAAGGATGTTCCCGATGGCCGGGGAGTCCAGAACCAGAGGTCACAGTCTAAGGATGAGGGGTAAGCCATTTAGGACAGAGATGAGGAGGAATTTCTTCACCCAGAGAGTGGTGAACCTGTGGAATTCTCTACCACAGAAGGCAGTTGAGGCCAATTCATTAAATATATTCAAGAAGGAGTTAGATATATTTCTTAAGGCTAAAGGGATCAAGGGATATGTGGAGAAGGCAGGGACAGGGTACTGAATTTGGATGATCAGCCATGATCTCATTGAATGGCGGAGCAGGCTCGAGGGGCCGAATTGCCTACTCCTGCTCCTATCTTCTATGTATTAATATTCTCGCATTTTCCCTACTACTGATGTGAGGCTAACTGGTCTGTAGTTCCCCGCTTTCTCTCTTCCCCTCCTTTCTTAAATAGTGGGGTTACATTTGCTCCTTCTAATCTGCAGGAACCGTTCTAGAATATATGGAATTTTGGATGACGACAACCAATGCATCCACTATCTCTATAACCACCTCTTTGAAAACTCTAGGATGTAGGCCATCAGGTCCAGGGGATTTATCAGCTTTCAGTCCCATTAATTTCTCCAGTACTTTTTTTTTTACTATTACTAATTTCTTTCAGTTCTTTATTCTCGCTAGAACCTTGGTTCTCTGCTATTTCCGGGAGGTTCTTAGCGTTTTATTCCGTGAAGACAGACACAAATGGCTGGATTTTGATTGAGGAAGCGTGTAGGAGGTGGGACTACAACTTTCGTGGTTGTAGTCGCGCCTCCATCGAGTTGTGGCCAACCCATGCGATTTTCACTTGATTGACCTTGTTGAGCCCGCCCAGCAGGATCAGCAGGGCAATTAAGGGCCACTCGGCAACAGGTGACGTCACAAATTGACATTTCATCTGTCAAAAGCTTTTGACAGATGAAATATCAGCGTTTGACAGCTGTTTGAAGCTGTCAAACACTGACAATCTGTACTCCAAGTTAATTCCTTCCTCTCAGGCTGATTTAGAGAGCTCTCCAGAACAGAAAGCTGAATGCTGCAATTTTTGACAGCTCGCGGCCATTCTGCTTTCTGTGCCAGTGAGATGAGGGACTTCCGAGACCTGAAGGAAGGAAGGCTGTAATGGTAAGTAAATGCAAGTAAAACTTCTTTAAACACTTTACACACATACCTCTGAATTCATGCACCCATCACTCACCTGAACACCGGACATCTCGAACCCTCCAAGCCCTTCAGCCCGACAGTCCGCCTCAATAACTTGGTGTGGTTTGGAGCCGTCAGAAATCCCACATTTCAGCAATAAAAATAGGGATTAGGCTAAAAACTGCCTGTTAACAGGCAGTTAATTGGCACTTATCCCCTTCCCGCCTCGGGGAGGCAGGTCCCAGCACAGGTCAGGTATCCGCCTCCTTTGAAACTGGCATGGAGGCGGGTTGGGGGCGGGATGGGTTCGTGCTCCCCGATTTCACGATTTTAACCCCCCACACGCCTCCAATCCCGCCTCCACAGCCCAATGAAAATCCTGCCCAAAGTATGTGTTTAATTTCTCTGCCATTTCCTTATTCCCCATTATAATTTCTGCTGTTTCAGCCTGTAAGGGACCCACGTTTACTTTTGCTAATCCTATCCTTCTTACATACCTATAAGAAGCTTTTACAGTCTGTTTTTGTGTCTCTCGCCAGTTTACTCTCATATTCTAATTTTTCTTTATCAATTTCTTGGTCCTCCTTTGCTGAATTCTAAAATCCTCCCAATCCTCAGGCTTACTACTCTTTTTGGCAACATTATATGCCTCTTCCTTTGAACTAATACTATCTTTAAGTTCGCGTTAGCCACAGTTGGACCACTTTTCCTGTGGGGTTTTTGTGCCTTAAAGGAATGTATATTTGTTGTAAATTATATATTAGTTCTTTAAATGCTAGCCATTGCTTGTCTACCATCATACCTTTTAATGTAGTTTCCCAATCTACCCTAGCCAACTCGCCCCTCATACCTACGTAGTTTGCTTTGTTTAGATTTAAGATCCTAGCTTTGGATTTAACTGAATCACTTTCAAACTCAATATAAAATTCTATCATATTATGGTCACTCTTCCCTGAAGGCCCCTTTACTACAAGGTTATTAATTATTCTCATAATTCTCATTGCACAATACTAGATCTAAAATAGCCTGTTCCCTCATTGGTTCCCCAACATACTGATCTAGAAAACTATCTTGTATACATTCCATGAACTCTTCCTCCATACTACTACTGCAAATTTGGTTTGCCCAGTCTATATGTAGATTAAAGTCCCCCATGGTTATGGTATTATCCTTGTTACATGCACCCCTAATTTCCTGATTTATACTCTGCCCTACATTACAACTACTGTTTGGGGGCCTGTAAACAACTCCCACCAATGTTTTCTGCCCCTTGCTTTTTTTTTTTATCTCCACCCAAACTGATTTTACTACTTGATTTTTGGAGCAAGGATCCTTTCTCTCTACTGTCTTTATCCTATCCTTTATTAGTCAGTGCTACCCCTCCTCCTTTTCCATTTTGACTATCTCTTCTAAAAGTTATGTATCCTGGAATATTTAGTTCCCAACCTTGGCCACATTGCAACCACATCTCTGTAATGGCTATTAGATCACACCTATTAATTTCTACCTGTGCTATTAATTCACCTATTTTCTTGTGAATGCTTCGCGCAGATATAGTACCTTTAGCTTTTATTTCCTTTCTATTTTTCCCTGATGTCACCTTAGTCACTGATGCCTTATTACCTTTGTTACTCTCTCTGTCACTTCCTGACCCACTCTGCTTATTTTACCCAAAACTATACTCTGCTCTAGAGCCTTGACATTTCTCTTGCTGCTTTTAAATTTACACTTTCCTGAATCCTTCCACCTGCCACCCCCCCTCCCCCTACATTAGTTCAAAGCCCTGTCTACCTCCCTAGATATTCAGTTCGCCAGGACACTGGTCCAAGCCTGGTTCAAGTGGAGCCCGTCCCAATGGAACAGCTCCCTCTTTCCACAGTACTGGTGCCAGTGTGAAGGAATAAGCCATATTTCAGAAAAATACACCATCATATGAACAGAATTCTGATTTTATTAATACATGATATACTGGGTTTAAAAGTCTGGAAAGCCTCAGCGACACAAACTGTGTCAGTACAGGCTTCTGAGATGGGATGGTTTGATAACACAAAAGTTGTAAACACCACAAGCTTTTGAAATGGGAATTGGTTAAAAAGATACTAAAACAATGGCCCTATTGAAATAGCAGTTTGGCACTTCCAGAAGGTCTGGAGTTTGGGAGAAACACTATGGAATGACCCAAGTAAAGTGTTAAAAACTAACATGCTGAACAGGAACACAAACATTAAAAGAGGCATGTGCCTTTGAAAAGATGACATCAAGTAAAAGAAACAGCTGGTGGTCAAATAGTTTTTGTGTTAAACTTGGAAGACAGGAGACCATAATTCTTAATACAACCATTGAGATAGCTAGAAAACAAAACACACCCTGGTTGAAGTGGTTTTAATTTACATATTGTAAATATGATTCCTACAGAACACTTTGAATATATGACTTCAATAGATACACCAAGCAATTACATTGTGTTTGTGTTGAACTTGGAACACCACAGAGACACGTCTGCTAATAGCCAGTTAAGCCAATATTAAGAATTGAATGGAAGACCTTCGATGAGAATGACATCAAAGAGATAAATCTGTTGTAGCCATTTTTTGATAGGTTTTTGGAACACCTAAAGTAGAGACATAATTATGCAAGCAGCAGCTAAATTGACAGTAAGAATAGAAAGAAGTCAACAGAAAAAATAATGAGATAATTAGCTTACATCAGCAGAAAGCTTCAAAGGATAAACTACTAAAAAAAGGTATAAAAATAAGAGCTTTTCAGATAGTCAGAAGTCGCTGGAAGGGCAAGCATTTTTCAACTTCACAGGCACGCTCTGTAAGCCTACAACTCTGAGTCTCGGGCAATTTTCCACTTTGTCGGATAGATGCCTGTGTTGTAGCTGTACTGGAACAACGTGGCTGGAGGCGCGGCTAGTTCTAGAGCACAGGTCGTCAGCACTACAGCTGGGATGTTGTCAGGGCCCAGAGCCTTTGCTGTATCCAGTGCGTGCAGCTGTTTCTTGATATCACGTGGAGTGAATTGAATTGGCTGAAGACTGGCTTCTGTGATGGTGGGGACCTCAGGAGGAAGCCAAGATGGAGCATCCACTCGGCACTTCTGGCTGAAGATGGTTGTGAACACTTCAGTCTTGTCTTTTGCACTCACCTGCTGGGCTCCACCATCGCGGAGGATGGGGATGTTCATGAAGCCTCCCCTTCCTGTTAGTTTAATTGTCCACCACCATTCACGACTGGATGTGGCTGCACAGCTTTGATCTGATCCGTTGGTTATGGGATTGTTTAGCTGTCTGTAGTATGCTGCTTCAGCTATTTAGCATGCATTTACTTCTGGTTTGCAGCTTCACCAGGTTGGCACCTCATTTTTAGATACGCCTAGTGCTGCTCCTGACATGCTCGTCTACACTCCTTCGAGCAAAGAAAGTTAAGGGGAAATTTAATAAAAGTGTTCAAAGTTATGCTGAGTTTTGTTAGAATATATCGGAAGGAAGTCTTTCCACTGGCAGGAGGGTCAATAACCAGATGACAGAGTTAGAATAAGTGGTAAGAAATCCAGGGAGCACCCCCAGAAGAGATGAGAAACTTTTTTACTCAGGAAATTGTTATGATCTGGAATGCACTGTCTGAAAGGGTGGTGGAAGCAGATTCAGTAACTTTTAAAAGGGAAGCAGATATATACTTAAAAAGGAAACATATGCAGGGCTTTAGGGTAGAGCAGGGGAGTGGGACTAATTGGATAGCGCTTTCAAAGAACAAGCACAGGCATAATGAGCCGAATGGTCTCCTGTGCTTTATGATTCTATGATGCATTGTATACACTCTTGGTCACACTTCAAAAATGAATATGCATGCACTGGAAAGGGAGCAGGGATGAGCAACAAGTCTGATTACAAAGGCAAAGATGGCCTATAATATTAAAGAAGCTTAAACTCTACAGACTAGAAAGAAGAGGGTTAAGCGGGGATGCCATCAAAGTATATTGATATAATTAATCCTCTTCCATATTGCAATGATACACTTCAAAGCTGTCCGAGAAACATTAACGATTGGCTTAAATAACCAAGGTTTGTTCAGTTAAGCATCTGCTACCATAATTAATCAGAAATGAGGAAGTAATATGGCTAGCATGTAGTGGAGGGCACCCTACACCCTTGGAACCCTAACTAGCGTGAGTCAGTGCTTCAGGAAAGGAAGAATGCTGGGGAAGAGAACAGTGCCCGGCAAACACAACAGATTTCATAATGGACAAATTTAAGATGCAGGGATTCTGGGTCAAGAACCTAGGTCAGTAAAATAGATGCTATGAACAAACTAAAATAATTAAGGGCCTCATCAGTAGCTTTGCCTCATCCCCACCACTTACAGCCATCCAGAGGTTGGCAGTCTAGGCATTCATGCTTTATTTATTTCAGCTGGGACATTCCATTATAGGTTCAATGTATTATTGAATGTTTGATGATAGTAAGCTAAAAATGGCAATTATTTGGGGAGGAGGATCCAATGGGACATATCAGTCAGATGGCCTGATTCCTAGCACTACCTGCCACACCTAGGCTAGGCCATAACAATGCCAGCAGACGAAAACCCTAAAAATCCTTGTCGTCGTCAATCCTAGTTTAAGTACCGGGATCCACCATTAATGACCTCTGGCTTTGCCCCCAAGGTGCAGGGGGGTCAGGTGGAGGTCACCTAACTTAAATAATCCATGCAAGAACCTGTGACACTCGGGGCACCAAGGGAGAAGGCCAGAAGAGAAGAGAGTGGGTGCCAACCACCCCCCCCCAACCCTCCCAAATGCACCCAAACTCTGAAAAGATACCCAAAATGTGCCATTATCAGAATGCTGAAAAGCAAGGGCAACATTTTTTTTAATCTTCAGGGATCCAGGCAACAACTCAAACTTGCACCCCCAGGTAGGCCCCACTTCCACACATCTGGCTTCCAGCCTAATTCACAGCCTTCTGTTGCAAGTTATGGCAAGAATGTACTACAGATTTTCAACCACAATCAATTCAAGCCAGTTTATTTTTAAGCACCTGACAGAATTTACAATAAATTAGCATGCATTACATTCTGTTATGTATGAATGAATCATGCACATATACTGAAGATTTTCTCCAACATTGTTACGTGGCACACACTGTGCAGCTCTCAGACACTGGATTATATTACAGCACTTATCTGAAGGAGATGTTTGGAATAGATGCAAGCACAACACTTACAAGGAGAAAACCATTTCGCTTTTGAAACTGCCAGAAGTAAAGCAGCGAGTGCCAAATGTTGTTTTTGGAATATCCAGTTACAACAGTGCATTTTGGGAATGACCAGAAACATGCTATGTTTGCAATTTACAAACAAAAAATTACTGTGGAAGAAAAAGACACTGAAGGCTGAAGTGAAAACAAACATCTTTACTTCAAGAGTAAGTTAAATATTACAAGTAAAACATCTTTTCACTTGTACTTTCAAACTTTTTAAAATTACAGATCTTATATTGAATATTTGCAAGCAGGAACAGTATGTGTCATCGTAAAAGAAAATATTTTTGCAGCAACGTACAGCAATTTACCATTATATGTTATGTTCTAGTCATAGATCTACAAGCTACGAGCTGATCATTTCTGGGAGTGCGTGTCATTTAAGATCTCCTCCACTGGGAGGTACCCTGGTTCAGGGGCTACCATAATTAAAGCATAATGAAAGAATGTTGCTGGTTTTACACAAGTATGGTGTGGTAAACCACTGTTTGTATTCCACTGTGTACATGCCTGGACATGCCTCGGCTGACTCCTCCCACAAGTCCTAGTATAAAGGTGACTGCTCCCCAGCCCTTTGTATTTCTGGACCGGTCGACCACTCGAGGCAGACCTTCATTCTTTTGTTAATAAAAGCCTTTAGTTACTCTCTTAACTCTCAGTCTTTTGAGTAATTGATAGCGCATCAATTTTATTAACAAAATTTTTATAATGGAGAAGATCCTCACACCAGCATGCCTGGACTTAGATCATCGGGAGGCGGACTCATCCACCAAGTTTACTCACTGGCTTAAGTGTTTCGAAAAATTCCTGACCGCCTCCGCAGCAATCAAATCGGACGAGGACAAACTGGATGTCCTGACCTCCAAAGTGAACCACCGAGTGTACTCGGTCATCCAAGACGCGACCTCGTACGCGGACGCTATCAAGCTCAAGGACCAGTACACGTGCCCAGTGAACAAAGTGTACGCCAGGCACCTTCTGGGGAGTCGTAAACAACAACCTGGGGAATCGACCGTGGAATACCTTCAGGCACTGTCTGTGCTTGGCCGGGCCTGTGGTTGTAAGGATGTAAAGGCCGCCGTGTACACAGAGGAACTTATCCGGGACGCTTTTGTAGCGGGCCACAGATCCAATTACACCCGACAGCGACTGTTGGAGCAGAATGACCTCGACCTCAACAAGGCCTCTGAACTCGCACTATCATTGGATGCAGCCTACCGGGGCATGGATGCCTACTCCTCTGCACCGTGGACGCCGCGGGGAATGACAGCCTGGGACACGGTAGGACCGCCTCATAGCGCCGTGCCACCCCAGCCACGGCCCAACTACCGCAGCAGTGTCCCAAGGCCAGACAGCAGTGCCCCAAGGCCAGAAATGCTACTTCTGTGGCCAGGCAAAACACCCCAGAGCGCGCTGCCCGGCGAAAAACGCGATCTGCTCGGGCTGCGGGAAGAAGGGACACTACGCTAACGTCTGCAGGGCCAAAGCCACCCCGAACCCCAGCAGCGCCGCGTGTGGGCCATGCGGGCCGCCATCTTGGGCCTCCCCGGCCATGTGCGAACCACCGGTACAGCAGCCATTTTGGACGCCTCCAGCCACATGGGGATCATGGACGCCGCCATCTTGGACGACAGCCGGAACGCAGCAGGCCCCCAACACCGCCTCATCTGATACCCGCAGCGACACACCGACCCCTACGCTGGCATCCGTTACACTGGACCAAGCGAGACCGCAGCAGCTGGCCAGTTCCACAATGGACATTAAGGTAAATGGCCACGATACAATCTGCCTTTTTGACTCTGGGAGCACGGAGAGCTTCATCCACCCCGACACGGTGCGGCGTTGCTCTCTCCCAGTCCTGCCTGCGCACCAGCGGATTTCTATGGCCTCCGAGTCCCAGTCGGCGGACATCGACGGCTACTGCGTGGTGACACTCGTAGTAGACGGGACCGTGTATGATCATTTTAAACTTCTGGTCCTGCCCGACCTCTGCGCTGCCGTCCTGCTGGTGTTAGATTTCCAGTGCCACCTTAAAAGTGTTACGATGGCGTACGGTGGACCCCTACCCCCACTCACAGTCCGCAGCCAGCAGCTTCCAAATTGCCCGCCGCGCACCAGGTGCAACCTCTCCACACTCAGAGTCACCCCCCCCCCCCCACTGTTTGCTAACCTCACCCCCGACTGTAAGCCCATCGCCACAAAGAGCAGGCGATACAGTGCCGGGGACAGGGTTTTCATTAAAACCGAAGTGGAGCGGCTCCTGAAGGAAGGGATTATTGAGGGCAGCACCAGCCCCTGGCGAGCCCAGGTTGTGGTCGTTAAGACCGGCGAGAAGCAGCGCCTGGTCATCGACTACAGCCAGACAATAAATCGCTACATCCTGCTGGGCGCCTACCCACTCCCCCGCATAGCTGATATGGTCAACCAGATCGCGCAGTACAGCGTCTTCTCGACCATTGACCTGAAATCAGCGTACCACCAGCTCCCTATCCGCCCTGAGGACCGCCAGTATACTGCCTTTGAGGCAAACGGCCGCCTCTATCACTTCCTTAGGGTTCCCTTTGGCGTCACCAACGGGGTCTCCGTCTTCCAAAGGGAGATGGACCGGATGGTAGATCAAAATGCGTTGCAGGCCACTTTCCCATATCTGGACAATGTGACCATCTGCGGCCGTGACTTGCAGGACCATGACGCAAACCTCGAAAAATTCCTCCGCACCGCCCAACTCCTGAACCTGACATATAACAAGAAGTGCATATTCCGCACAAACCGCCTCGCCATCCTTGGCTGTGTTGTGGAACACGGAGTCATCGGCCCCGACCCCGACCGGATGCGTCCCCTTATGGAACTCCCACTGCCCCACTGCCTCAAGGCCCTGAAGAGGTGCCTAGGGTTTTTCTCCTATTACGCCCAGTGGGTCCCCTACTATGCGGAAAAGGCCCGTCCGCTGATCAAGTCCACCTCTTTTCCCTTGACGGCAGAGGCCCGCTTAGCCTTCCACCGTATCAAGGAAGACATTGCCAAAGCCACCATGCACGCAGTGGACGAATCCATCCCCTTCCAGGTGGAAAGCGACGCGTCCGACTTTGCCCTGGCCGCTACCCTCAATCAGGCGGGGAGACCCGTGGCCTTCTTTTCACGAACCCTCCAAGGCCCGGAGACCAGACACTCCGCTGTTGAGAAGGAGGCCCAGGCGATTGTGGAGGCTGTGCGTCATTGGAGGCACTACCTGGCCGGAAAACGATTTACCCTGCTCACTGACCAGCGTTCAGTTGCTTTCATGTTTAACAACAAGCAGAGGGGCAAAATCAAAAATGACAAGATCTTGAGGTGGAGAATCGAACTTTCCACCTACAATTACGAGATCTTGTACCGGCCCGGGAAGCTCAATGAACCCCCGGATGCGCTATCGCGTGGCACCTGCGCCAGCGCGCAGATCGATAGACTGCGGGCCCTCCACAATGACCTCTGCCACCCGGGGGTCACCAGGTTCTTCCACTTCATCAAGGCCCGCAACCTGCCTTACTCTATTGAGGAGGTCAGGACCATGACCAGGAACTGCCAAGTCTGCGCTGAGTGCAAACCGCACTTTTATAGACCAGACAGGGCCCACCTGATAAAAGCCACTCACCCCTTCGAGCGCCTGAGCGTTGATTTTAAAGGGCCTCTCCCCTCCTCCGACCACAATGTGTACTTCCTCAATATTATTGATGAGTACTCCCGTTTCCCGTTCGCCATCCCCTGCCCGGACATGACCAGTGCCACGGTCATTAAATGTCTGAACGACCTCTTCACCCTGTTCGGTTTCCCCAGCTATATCCATAGCGACCGGGGCTCATCGTTTATGAGCGACGAACTCCGTCAGTACCTGCTAACTAGGGGTATTGCCACAAGCAGGACCACCTGTTACAACCCCCGGGGGAACGGACAGGTGGAAAGAGAAAATGCGACAGTTTGGAAGGCCGCCCTGCTAGCCTTAAAGTCAAGGGGCCTTCCAACCTCCCGCTGGCAGGATGTGCTCCCCGATGCGCTCCACTCTATTCGGTCACTGCTCTGCACTGCCACTAATGCCACCCCTCATGAGAAAATGTTTGTCTTCCCAAGGAAGTCCACATCGGGGACATCGCTACCGCCATGGCTGACGTCCCCAGGGCCGGTCCTACTGAGAAGACACGTGAGGACCCATAAAACGGACCCCCTGGTCGAGAGGGTCGACCTCCTCCACGCCAACCCCCAGTATGCTTACATTGCATACCCGGACGGGCGGGAGGACACAGTCTCCATAAGAGACCTTGCACCCTCGGGGGCCGCAGTAACCCACTACTCACTACCACCCCCCACCACGATCCGATATCCAGCCCCAGCAGACAGCAGGCCTGGGCCCCGCGACCCGCTCGACATCTACGAGGACGACACGCCTGTGCCACAGCCTACGCAGGACTCGACACCGGAAGCTCCACTACCCCTGCCGTCGCCACGCCGATCACAGCAGCAGACAAGACCTCCGGAGAGACTCCAATACACTAGCTTTTAATACACTTCACCCCGCCGGACTCAATTTTAAACAAGGGGTGAATGTGGTAAACCACTGTTTGTATTCCACTGTGTACATGCCTGGACATGCCTCGGCTGACTCCTCCCACAAGTCCGAGTATAAAGGTGACTGCTCCCCAGCCCTTTGTATTCTGGACCGGTCGACCACTCGAGGCAGACCTTCATTCTTTTGTTAATAAAAGCCTTTAGTTACTCTCTTAACTCTCAGTCTTTTATGAGTAATTGATAGCGCATCATATGGTAAGTAGACTAAAGAGCTAACCTACTCTGCCAACTATGTCCAGCCCAAGTGTACTGTATCACACAAGATGACCATTGCAGTGGATCTGAATATTTTTCAACTGATTACCATCATCAACATCACTCAGTGAGCTAGGACTTAACTCCTCCCTATGCAACTGGATCCTGGACTTCCTGACGGGCAGACCCCAGGTGGTGAAAATAGGCAGTAACACCTCCTCCACACTGATCCTGAACACGGCAGCTCCCCAGGGTTGTGTGCTCAGCCCCCTTCTGTACCCCCTGTTTACTCACTGTTAGATCCGTGATTCTTTATATAGGATGTTTCCCCAAGAACGACACGGAGGCTGTAACTTAACAATCAACAGGTGTTTACTCGAGTAGAGTAGTCTCAAGACTGAAGTACAGAAGCCTGCTCCGGCTTTATATACAGGTGTGGTCACTGCCGGTACTACAGTATACAGGAGCTGTAAAACAGTTCTCTCTTAAAAGGTACATACACAACAATTCCTCCCCTTTTAGATTAACAGTACCATAACCTTCATTTAACAATTAACATTTTTAACATGCAACATTAACTGAAAATAGTCCATTTATAAATTCAGTCTTTGGGGCGGCTTCCTGATCCTTTCTGGACAGCGCCTTCCCTGAGGTTCTTGTTCTTGGTGCGGAGGCGATTCTGGCCCCCTTTCGTCGGTTAGTTCATCAATTTCCACTGCTACTGTTTCTGAGGTAGATGCTACCGGTATGTCGGGTTCATCCCCAGGTACGCGAGACATGGGGTTGACTCGTTCCTGTGACGCTAAGATCTGGTCGACGTGGCGTCTCACAATATTCTCCCCGACATCCACTGTGTACATTAATGGCCCCTGCCGTGTGCATATCATTCCGGGTTGCCATTTCTCTGTTCGGTAGTCACGGGCCAAGACTGGTTGTCCTACATTGAAGCTCCTTGTCGGCTTCTCATTGATGTGCTGGAATTATTTATTCTCAACATTTCTTCGCACATTTGGTCTGAGCAAATCCAGACGAGATCTCAACCTTCGGTTAAAGAACATCATGGCCGGGGTCTGGTTGGTAACTGCATGTGTCGCATTTCTGTAGGCTAACAGGAAATTGTCCACCTTATGCTGTAGTGCAATTTCATCATCGCACATGGCCCTTACTGCCTTTTTAAAGGTTTGTACGAACCTCTCAGCCAATCCATTTGTGGCTGGATGATACGGGGCGGATGTGTAATGCCTTACCCCATTCCTTCTCATAAATTTCCGAAACTCTTCGGACACAAACTGTGGTCCATTATCAGAGCAAATCTGCTCTGGCAAGCCGTTCCTGGCAAATATGGTCCGTAGGACTGCAATTGTTTTCTCTGTAGTGGTTGAGGACATTTATATCACCTCAGGCCATTTCGAGTGCGCATCCACTGCTATTAAGAACATTGAGTCCATGAATGGACCAGCAAAATCAATATGTACCCGTTGCCATGGAGAGGAGGGCCACTCCCATGGGTGTAGAGGGGCATGTGGTGGTGCATTTTGGACCTTCTGGCATCCTGAGCAGCTCTTGGTTAGGTCCTCGATTTGTTGATCGATCCCCGGCCACCACACATAAGCCCTAGCAAGACACTTCATTTTCACCCCTCCCAGATGACCGTCATGAAGCTCATTGAGCGCACTCTCCCTTAACTTGGGTGGAATTACCACTCGGGATCCACACATCACTGTCCCCTGGCATACTGACAGCTGTTCCCTTCTGGATGAGAATGCTGGCAACAGTGAGTCGCCATGTGTTGGCCATCCCCTCACCTTCAAATCATATACCCGAGACAGTGTGGGATCATTGCGGGTCTCCTTCTCTATATCCGCGTTAGTTACTGGCAATCGTTCAATTATTGACGAATAAAATATCTCGATAGGGTCCACTGCTGGTGCTTCCTCCACAGTAGGCAGTGGCAAGCGTGATAGCCCATCAGCGTTTCCATGCTGTTTCGTGCCTTTATATTCTATTTCATATTGGTTCGCCCCTAGAAAAAGGAACCAACTTTGTAACCGTTGTGCAGTCATCACCGGAACGCCCTTCTTTGGATTAAAGATGGAGACAAGTGGTTGGTGGTCAGTCAGCAAGGCGAACTTCTGCCCATGCAGATAGTGGTTGAATTTTTTTACTCCCCATACTAGGCTGAGGGCCTCCCTGTCGATCTGGGCGTAGTTGCGCTCGGCTGAGGTTAGTGACCGAGACGCAAAGGCTACTGGCCTCTCCAACCCGTCTGGGAATTTGTGCGACAGCACCGCTCCAATACCATAGGGTGATGCATCACATGCCAACCGAATTGGTAGTGCTGTGTTGAAATGGGCCAACACCTCTTTTGATGTGATCAATTCTTTGCACTTCTGGAAAGCTCGTTTACATTCATCATTCCACTTCCATGGTACTCCCGTTTGCAGTAGGGTATTCAGTGGGTGTACTACTGTAGGCAAATTTGGTAAGAACTTATGGTGGTAGTTTACCAGCCCGAGGAACGACCTCAGTTGTGACACATTTTCCGGTACTGGAGCCTTGACTACTGCCTCAATCTTTTCAGGAGACTTATGTAACACTTCTTCATCAATAATGTGGCCACAATACGAGATCTGCTTCTGGAAAAACTCGCACTTGTGGCGATTAGCTCGTAGCCCATATTCCTTTAATCTGGTGAGCACCTTCTCCAGGTTGGCGAGGTGATCACTGTCATTTTCGCCCGTGACCAGGATGTCGTCCAAATAACACTGGGTCCCTGGAATCCCTTGCAGGACTTGATCCATTGCCCTTTGCCAAATAGCCGGAGCCGATGCTACCCCGAACACCAGTCGGTTGTATTGATAGAGACCTTTATGAGTGCTGATCGTGAGGTATTGTTTCGAGGCTTCTTCTACCTCCATTTGCAAGTACGCCTGGGCCAGATCAATTTTGGTGAAGCGTTTACCTCCAGATAGCGAGGCGAAAATATCCTCAATCCGTGGAAGCGGATATTGTACCGTGTGAAGGACTGGGTTCACTGTCACCTTAAAATCCCCACAGATGCGGACCTTCTTTGGTTCCCCAGGTGTATTACTCAACGACCTCTTCATTACAGGGATGATGGGTGTAGCCCACTCGCTCCAGCCTACTTTGGACAGTACTCCTGAACGTTCCAACCCTTCCAACACTGCTTCAACGGCTGGTCGGATCGCATAAGGCCTTAAAAAACTTTGGACTTGCATTTTCCTCTATTTTAATCGTTGCTGTTATGCCTTTTAGTGTTCCGAGTCCCTCCTGGAACACTTCTTGTGCGTCAGTTAGCATTTTTGACAGTCGTCCAGGTGTGGCGTCGTCATCCTTTTTGGCCTCAACCTTCAGTGCCTGTATGGAATGCCAATCTAATTGTATCTTCCGGATCCATTCACGTCCTAGTAGCGGTGGTCCTCCATCTGGCGATACATATAGGTCCATTTTAGCTATTTCCTGGCCTTTGTATATCACTTTCACCCTTATTTTTCCTTTGGGGTAGACTTTTTGCCCCGTTTACGTCTTCAAGACAATCTCTGTAGCTTTCAAGGGTATATGTGGAAATAGCCGCTTGTAGTCCCTTAGGTTTATGACTGTTAGGGCTGATCCAGTGTCCAATTCCATTTTCACTTGGACTCCGTCTATCTTGAGTGTGACCCAGATAGTCTGGTGATCCTCCATTTTGGTTACCTTATGTAGTTTCAGACAACCCAGCTCCTTGCTTCCGGAGTCTGTATCATTTCCCTGTTCGTCTGAACTACTGTCCATCACCTTATGTACCTTTTTGTACTTCTCCTGTGGAGATTTCTTGCTGCTGGTTTTCTTCCCTGACCTGCAGACTCTTGCTATGTGTCCTGCTTTTCCACACTGTCTGCACACTTGGTCCTTGAACCAACAATCCTTCTGGTCGTGTGTTGTTCTGCCGCAGCGATAACACTTCCCTGCTCCATATGACATTTCATTGGTGCCGTATTCTTGCGGTCTCCGTTGTATCTCTGCAGCGCCCCGTGCGGCTGCTTCGTGTGATACTGCCATGCTGAAAGCCTTGTCCAGCGTAAGATCCTTTTCTGATAAAAGCCGTTTCTGGGTTCCTTCACTTTGAAGCCCACACACAAACTTGTCCCTTAACGTATCTGATAGTCCCACTCCAAACTGGCAGTCCCACTCCAAACTGGCAGTGTTTCGATAACTTGCGCAGTTCCGTTAAGTACTCAGCATTACTTTCGTCTTTATGCTGGTTCCTTTTGTGGAACTTAAATCTTTCTACTATCAGCAGCGGTGTGGGGCTTAAGTGGTCCTGTAGGATTTCTACTATGCTTTCAAAATTCTTCTCCACGGGCTTCTCTGGGGTTATCAGGTTTTGCAATAAGCCATAAGTTTTTGCACCCATGGAATTTAACAAAACCAGTGCTTTCCTAGCATCTGGCACTTCATTCGCCCTGCAGTACACCTCAATGCGTTCCACATATGTCGCCCAATCTTCGCCTTCATCGTCGAACGCAGAGATACTGCCACTCTTCGGCATCCCTGGGTGTGATTTACCTGTCAAAAATGGCGTCTCCCGCGTTCTCCCTTCTTCTCCGCTGGCACAAAATGGCATCTCCCGCGCTTTCCTTTCTTCCCGCGCTCGCCCTTCTTCTCCGCTGCGGCTTCTAAAAATGGCGTCTCCCGCGCTCTCCCTTCTTCGCCCCGCGGACGCGGTTCAGCCCTTGAGCCCTGGCTGTGCTCTGCACGTTCTCCTGTGCGCCTTTCCCGTCGCTCGGTCCTGAACCCGGCTGCTGCTTTACCCTCTCTCTCTCTGCTTGTTTTTCCTCGACGCCGCTCGGTTCTTTAACCCCCGGCCGCGCCCTGTGCGCTTCACCCTCTCTCTTACCCCGTCGACGCTGCTCGGCTTTTCTACGCAGTCGGTCGGCTCCCGTCACCGCCGTCCGGGAAGGGTGTGCGCTGCACCTGTTGCCAGTCTGTTGCTGGATCATCGTGGCTCTCAACAGCCACTCCTGTGATGTTCACTTGCTGCCGGATGGCTGGGTGGTTGCTCGTGGTCGACGCCCGTGCTTCTGGCCTCGACTTCCTTCCACCGTCCTCCCGGAGCGACTCCTTGACGGGAAATGCAGAGTTGCAGGCAGATTCAAATCAACCTCGTCGCCACTGTTAGATCTGTGATTCTTTAAATAGGATGTTTCCCCAAGAACTACACGGAGGCTGTAACTTAACAATCAACAGGTGTTTACTAGAGTAGAGTAGTCTCAAGACTGAAGTACAGAAGCCTGCTCTGGTTTTATATACAGGTGTGGTCACTGTAAAGTCTGTGGGTTGTGCAGTTAATTACGACACAGACTTCAGGAGTAACATACAACAGGACTTTACTATTCGAAGGTCAGGGCGAATCTGCCCTATAAATCATGCCACAGCACTTATATACCGGTGTGGTCACCGTTGGTATTACCGTATACAGAAGCCAAACAAGTAGTGCCACACCTAAAATAGTTCTCTTAAAGGTGAACGGTTACATACACTACAATCCTCCCTTTTTAGCTTACAACATACTATTTCTCATTAACATACATATATTCAACTTCAGGTAAACAATTTACAGATATAGTCTCTGTGGGAAACAGTTCACAGGTTCAGTCTCTGTGGGAACAGTGTATAGATTCAGTCTCTAGTCTTGACTCGGTCCGAACAACATCGCTGTGGTGTAGCCGGTTCACATTGCTAGCGTGACTCCTCCACTAGTCTTCCCCTTGACGTAACAGCTTGAACTTTCGTCCTGCTGAACCAGCAATGCTGACTTTTACAAACAGCTGTATTGCCTTGGTAATTTTTCTTACTTTCCAACTGATTTATCTCCCTTTGTAGGGCCCACGTGCATGATCTGGTAGGAGTGATAATGATTTTGATGGTTATCATCTTCTGCTTCTTCTTTTTCTTTTCTGCTTCTTGGAGACTCTCGGGGCTCCCTTATCAGCTGCCAGCTGTAGCGCCACCATCTCTCTATGTTCCTTAGACTTTAAGTGCTTCATCCTGATTTCTGCACTTTGGGAGTTTTCATCACAAGCTGGGCAGACCAGATCCTCGTAATATTCAGTGTCACTCAACAGGTCATGGTAATATTCGGTGTCGTCCTGAGCTAGTCTAGCGAGAGGGACTGCTACTTCTTCCGTGCCCAACTGGACGTTAGCCGACTGTTGTTCCCTCCCTAGACATCTTTCCTGAAGAGACTTCTTCATGCGTTCATATTCATCCCGCTCTTCCTGGGTTTCCTGCCAATCCTTCACTAATGACCTCGTTTGTGATTTCAACACTTCCCCTTCCCTCGGGGATTGATTGATCAGGCTATTCAATCCTTCTACTGGAGCAGCTGTTTCAACATTTTGCTGTTCACATTGACGTGATTCAGCGTACTTTTGGCATCCCTGTAAAATCTGTGTTGCAACCTCAGCTATTTCCATAACTTTTGAGAGCTCCGAACCCCTTCCCTTTGAAGATTGAAGCTCGTGTTCAGATTGTTCCCATTGTAGAGTCTTGTCCTTCAGAATATGAAGGAGTTGGCTGACCGTTAACTCTTCCACGGGAACACTGTGGGTCAGAGTCTTCTCCATTTCATCCACCTTTTCCTCCAATGCTTTCACCTTCTTTTCCTCTTGTACTTTGGCTTCCAGCGCTCGGAGAAGTTGCGCCTTGATGCTCTCTAGCTCATGTTCAGAGGCCATTCTTACAGTCTCTGTGTTTCTTACAGTTGCCTTTTCTTCCACTGAACGGATTCCCAGTTGAATCTGTTCTTCAAGTTGTTGAATCTCGGTCATTGCCGCCCCATATTTGTCTTGGGTTTCCTTTAATATTTTTATGAGTTCTTGTACATCTTGTCTTTCAGGTTCTGCCATGTCTTTCACCTCTAATTTCTCATCTATGGATGGAACTTCTACCGATGAGTCTGTCTTGGCCTTGAGCTCATCAAGAATTTCCTGCAGCCTTTGGACTTCTTGCTCATGTTCAACCTTCAGTTGCTCATATGCTTCCACTGAAACTAGCTTTTCGGAGGTTGCCAAGTTAACCCCTTCCAGAATTGTAGCCTGGGCCTGTTCATACTGTTCTTTCAACTTCTCACACTCTGCTTGTAAGGAGTCGTAGAGAAGAACTGGAATAAAATCCTGGCTTCCTGAAGATTCCTCTTCATTTGCTTCTTTCTGCAAATATTCTAACTCCTGAACATCATAAGGGAGATGTGATCGGTGATTGGTCACGATGGCTCTATGGTCGCTCTCTGCTTGAGCTAGCTGCTTCTGTTGTCTTTCCAGATTCTCCCATTCGGTGTCATAGAACTTTTTCATTGTTTTCATCTCTTGTACGAGACGGTAACTCAATTGTTCTAATTGTTGTCGTAATTTGAAATAAGTTTGAGTCCGAGCTCGGTGTTCTTCCGTCATGGATATGTCCGTAACTTGAACAGGCTCAGAATTTTCTGTCGAACTAGGTTGTCGTTGTTCGGTGGAGTTCTGTTCTGAAACTTTGTTCTCCTCTGGAGCATAAGCCTTTATGCATGCCTTCGTTTTTCCAACCTTCGTCGGCAAGTCCATTTCAGCCTTGTCTTTCACATTTGGGTTGGTCTTATCGTCATCAGTTTCAGAATCTGAGCTGATTGTCTGCACCGAGTCCTCACTCATTATGGCTTTTAGATAGTGCCATTCCATGTCTATTTTCTTGATCCACTCCCGTCCTAGAAGTGGTGGTCCTCCCTCATGTAGTACGTATAAGTTCATTCTTGGGTGTTCTTTACCCCTATCTCTCACTTTGACTCTTATCTTTCCCATGGGGTATACTTTATGCCCCGTGTATGTCTGCAATACGAACTTGGTATCTCTTAAGGGTATATGTGAGAATAGCCGGTGGTAATCCCTTCGATTTATGACTGATAGAGCTGATCCAGTGTCCAACTCCATTTTCACTTGGATTCCAGCTATTTTTAGCATGACCCAGATAGTTTTGTAGGTCAGCTTCCTTACTCACATTGTGAATTCTCAGACTACCCAGCTCCTGGCCGTTTGGGTCGGAGTCTGAATTCTGTTCGTCTGAACTCTTCTCAGCCACCTTGTGTACCTTGTTGTACTTTTCCTGTGATGGCTTCCTTTGGTTGTTGGTCTTCTTCCCTGACCGGCATACCTTAGCTATGTGACCCAGTTTGCCACATTTCCTACATTCCTGGTTCTTAAACCAGCATTGGTTCTGGTCGTGTGTTGTCTTCCCACAACGATAGCATTTTGTTGTTGTCGAGGTAATTTGATCCACACTTAGTGCTGCTGTCTTTAGCTGCATTTCCGCAGTTCCCTTCGCTGCGGCTTCGTGCGATGCTGCAATAAGGACAGCCCTGTCAAGTGTAAGGTCGTTCTCTTCGAGTAGTCGCTTTTGCGTTCCTTCCTTTGCCAACCCGCACACGAACTTGTCTCGCAATGCCTCTGTCAGATTCCCTCCAAACTGGCAGTATTTCGCTAGTCTACGCAGTTCGACCAAGTATTCTGCGTTGCTTTTGTCTTTCCGTTGCGTTCTCGCATAGAATTTGAATCGTTCCGCCAACATCAACGGTGTAGGGTTCAAGTGGTCCTTCAGGACAGCCACAATATCATCGAAAGTCTGATCCGCCGGTTTAGCTGGTGTTAGTAGATGCTTCAAGAGCCCGTATGTCTTTGCGCCCATCGAGTTCAGCAAGGTTATAGCTTTGTCATCTTCTTCTATTTTATTGGCCTCACAATAGATCTCAATGCGTTCCACGTACGTGGCCCAGTCTTCTACTTCGGAATTAAAATCATTGATGTTACCACGCTTAGGCATCTTCCTCTCTTTGGGAACAACACAAGTATTTCTTTAAATTATTTCTTTTTTTTTTCCTAAGATGGCGGTTTTCCCGCGAAAATGGCAGTTTCCCGCTCTTATCTTCTCTCCCCGCCCACTTCAATGGCGGTTTCCCGCTTCTGTCTTCTTCCCCGCCTAATGGCAGCTTCCCGCGTTTCTTCCCTGGCGGGAGGGGTACACTTTCCCCACGGGCGACGGCCGCTGGCTTTCAGGTTCACAGCCTGCGCGTCGGCTTCAAGGCTTTCCCCTTTTTTTTTTTATTTTATGGCAGGGCGACCGGCTCTGGGTATCCCGTTGACGGCGAACAGGTTCAGCCGCTGGGCTGGCTCTCGCACAGTTCCCCTTGCTCGGCTCTGTCTCTCTCCCGCTCGCTCGGCTCTACCGGCGCTGGGTACACCCCGTTGACGGAGGACAGTTCAGCCGCTGGACTGGCTCTCGCACAGTCTCTCTTGGTCGGCTCTGCCTCTCCCGCTCGCTCGGACCCCAATCGCGCCTCCCAGCCCTCTCGCAGTCCGGTGCTTCTCTCCCCGGCTGCGGCTGAGTTTCTCTCTTCCCGCGCCTACGTTCCCGGTCGCAGCGCTTCGTGGCTTCGGTCACCGCCCGGCTTTTCCCGCCGGTCGCGGTCTCTCACAATGCCGTTGGACCCGACTTTTTGTCCGGCTCCTTTTCCCCCTCGACCGTGGTCGAGTGCCCAGCCCTTATCCTCCGGCTATTCTTTTCACTTTCCCTTACTCACAGTCACCGTGGCAGAAGGGACAGTCAGTGCCTGTTGCTGATGGAAGTTTTTGTCGCTAAAGTCTTCCTCCTTTCTATTGTTGCAGCCTTGAGTTTTCTCCCAGCCGAATGACGAGGGCGGTTGCCTCTTTTCGACGCTCTTTCGTTGCTTTGAAATTATTGTTGCCGCAGGGTACGATCGGACTCGTCGCCACTGTAAAGTCTGTGGGTTGTGCAGTTAATTACGACACAGACTTCAGGAGTAACATACAACAGGACTTTACTATTCGAAGGTCAGGGCGAATCTGCCCTATAAATCATGCCACAGCACTTATATACCGGTGTGGTCACCGTCGGTATTACCATATACAGAAGCCAAACAAGTAGTGCCACACCTAAAATAGTTCTCTTAAAAGGTGAACGGTTACATACAATAGTCTCTTAAAGGTAGACGGTTACATACACTACAGTCACTGCCGGTACTACAGTATACAGGAGCTGTAAAACAATTCTCTCTTAAAGGTACATACACAACACTCACGACTGCGTGGCCACGCACAACTCCAACTCCATCATCAAGTTTGCTGATGACACTACCGTTGTAGGCCTGATCACAGATGGCGACAAGACAGGCTACAGGGAGGAGGTAAGAGCCCTAGCAGAATGGTGCAAGTACAACAACCTCTCCCTCAACATCAGCAAAACAAAGGAGATGATCGTGGACTACAGGAAGCGGCAGGGGGAGGGACACACCCCAATCTACATCGAAGGGGCTGAGGTGGAGAGGGTCAGCAGCTTCAAATTCCTGGGTGTATTCATTACGGAGGACTTAACGTGGTCCCATCACATCGACGTCGTAACCAAGAAGGCATGCCAACGCCTATTCTTCCTCAGGAGACTGAAGAAATTTGGAATGGCCCCCCAGATTCTCACCAACTTCTACTGGTGCACCATCGAGAGTATCCTGTCCGGCTGCATCACTACCTGGTATGGCAACTGCACCGCCATAGACCGCAAGGCTCTACAGATGGTGGTGAAAGCTGCACAACATACTATAGGAATTAAACTACCTGCTGTGCAGGATATCTATCCCAAGGGGTGCCGGGGGGAAGGCCCTGAGAATCATCAAAGACGCGAGCCACCCCAGCCACAACCTCTTCACCCTGCTCCCGTCTGGTAAGAGATACTGAAGCATACGGTCTCGTACCAGCAGGTTTCGAAACAGCTTCTACCCCCAGGCCATAAGACTCATGAATGAATAATTTATTATTTATTATTGTTGTTTTTATTGATTATTACTGTATTTTTTATTAGTATTTTTATCATTGCTATGCCATATTTATTCCAATGTTGGGAGGACTCGTAAAAATCAACATTTCATTGTGCAGTACACACGTTTGCTGCATATATGACAAATAAAATTGAATTAGGATAAAGCAGACACAAATCCTCCTCCAGCACCCTCTCAGAGGGGTGGGGGTGTCAAAGTTAGAAGAGCAGTTTAGGATGGCTGATGGTCTGATTGTCTGTTGTTGGAGGCCCTCCAGCTTGCACAATGGCAAACCTGAAAAGACTCTTGGAGGATCCAAAGACTGGTAATGGACCGCCCCAGCATTAGTTAGCACAGAATATCATGTCCTAAATGTCTACTGTTGGTCTCACTGCATCAAAAAATTTGACATTCTTCTTGGAACCATAACTATCTCAGGGCTGGAGTCAGCAGATACGGATGAAGACAACAAGAGGATACTGTTGCCTCAACAGCATTTAATTGTACATAAACTAGAAAGTCAGAGAGGCACAGAATGATTTATGCAGTTCAAATGCAGCAGAGAAATATTTTTTGCTTTCATGACTTTCTTCATGTGTTCTCGTGACTTTACAAAGTGATATTAACAATGGACTAAGATGTTTTGAACAGTGTTTTTCCAGTACTTCTGTTGTATGAGATAATTTTTTTAAACTGTATTTCACACTTAACAGACAGTTCTGATTATTATATTCTTTGTCCAGAAGTTTGAAATGTTTGAGCTTCATTTGCTCAGCTTATACTTTTTGTTGATTCTTTGTTGTGACCTAGACCATTGTTTATTGTAATCGAGTTTCATTTTGCCAAATCATCAGATCACGAACATGTTTACTTTAATTCTCTGCACGCTGGAATTTGTGTTGATTTTATGTGCAATCTTGGTTCAAGCCTTTTTTCCAAAATCTTGTTTTTAAGAATAGATTTTGTACCAAAAGGCCATAGTCATCTTTACTTTTTGACTGTGTCCTCCATTTTCTGCCCTTTACCACGAGCACAGGACTTCATGCTCATTAACACAGCTCATTTCCACTCGAGGTAATACATTTATATCTAACCAATATCTGATTGGGTGTCTCAACTCACTGCCAGCAGTAAGTTAGGGAGATGTTAATTGGAAAATGTTACATTTCCAGCTGGGCAGGAGCTAATACAGAACAGTCAAACTTGTTGATGTCTAAATATCTGAAACTAGCCCAAATCAGTCTCTGGAGGACACATGGACCAGATAGAATCCACACGGCAATGAGCAAGGAGTCTTATGATTGCAAAATCCATTCCTGAAGGCTGGAGAATGGCTCCTGTAATTTTAACACTTTAAAAATGAATGAGAAACGAATCAGGGAATTGTAGACCAATTATTCCAGTCCTAGAGGTGGTGAATGTTTAATAAAACGATTTTATAGAACATCACTAATGCTCTTCTAAGGATTGCAGAGACCATAAAAGGCATTCATGTGTAACGAGTGTAGATTTGAATGCTTGTAAGTACAACTGTGTTTGCAGCACCCACCACTGTAGCTGACAGCAGGTTTATGATGAGTGGGCTCCTAGCACGCAGGAGTGCCCCTACCCACAAACCCCACTCACCTGGGCCATAAAGATACTCGAATAGGATAATCTGAGCTATTCCTTGGCGTTCACCTTGATTCAGAGGGTTGCCTCTGGTAATGCAACCCCGGGTTAAAAATGACCCTGTGGGGGAGCCACTAAAGGACTCAGATCGTTTGTATATAATTCCCTTTAACAACATGTTAGCTACAGCCCGAGTCTGTATCTTTATTTATACTGTTTACTTGTACAGAGCGTGATTACTTTAACAGTGCGGGTAAACGCGATGACGTCACGCCGTTCATCACGAGATCCCCCACTGGCGGGAAGAACGTGACGATGTCATGACGTCAACCACGGGACCGCCCGGGCAGTCCTGGTGGAGCCTCCGAACTGAGCAGACCTACACTCAATGTTCTCCTGTAGTTACTTGTTTAAACCAGTTAGTTTCCATTAAACTTCGTTTTGTTTGAGCGCCTGAGTGGACCTCAGTCTTTGGATAGGAACGAGACATTCCTACAACCCTGTAAATCCTGCTTCCACAGGGCAAAGAGGTTGCACTTTTACATATTTTCCAGATAGGATAAGCACCTAGTAATGGCTGGGTTGGTTAGGATTGCTAGTCTCCTCCCGAGTGAGCACACCGCTACGGATAGGTCAACAACAACAACAACATGCATTTATATAGCACCTTTAATGTAGTAAAACATCCCAAGACACTTCACAGGAACATTATCAGACAAAATTTAACTGAGCCACGGAGATATTAGGACAGATGACCAAAAGCTTGATCGAAGAGGTAGGTTTTAAGAAGCGACTTAAAGGAGGAGAGAGAAATAGAGGTGGAGAGGTTTAGGGAGGGAAGTCCAGAGCTTAGGATTTAGGCAGCTGAAGGCACAGCTGCCAATGGTGGAGCAATTAAAATCAGGGATGCACAAGAGGCCAGAATTGGAGGAAAGCAGAGATCTTGGAGGGTAGCAGTGCTGGAGGAGGGGAGGAGGCAAGGCCATGGTGGGATTTCAAAACAAGGATGAGAATTTTAAAATCGAGGCTTTGTCTGACCGGGAGCAAATGTAGGTAGCAAGCACAGGGGTGATGGGTGAATGGGACCTGGTGTGAGTTAGGCTATAGGCAGCAGAGTTTTGGATCAGCTCAAGTTTACAGAGGGTAGTTAGTGGGAGACCAACCAGGATAGCACTGGAATAGTTAGATCTGGAAGTAACAAAGGCATGGGTGAGGGTTTTAATAGAAGGGTTGAGGCAGGGTCAAGATGGACAATGTTACGGAGGTGGAAGTATGCCGCCATGGTGATGGAGAGGATATGGGGTCAGAAGCTCAGCTCAGGGTCAAATGGGACGCCGAAGTTGCGAAGAGTTTGGTTCAGCCTCAGACAGTGGCCAGGGAGAGGGCTCTTATTTTCAGCATCTTTGAGAGGTAATAAAAACCTCAGAGCGGCTTTCATTATTCGTTTTTCTGGCACCGAGACATTGGACGATGCACAGCTGAAGAGGGAATCTGGAAGGTATTAATTAAAAGGGTCAAGGAACAATTCTCCCAGTCGATTCTCATCAGCACCAGCGGGATCTTGTGGATGCCAAATGTATCCTGATCACAGTTACAGAGAGGTGAGGAGCTGGTGCTGAAGCTCTCCACCTCCTTGGAGAAGAGGTAGGTGCCTGGTAATGTTAATCAAGGCCAGAGTCTCAGACTAGTTTTGAGTGCTTAAGGGTCATAGATAAATTTTCCAAATTTCTTTCCCCTAATTGGCCTCGGGTCTTCTGTTTTTTCGTCTCTCCCATGAGATGACATGGCTTCAGATGGGGTGGATAGTGTATGTATTGTGCTGCTTTGGCAATCACAAGAACATAAGAAATAGGAGCAGGAGTTGGCCATTTGGCCCTTCGAGCCTGCTCTGCCATTCAATGAGATCATGCTAATCTTCTGCCTCAACTCCATTCACCGGCCCTATCGCCATATCCCTTGATGCCTTTACTGGTCAGAAATCTAGTGACTTCTGTTTTGAATATACCCAATGACTGAGCCTCTACAGCCCTCTGGGGTAGAGAAGTCCAAAGATCCACCACCCTCTGAAGAAATTTCTTCTCATCTCAATCCTGAAAGGCCTACCCTTTATCCTGAGGCTGTAGCCCCTGGTTCTAGACTCCCCAGCCAAGGGAAACATTCTCCCAGCATCCATCCTATCAAGCCCTGCAATAATTTTGTATGCTTCAATGAGATCCCCTCTCATTCTTCTGAATTCAAGAGAATACAGGCCTAGTTTACTCAATCTTTTCTCATACAACAGTCCCACCATCCCAGGAATCAATCTCGTGAACCTTTGTGCACTCCCTCTATGGTAAGTATATCCTTCCTTAGGTAAGGAGACCAAAATTGTACACAGTACACCAGGTGTGGTCTCACCAAGGCCCTATATAATTTACTCCTATACTCAAATCCTCTTGTAATGAAGGCCAGCATACCATTTGCCTTCCTAATGGCTTGCTGCACCTGCACATTCACTTTCAGTGACTCATGTACAAGGACACCCAGGACCCTTTGTTTGAGCATCTGCATTCCCCAATCTTTCACCATTTAGGAAATACTCTGCCTTTCTGTTTTTTCTACCAAAGTGGATAACTTCACATTTAACCACATTATATTCCATCTGCCATGTTCTCCCCCACTCACTGAGCCTGTCGAGATCCTCTTGAAGCCTCTTCACATCCTCTTCGCAACTGACACTGCCACCTAGCTTTGTATCATCAGCAAATTTGGAAATGTCACATTTAGTCCCCACATCCAAATCATTGATACTGTGAATAGCTGGGGTCCAAGCACTGATCCTTGCAGTACCCCACTAGTCACAGCCTGCCATCCTGAAAAAAATCCGTTTATCCCTACTCTTTTTCTGTCTGTTAACCAATTCTCAATCCATGCCAGTATATTACCCCCCAATTCCATGTGCCCTAATTTTGTTCACCAACCTCTTGTGTGGGACCTTATCAAAGGCCTTCTGAAAATCCAGATGCACCACACCTACCGGTTCCCTTTTGTCTACTCCACTAGTTACATCCTCAAAGAACTCCAATAGGTTTGTCAAACAGGATTTCCCTTTCATAAATCCATGTTGACACTGCCCAATCTTACTATTAGTTTCTAAGTGCCCAGTTATTGCATCCTTTATAATAGATTCCAGCATTTTCCCAACTACTTGATATGAGGCTAACGGGTCTGTAGTTCCCTGTTTTCTCTCTCCCTCCTTTCTTAAATAGCGGGGTTACATTTGCTATCCTCCAATCTGCAGGAACCGTTCCAGAATCTATAGAATTTTGGAAGATGACAATCAATGCGTCCACTATCCCAATGGCCACCTCTTTCAAAACCCTAGGATGTAGGTCATCCGGTCCTTGGGATTTATCGGCTTTTAGTCCCATTAATTTTGCTAGTACTGTTTTTTCACTAATAATAATTTCTTTAAGTTACTTATTCTCATCACACCCTTGGTTTTCTTGTATTTCTGGGAGGTTTTTGTGTCTTCCTCCGTGAAGACAGAAACAAAGTATTTATTTAATTTACCAGCCATTTCCTCATTCCCCATTATAAATTCTCCCATCTCTGACTATAAAGGACCGACATTTACCTTCGCCAGTCTTTTCCTTTTCACTTACCTATAGAAGCTTTTACAATTTGTTTTTATATTTTTCGCTAGTTTGTGCTCCTATTCCATTTTCCCTTTATCAATTTCTTGGTCCCCCTTGCTGATTTCTAAAAAGATCCCAATCCTCAGGCTGACCGCTTTTTCTGGCAACTTTATAAGCTTCCACCTTTGACTTAATACTAGCTTTAATTTCTTTTGTTAGTCATGGTTGGATCATTTTTCCTTTTGGGTTTTTATGCCCTAGAGGAATATATGTTTGTTGCAAATTATGCATTATTTCCTTGAATGTTAGCCATTGTATGTCCACCTTCAGACCTTTTAGTGTAGTCTCCCAATCTACCATGGCCAACTTGTCCCTCATACTCTTATAGTTTCCTCTGTTTAGATTGAAGACCTTGGTTTCAGATTGGACTACATCACTCTCAAACTTAATGTAAAATCCAATCATATTATGGTCACTTGACCCTAAAGGCCCCTTTACCACAAGATTACACAGTACCAGATCCAGAATAGCCTGTTCCCTGGTTGGTGCCTCCACATACTGATCCAGGAAACCATCTCATATGCATTCTAAGAATTCGTCCTCCTCACCATTAGTGGTAATTTGATTTACCCAGTCAATATGTAGATTAAAGTCCATGAATACCGTATTGCCCTTGTTACATGCACTTCTAATTTCTTGATTGATACTGTGCCCTACATTACCACTACTGGCTGATCATGGCTGATCATCATCCTCATCTCCACTTTCCTGCACTATCCCCATATCCCTCGATTCCCTTAATATTCAAAAATCTGTCAAGTTCTGTCTTGAATATGCTGAACGACTGAGCCTCCACAGCCCTCTGGGGTAGAGAATTCCAAAGATTCACCGCCCTCTGAGTGAAGAAATTTCTCCTCATCTCAGTCCTAAATGGCCGACCCCTTATTCCGAGATTGTGACCCCTGGTTCTAGAGTCCCCAGCCAGGGGAAACATCTTCCCTGCATCTACCCTGTCAAGCCCTGTAAGAATTTTGTATGTTTCAATGAGATCATCTCTCATTCTTCTAAACTGTAGAGAATATAGGCCTAGTCTACTCAATCTCTCCTCATAGGACAATCCTCCCATCCCAGGAACCAGTCTGGTGAACTTTCGTTGCACGCCCTCTATGGCAGGTATATCCTTCCTTAGGTAAAGAGACCAAAACTGTACACATTACTCCAGGTGTGGTCTCACCAGGGCCCTATATAATTGCAGTAAGACGTCTTTACTCTTATACTCAAATCCTCTTGTAATAAAGGCCAACATACCATTTGCTTTCCTAATTGTTTGCTGTAACTGCATGTTAACTTTCAGTGATTCGTGTACAAGGACACCCAGGTCCCTCTGAACACCTGTATGGGACAGGTTGGATGAACCAGTATGTCTTTTCGTATCCATCATTTTTCATATGTTTGTATATAGTGGAACCATCACTCAATGGAGTATGTCAATACTGTGGCAATGCATCCACCCGTTTCATGGCGTGTTATTCTGCTCACCTTACCACTCATGAGGAGTTCACGTTATCTGCGTGGCCTCAAGCCTACCCTTGTCAGTTGTTTAATGACTGATGGGTGCCTATCTTTCCTCGAGAGGAATGTAAGTGGAGTCTCTGAAGTTGAGTTGGCTCAAGAGATGAAAGATAGAAAGTGAGTTAACTTTTGTGGCAGACGTGGTAATCCAATAGATTAGCACGCAGGTCCTCAGAGAATTGTTGATGACTGACCAGCTAGCATGACATGGAGGGTAGACCCATCAACTAAGGGGGGGGGGGGGTGCGGGGAGAGCAAAGTACGACTATTCCCATTCAGTTCTAAATAATTCTGCAACCGAGCCGAGAAGTTGAGAGGCACTTTCATTTCTCTCAATGATAGCAAAGTCCCAGTGCAGGCCAGGTGCATGGCGCAAGATATCAGTCCAAACAGTTCTTCGTCATGACTCAGAGCTCAGATGCAGCAGAGGAGGTTCTTTCAGCCCATATGCAAGGTCCAGAACCAAGGAAAGGTGGATTTGTGGTACAAGAGAAACAGTTGTAGGGAGGGAACACCCTTGGGGGCCTTGTATTGGGTCAGTCACTTTGCTTCTTCATAAGGACAAGGACCAGGATTAAGTAGTTTCTGGCAAGTAAGCCTGGTACATGACACTGGACTTGGATACCTAGAAAACACAGTTGGCTAGAATGTCAGAAGCTGTTCGCCACAGGTCTTTTCATAAGGCTGAGAGCAGAAGGCTGTTGAGTAACTGATGAGAAAAGCCTGGCATGACAGTTACTGAAAGGTATTAGCTGGAGGCTGGGTACAAGACCACATCTGCTCATATATCCAGGGTTTAGTGCCGAGTAAGATTGGGTTGCAGATAGGCAAGCAGTTGTTCCTGAAGCTCCAGACCTCCCGCTGATTGAACAGTCATTCAATGGGGTATATTTGTTTATGCTGTGACACATGGATGGTGACAATGCACTCACGAGGAAATCATGGTCGCTGCTGTCCTCTTAGCAAGGGCTCAAGCCCACTCCTACCAGTTCTCCAATGACTAACACTATCCTCCGTGAGAGGAGGCTAAGTGAGGTCTGTTTGGAGCCGAGTTGGCTGAGATGACATACTAGCAATGGAAAATAGGAAGTTAATCAACCCTCTAGGATAGACTCAATACTCTGATAGCTGAGCCAAACAGATCTGCTAAAAAGGAATTAAATAAATGTGAATACACAAGGGATTAAATGTCATAAAATTACTGTACATATAGATATTGAAAATCAAAGAACACGAATGGCACTTTACGAATGCGTGGAATGCAACTGGGCAGGATTCAAATTTTAATGGTAGATTGATGTCCTGCTGCTTTTTTGCTTTACTGTCTTCAGCTTCCAGCGACTGCAGTTTGCATGCTTGTTTACTTGTGGTTATTTACCTTTCCTCAGGTGGTGATTAAATAAATTAGGAAAAATCCACAGCAATGTAAATTGCATATGATCCATTGGAAGGATTTATATGCCAAATGAGCCTAATTCATTCCATACATGACGATCTTAAGACACTTCCCCTTTGTGATTATGTTTTCAATGTAGCAACATGAAGCATTATTGAGTTACTATTGCAGTCGGACAGTTGCAAGTTGTTGCAACAATACTGGTTACCCACACAAGGTATCACAATCCCTTTAAAATACATGATTAACATTCATTCAATCATAAAATACTGGACAATATCCCACTTATCAAAGGCAATATACAGATGAAGAAAGACTTGCATCATTTATATAGCATCTTTCATGATCTCAGAACATCCCAAAGCACTTTACAGCCAATTAAGTACTTTTTTTTTTAAGTGTAGTCACCGTTACAATGTAGGAAATGTGGCAGCCAATTTGTGCACAAACGGCAATGTGATAATGACCAGATAATCTGTTTTTAGGTGTTGCTTGAGGGATTGCTGATTGGTCAGGACAACAGGGAGAACCCCCCTGCTCCTCTTCGAAATAGTGCCATGGGATCTTTAAAGTCCACCCGAGTGGGTGCAGGGGGCCTCAATTTAACATCTCATCTGAAAGACGGCACCTCTGACAGTGCAGCACTCCCTCAGTACTACACTGGAGTGTCAAGCTACATTTTTATGCTCAAGACCTTGGAGTAGGAGTTGAACCCATAACCTTCTGACTCAGAGGTGATAGCCGTAGCTCATTGGTAGCACGAACACCTAAATAAAAAGCAAGTGCCCCCAGAAGCCTAATGCAACACACAGGCCAAGAAAGTCCCAAGTTTGATTCCTGGTCTATGCAGAGTTATCAACCAGGGCAATAATTGGGTCCCTACAATTGACCTCAGGGATGGGAAAAAGACAGCCAGGTTCCTACTCCTGATTGCAGTCCAGTGACTCCTGATGGAAAATGCACAGTGGGTGCTGGCTATGATGCCCTCAGTAGTTTGAGTATCCTGCTGACTCTTACTGTCTAGGCTCACAAATGAAGGGTGGCTACCTGGCCAAGGTACTGGACAGCTGTTAGTGCCATGAAACCATACCCCAGCAACAAACACCACCTAGGGACAAGAGGGGGAGAAAGCTGATTCAAATGAGGCAAATTTATTTTTTAATGAATTACTTTCCTTCACCAGGAAAAGAAACGCAGATGTTTAAATGAGTTGATGTCATTATTGTCATGAAAACTCCTTTCGGTGATGACGGAATAATGTTGCAGTAGATCCCTGGCGACAGGGACAAATTTTCTAAAACAGCTAAAATGTTGGAAATGTAGCCCCACGGTGTTCGGGATTGTTTCACCCGAGTGATATTTGACTTCCTTATGGTCTAGCAGCCTATCCTGGGTCACTATTTGAACACATTTAATAATCTGTTCAGCCAGCAAACTGCAATTTGCCAGTTCTGCCTTTCATGTTGGTAGTGGGAATGACTTGTGCCCCGTGTTTGTTTACAAAGAATATTTCTGATACTACATGGAAGATCTGTATTCCCTTAAGTAAGCTACCAGTGGCTCAGAGGCCATCCTCAAAAATGCACAATGTAACTGTGATTGCACTTCTTGTGTATTTCTTTAAAACAATATACTTGGTTTGCAATAATTAAGGTTCCATTCACACGGTTATTCATGAAGAAACTACTGAGGCTTCATAGTCTGACTGGAAATCCAGTCCCTGCTGCTCCACTCAAGCTGGCCACTAGGGGCAATGGAAAAGCAGGCCAGCGACAGCCCTCCACCAAGTTGCCCCTCTTTCCTGAGTCCCTTCCCGTGGGGACATGACAGAGACTGGCAACTCAGTAGAGTAGGATGATCAATCCTACATGCCACAACACTGCCTAATGTGTTACTGTTCCAATCTTCTGCAGCATCACTCCATAAAACACCTACATTTTCAGTTGTCTTCCAATAATTGTTAAATTTTCACCAACTTCTTGACTCACTGTAATCCAGTCTATGACCTGGATTTTCCCCCAAATCAGGTGGCATAGCAGAGGAAAAGGGGAAATATTGTGTAGGGAGGTCTATCGCCACACTCCCACTCCCCCCTCCCCCTCCCCCTGCAGGAAAGTGTGCCAGCTGTCCCTTCACTGCCAGACCACATGTAAATGACAGCAGTGAGGCAGAGCCAGGCAAGCCACCTGCTCTCCCTAATTTCCCCGGCTACTACAGGTGACTCCAGGGACTGCCTGCAGAGTGTCCAGTAATGGGCACCTCTCCGGCCCCAGAAATTTACCTGGTTTTAGGTCTCGGCCCGGTCTGCGGGTCTAAAAGAAAACGGAGGTCGACCAGTGGGGTTCTTTAAAGTGGCTCCCGTCCCTTCAGATGGCCCACTGTAGCATCCCCGCCCCCCAAATCGCATTCTTGTCCTGATTGGCATTGGGGGGCTACCCGTTTCTGGTGGGATCCTGCCAGGAACCCACTATGGGGTCACGGCAGGGTCGAATGTTCCGCTTTGTCCCTTCTGGAGCTGGTTGAGGAAAATTCAGCTCCAAGTGCCTGGAATGATTCAATGAGATTATTTTTGAATGCCAACTCCTACATCCAAAATGTTAATTCTTGAAGCTTTACTGTCTTTGAGATCCAGACTGAAGTTTGTATTCATTTGAGACGGGCTCTAATGTGATGGAATGTACCTCACCTTTGATTTTTTTTTTTTAAGCTGCAGTAAATGGAAATGGTTTTGTCGAGTAATATTTCTGATGCAATTAGGAATTGATATGGTCAAGCTTGATATCCAAGAGTCTGCCATAATCCACATCTCCATGGCAAAGAATGAAGGGAGATTTTTTTCCATGAAGACCATCTAATTCTTTAAGGTAATAGTCAGGTAGCAATTCAACAAGTGAAGGAAAAGTAAAGCTCTCATTCAGTTGTGTAGCCAACTAGTATTCAATTTATAGCAGCAAGTGACTGCATCATCGGGCTCCTGTTTTTCAATATAAAAGTGACAGCATTTTCAAAAGTAGGAGGCCCCAGATGTGGCTTAAACTTAATTTTCCTACTGCTATAAATTCTGTATTCATGCAGGTTTTTTAAAAAAAAATGATTGCATATCTTTACCCCACAATATTTCACTGAAATAGGGAGACACCACAGCAGTAAGCATGGGTAAAACCACAACATAATCGATACACCAGAGATGGGGCAGGGAGGCAGGAGAGATTCTGGCACTCAGGCTGGCACGAGCTATATTTCTTGGCCCCTACTTTCAGTCTCTTACTGCTAAATTCATTCTGTGCTATAAACAGAATGAATTTACAAGCCCCAGTATGCATGAGCTGCCTTTGAAATTGGCTGTACCATAAATCTGGTACTAAGTACAATAATCATTTCATTCGCCAAGGGCAACAGCAACTACATGATCCTCTGCAGGAAGCCAGTCCAAGCAGTGGCTTTGCCATTCCAGCTGCTGAGAGGGAAAACATAGATCCCCTTTGATGGTCTAATTAGCTGAGCTTCTCATCAGGGACTGAAGGGAAAATATACTCTCTTCTATTGAGTGAAAATGTAATTACCAGGGGCGATACTGGAAACCTGATGTAACTGTAATACACTTTGTGCCAAAACTGCACTTATTATTTTATCCTCATGAGATAGTGGATCAGGTAATATCCTTTAGTCAAACGCTTTGCTTGAGGAGGTGATGAGCCAGCCATTTGTAACTCTGCTGGAAAGCACTGACAAATTACAGGACCATTATTTCCCTTTTATTACATTCTTCAAACAGATTATTTGACTGGAATCTTTTCTGCTCCTATCTTGCCACAGAAGCGCTCAAAGCTTTCAATGCCGGTGGGCACTGCAGGACATCGTCTCATCAAATGATGAGAACAGAATCACTAATATTTATTTGCAGTTTATAGTTGACTGGGCCACTTGTTCTGGTTTATTGCTTTCTTCCTCCAGGTGGGAGCAGGCATTGTAGTGATATTTGACACTGGGCTCATGCGCAATATCACCGACAGGCACAGCAAAAAATAGAGCCTAGCTGCAGAGGTAACTGTTTGGGAAATGATATCCTCCTTTGAAGGAATACTCCACAAACAAGTCCCACAGTAACATCATTGCATACTTGCTCAAAAGCAGACCTCCCCCCATTTCACTTATGGCAGTAGTCACTGGTGTTGAATTTCCACATGGGTTCTCCCAACTATCTGCCCTACCTTCAATGGCAGATCCACAGAAACCCCGGAGAAATGGCGTTTTAACCATTTCTTTGGGGCTTCTGCGGATCATCTTCCAAAGTTACACTGAACTCCCTGCAGAAATTAAACCCTCATTTCTATGCCATAATCCATAAGTCTTACTCATTTGGAACCAAAGTCTTAATTCATTTGGAATGGAAGTCAGTCATTTTGATTATAAAACATTTTTGACCTTTCTCGCGGTTACCAATTCTATGTATTTAAATTTGTTTGCAATCTTCCCAAGTCTTTGATCATAAATCTAACTTGTAACATTCTGATGGTGTTAATATCTCTGCAATAGCAAAGCTGTGCTCTGTAACAGGAGATGGCCCTGAAATTGATGCTCTGGGATATTGGCATACAAATGTTTGTCGTCTTAATTTCCTCAGTATGCTATTTCAGAGGAGGAATTGAACCATTTATTTTAAAACAGAATTAATGCCTCTACTCAAACAGGAGAGAAAATGTAGACAAATGCACAGAATGTTCAGCATCAATATCCTACTGCAAAATTTCAAGGCTGATTTTTACCATAGCTAATCTTGTCCCCATGCATTCAACAGATGTTATTTTTTAAGTTAAATGGACAAGTACTTGAGAGCAAGCCCATTTTAATAGTCTTCCTGGGAAAGGGGAATTTTTGTGAAACTTCCACGTGTAAAGGTTAGTGGATAAAAAAAATCCTTAATGCCAACTTCAAAATGATTGAGATCTGAAGAGATTGGCTCACTAAAAGCATTTAAACAGTAATTAGGACTACTCAGGATTCGACAAGCAATGGGGAAATAGGGGATTAGGGTGGGAAAAAATGGTCAGAAAGGGCCCCAAAAATGAACCAGGATGAGAATGCAAGTCTGAATAGTCTTTGCTATTCCTTAGATTCTGTATTTTTTTTTTTTTTTTTTTTTTTTAAATGGTCAAGTTCCAGCTTCAGGCACTTATACCAAAACATGGTCATGAAAACAACAACTTGCATTTATATAGCATCTTTAATGTAGCAAAATGTCCCAATGCTCTCACACAGCAGTATTATCTAACAAAATCTGGCACTGAGCCACAGTTGACCAAAAAACTTGGTCAATATAGGAAGGTTTAAAGGAGCGTCTTAAAGGACGAGATGTAGAGAGTAGAGGCTGAGGGAGGGAATTCCAGAGCTTAGGGCCTAGGCAGCTGAAAGCATGACTGCCAATGGTGGAGGCAATTGAAATCGGGGATTCGCAAGAAGCCAGAATTGGAGGAGAGCAAAGATCTCAGAGGGTTGTGGGGTTAGAGGAGGTTACAGAGATAGGGAGGCGAGGCCATGGAGGGTTTGAAAACAAGGATGAGAATTTTAAAATCGAGGCGTTGCCAGACTGGGGGCTAATGTGGGTCAGCGAGCACAGGGGTGATGGATGAATGGGACTTGGTGCGAGTTAGGACTCAGGCAGCAGAGTTTTAAATGAGTCAAGTTTATGGAAGGTGGAAGATAAGAGGTGACCAGGAAAGCAATGGAAGTGTCAAGTCTAGAGGTAACAAAGGCATGGATGAGAGTTTCAGCAGCAGATGGGCTGAAGCGGGGCGGAGACAGGTGATGTTACGGAACTGGAAGTAGGCGGTCTTGGTGAAAGAGTGGATATGTACCACAACATACATAGGCAGGGGTTTTCCCGGTTTCCCAATGAAGTTATTTCATAAAGTTATCTAGAATTTCAGGGCCATAATCTCCAATTAAAACAAAATCCTAAATACCTTGATTTTAACATTAATTAGACCCAAATTCAGTTGAAGCCAATCCAATCAAATATTAAATTGGACTCCACTTACCATTAGGCAAGGTATATTAGATAAGTAAGAAATGAAAGAAAAACAAACTACACCCAGGATCTCCAACTCCTATTAATCAGCTATCAAACCTCTTCTCATTTATTTGGTTGAAATAATACATTTGAGGATTTGGTTTGGTGACATTATTAATTGTCAGCTTGGCTTAGATGGTAGAATTCTTGTCTCCAAGTCAGAAGGTTGTGGGTCCCAGCCCCACTCAAGCACATAATCTAGCCTGACACTTCAGTGCAGTACTGAGGGAACATTAGCATTCTCAGAAGTGCCGTCTTTCAAATGCGTTGTGAATTGAGTTTCTGTCTAAATGCAAGATTATGCAGTGCTATTTGAAGAAAAACATGGCATTCTCCTGCCCAACATTCCTCCCACAACCAACAGCAGTAAAAATGACGTAATCATTCATGTAATTTGTAGGATCTTGCTGTGTGCAGATTGACTGGTGCGTTTGCCTACATAATTCAAACATAATTCACTGGTTGTGAAGCATTTTGGGAATTCTCAAGGATGTGATTAGATACTACATAAATGCAAGTCCTTCCTTAATATAATTTCTGGAGCTGTATAGATGTGACCATCCAAGTAATTCGGTCACCTGTATATCACAAGCTAATTGTCATTGGTATGAGCACAGACTAAATAGAGGAGCTTCAATTTCTGTCGAATAATTTAATTGAATATCATTCAAATATAGAAAAGCAAACATTGGGTGAGTCAGAGTGGTTCTAACAAAATAGCACTTACTTGATGAATTTTGTGTCTAGAATGTATTCTTTACTGGAGGGAGTGGTGTTCTCCAGGGGTTGGTTCTAGGACCATTGCTTTTCTTGATATATATTAATGACTTGTATATGGGTGTACAGGGCACAATTTCAAAATTTGCAGATGACACAAAACTTGGAAGTATAGTGAACAGTGAGGAGGAGAATGATAGACTTCAAGAAGACAGACAGGCTGGTGAAATGGGCGGACACGTGGCAGATGAAATTTAACGCAAAAAAGTGTGAAGTGATACATTTTGGTAGAATGAATGAGGTGAGGACATATAAACTAAATGGTACAATCCTCAAGGGGGAGCACAAACAGAGAGACCTAGGGGGTATGTGTGCACAAATCGTTGAAGGTGGCAGGGCAGGTTGAGAAAGCAGTTAAAAAGGCTTACGGGATCCTGGGCTTCATAAATAGAGGTATAGTGTACAAAAGTGTAGAAATTATAATGAACCAGTATAAAACACTGATTCGGCCCCAACTGGAGTACTGTATCCAATTCTAGGCACCACACTTTAGGAAGGATGTGAAGGCCTTAGAGAAGGTGCAGAAAAGGTTGAAGAGAATGATTCCAGGAATGAGGGACTTCAGTTACGTTGATAGACTGGAGAAGCTGGGGTTGTTCTCCTTGGAGCAGAGAAGATTGAGAGGAGATTTGATAGAGGTGTTCAAAATCATGAGGGGTCTGGACAGAGTAGATAGAGGGAAACTGTTCCCATAGGCGGAAGGGTCGAGAACCAGAGGACACAGATTTAAGGTGATTGGCAAATGAACCAATAAGAAAAAACTTTTTTACGCAGCGAGTAGTTAAGATCTGGAATGCACTGCCTGAAAGGGTGGTAGAGGCAGATTCAATCACGGCTTTCAAAAAGGAGTTGAATAAGTATCTGAAGGAAAGAAATTTGCAGGGCTATGGGGAAAGGGCAGGGGAGTGGGACTAGCATCAAGTGCTCTTGCAGAGAGCTGGCATGGGCTCGACGGGCTGAATGGCCTTCTTCCGTGCTGTAACCATGCTATGATTTAGGAAACAGAAGGTATTTTGTCTCATCATGTTTACCTGCTATTAACTACTGATGGATCAGCAGAACATGCAACTTACCAGCTGCACTATTGGGTCTGTACACTGGATGGCTCTCTCTGATTTGGCCTTCTGCAGTCACCATCACAAAATACACTTCCCCAGGCTCTGGAACATATGGCTTACATCAGTAAATTGTCAAAACTTCAGGAAGTTAATAAGTCTGATTTAACAGCCACATTATTTCAATTAGAATGCTAATAAAGCTTAAAGATCTGAGGAATTTTAATTACATATGGCTGCCCTCTTGACTTCACATCACAAAGATGCCAGTGACCCGCTTACCTACGTCCTCCAATATACAAGACTGTTTGTCTTTCCCCACTTTGATGTACTTGAGGCTTTCCAGTGTTTTACCATAGCCAATATTGTAGTGATCCACAGGTCTCTTAGATACATCTTGGGGTGGCTCCCAAAGGACTTTCAGTCCCATTTCATGAGGCAGAACCTTTACATTCTTCAGCGTCATGGTGGAACCAACTGTAAAGGTACAAGATCAACAACTTCCGTCAGCTTTTACAGAGCAAAATTCATAACATCTTGGCAAAAATGATTTTGAATTGTTGTCCATCGGTTTGAGAATTCTATGTTTTCCTACACGCATCAGGTCTGTAGTTAATTGGCCTAAATTTGCTGAACATGTGCACCATAGTAATGTCACATCTACAGCATAAGCCACTATTGTGGTGCAGAAATTCCAGGAAATTATGGCGTGACTGACTTATGCCATGCCGTAATTTGTTGGGACTTTTGTGCTGCTGCACATGGAACCTCACCGAACAAGTTTAACATCTAATTATCATAGCTTCATCCCATTAAAATCAATGGCAAGATTGGGTTCGCTGAATTAATGCCACAGCCACTTAGAACATTACAGAATGGCGCTGGTCAGCTCAGTGTGCTTGGTATAATCACAGGAATAGGAAAAATCAAAAACATTTTGGTTGAGAAATGTAGATGATTGAATTAACTGCTCAAATGATAAGTCCATACTTTGCGATCTACTGAATTGTATTAAATAAACTGCTGAAAAGTCACAAACTGTACCATTAATGCAGTGTGCCATTAATGCATTGGCCCAGAAATTCGGGTCTCCACGGGCGAGTACGCACGGGGTACTCACCCGTAAGCCCAATGGAAGTGCCAGTTTCCTGCATGCACTGCACATGCGTGGGAAACCGGCACTTCCGTTCCCCTGAAAGAAGGGGTTCAGAGGTCGAACGCATGCGCAGGAGAGGATGCGCGTGCGCATCAAACTTACCCTCCCGGAAAAACCTGCAAAAAAAAGTCTCCAGAAGTTACACATATAAAAAGCAGTCGCAAGGCCTGCTTTTTACAAGGTAAGTGGTGAATTAATTAAAATTAAAACATTTTTTCCACAGGTTTATTATTTTTAAATACTTTAAAAAGGCAAGTTTATTTTTAGCCCCATTAGAAAATAAAATTATTTTTTTCAAAAATTTAAATTGTTTAAAATAGTTTATTTAAAAAATGTGATGTTTTTTAAAAATTTATTTGAAGATTTAGTGATGTTTTGGGGCTTATGGTATTTATAAGTTTGACAGCCCTTCCTGTCAAACTTATGAATGAAGCATTCCCTGCTCCGATTGGCTCCCCACATGATCCCAGGGGACGCATCGAACTAACTGCGCCCCGGGATACGCAAGCACTGCGCGCCGGCAGTTGGAGGCGGCCCAGGATCACAATTCCTCGGGGGCCCACAGCTCAACGGCCGGCGCGCAAGGTAAGTGCAGGTCGGGGGCTTACACCCGCGGGAAGCCCCCAACCCGAATTTCTGGGCCATGATGTCAAAAACTGCCCCAATAATAGTGCCATTAATTTTTCTTCAATATGCCATTAATGCCACACAATGTGCCATTAACTTAGTGTGCCATTAATACAGCACGCCACTGTATTCAATTGACTTATTCTGACATTTTAAAAATAATTTGATGTAATTTATCCAATGATGCATTTTGACGTGAGCTCCTCAGTTTTGATGGTTCCAAATTGTACAAATTTGCACGTACAGAAATAGTGACAGACATGACAGTGGGCTTGGAGCTGGAACAGATTGAAAATGGAGCACAGAATTTTTCATGTTTATGTGAAGCAGGGATCATTCTACCAGTGTCAGTGTCAATCATCAAAAATTAAAAGGACAATTTTTATTTGGTGATAGAGCTGTTTGTTGGAGTATGGATTTCCACAAATTCTACATCCAGTTTGTAGCACTCAAATGTAAATGTAATCAATTAATTTTTTTTTATATAAAGTGTTTTGAGGTATCCTGAGAATTTGCCAAGTGCTACATAAATGCAAGTTCTTTCTTCCTTTCCTAATACTAACAGCTTTGCCATGATGTTATTTATGGTGAGTCGGAGGTTAGGCTGTTGCCAGGGGAGGTGGATATTGGAATTTGGATTTGGAAAAAAGTTTGTAAATGATCTGCTTACAGAGAGTGAAGTGAATATATCTTGAATGCTTCCTGGAAAAGTGTTGTACTTACTCATTCCAGGTAGATATATAAAGATATATACAAAATAAAGTTGTTCCCATCACATGCACAGCTACATAAATAGATAAATCTGTACATGTCTCTCAGGGGACTTTAAAACTAGAATATCAAATGGGCACTGTCCCTTCTGTTTTTGGTGTGGGATTTTGCAAGTGAAAGCCAAGAAATATAAAAAATAAACCAATATGCACCTTCCTTTTTAAATGAAATATCTCTGCCTCTCGCGATATGCCCAGTTAGTTAGACTTTGTTGTGCATGTTTAGGTTTTAACACTTTTACCCACAAAGTTGCTGGAAGCGCAAGTTGCTAACGGCGCAGCGAGGGAAACAGGGCATCTGGGACCTTGGTGAACAATGGGACAAAAACAGTTTATCTCCTTAACCAATGAGATTTAAGGATTAAGAAATAAGCAGAGTAAGGACTGAGAAGGGGGGAAAAATTAGAGTCAAATCAGCTACAGAAAGAGAAAAGAAGATAGAGACAGAAAGATTGGTTTAAGAGAAAAAGAGACAAAGGAAAGGCAAGAAAAAAAATTAATTTAGAATTTGACATTTTTAAAATCTAAAACAAAGGGGGTTACTTACGCTATTAATTACTCGACAACTTGGAGGCGAATTTAATGGGCAATTAATATGCAAATGCAGCGACTTCGTGAATGTGCGAGGTGCCATTTTCACGAAACTAGCAACTTGCGGCGATTCGCAATTCACGCGCTAGCTCATTCTCGCTACAAGTTGCTGGCCAATTTGTGCATTAATAACATCGTGCGTCGTTCAGAAGGTATTATTTTTTCAGCAAAATCTGGCCCAATATGTTTTAAAACCGACAAAAGAGACCATACTGTAGCGGTACCACCGAGTGTCCCTTACTTACTGGGCATAATTCTCTTTAACGCGATGGCGTGGGCGAACGTGATGACGTGGGCAAATGCTATGATGCGGGCAAACGCGATGACGTCACGTTGCACATCATGTGACCGTCCCAAGCGCGGGAAAACGCGATGACGTCATGACGCAATCCACGGGACTGCCTGGTCAGTCCTCGTGGCGTCCCCACTGGGGAAAGACCTGTTCCATGGCTCTCCTGCATCGATCTACGTTGTTTGCTGTATTTCATCTAATCCAACATTAAAGTCCTGTTTGTTGTTCTTCTGAATCAAGCTTCATTATTTGTTAGGAATACACCTATTCCTACATTGGTGATCCAACGACGTGAGGACGGGAATTCATCAATGCCTATATTGGTGACCCCTTCTCCGTGAACGTTTTTCACGGAGGAAGCGCACAGCCTGAGCCTCGTCTCTGTGAACGTTTCCACAGAAGAACGGCACGACAAACAACCGACGAATGACAACCGACGAACACCAGTTCCTACATTGGTGACCCTGAGTCGTGAACGTTTTTCACGAAAGCGGCGCAGCCGGACTCCGAGTTTTGTGAACGTTTTTCACAAATGAAGCACGCCAAGGAAGCACCAGCCGTTCGCTGTCGCTACCGCAATTCAGGGAGCAACAACCGCTCTCATGCTTTATTCAGGTAGAAGCCCCGTTCGCCTAGAACATCGATGCGGCGCAGACCAACGAGGTCTCAGATTTCAACAGCTCTACCGCCTCACGGATCGTCCGCCTCCACGACGTCCCCCAACAAAACAGCAAGTATGACACCCCTCAAAGCGAGGGTACTGCAGGTTTTTCGGGCCGGCGATGCTACGAGGACTCAGTCCTCGCAACCCGCCCCTCGCGATGCTACGAGGACTCAGTCCTCGCAACCCGCCCCTCGCGACCCACGAGGACCCGCCCCTCGCGACCCACGAGGACCCGCCCCTCGCGACCCACGAGGACCCGCCCCTCGCGTCCCACGAGGACCCGCCCCTCGCGTCCCACGAGGACCCGCCCCTCGCGACCCACGAGGACCCGCCCCTCGCGACCCACGAGGACCCGCCCCTCGCGACCCGGCCCCTCGCGACCCGCCCCACGAGGACCCGCCCCTCGTGACCCACAAAGACTCATCCCCCACAGACGCTGCCCCAGCTCGTCAGCCTGCTGGGTGGTGTAATCTACCGCGCGCAGTTCTGCGTGAAGGGGAAGCGTTGCCGCCCTCCCGGCAGTTTTCCCCCCTACATCAACAACAACTAGAAGCGTTGCCGCCCTTTCTACAGTTTTCCCCTCAGCAAAAGCAAACATCTACTGACACTGCGACCATCAAGGACGGGTCCAACGGGCATCCCGCGGCCGCGATCGGCCACGCGAAAATTGCTGTCATCACCGATCACTGATCAACGCAGCAACGGTTCACTCTCTTCTGTGTTACCGTAGTAGCCCTACGGCACGCACCGTTCCGTGCGGTCCCGACTGCCGAAGAGTTCGCTCGCCTGTCGGCGAGTTCACCGACCTGCCAAGACCCACGTTTATTTCCTCCTGGATCGCCCGTTCAGCGTTCCTGCAGATTTCGTCAGACTGGGGACCTTCTTCCAACAATGACAGAGCCATGGTCCGCGTCTGCCCAACCTGCCAGTCACTATGACGCAGGCAGCTGTATCGCCCCGGCGCCCGTTTCGAACCACGGGCTACAGAGGTCACACGCTTCCACGATCCTTCACAGGGCTGAATACGTTTTATTCACCCTTACACGCATCGGGATCCGCTCAAGACCCCGTCTACCGGACCACATATTTCGACCTCGCCCGCCACGTCGAGACAGCACGACCGCCCGCCTGACCATCAGCCACCCATCATCGTTACGGCACACCTGGTACGATCGTCCACCTGACCGCCACCCACCCATCGTTGTTACGCCAACTCAAGTACGACCGCACACCAGACTGCCAACCACCCAGCAGTCTCCATCTCGAGACTACAGGAGTCGTTCGGACAGGCTCATCAGACCGCCTCACCGTTCGACGTCCGTTAAAGCGAATTCTGGGGAGGTGGGGGTGCATGTAGCGGTACCACCGAGTGTCCCTTACTTACCGGACATAATTCTCTAACGTGATGACGCGGGCAAACGCGATGACGTCACGTCGCACATCACGTGACCGTCCCAAGCGCGGGAAAATGCGATGACGTCATGACGCACATCACGTGACCGCCCCAAGCGCGGGAAAACGCGGTGACGTCATGACGCAATCCACGGGACTGCCTGGTCAGTCCTCGTAGTGTCCGCGCTGGGGAAAGACCCTTTCAACGGCTCTCCTGCATCGATCTACGTTGTTTGCTGTATTCCATCTAATCCAACATTAAAGTCCTGTTTGTTGTTCTTCCGAGTCAAGCTCCGTTATTTGTTAGACATCGTGCGTCGTTCAGAAGGTATTATTTTTTCAGCAAAATCTGGCCCAATATGTTTTAAAACTGACAAGAGAGGAGGCCATACTAGATTTAATAACAAATAACGAACCAGATTTAATTCATAATTTGACAGTACAGCAGTATCTTGAAAACAGTGACCATCATATGATCGAGTTTGACAGTAAGTTCAAGGAGGAGAAATTCACACAAACCAAAGTTTTAAACTTAAGGGTGACCTTGAAGGAATGAGACGTAAACTGAACACGTTAAACTGGGCTGAGCTGTTAACAGGTATATCTGCAGCAAAACAGTGGGAGGTATTCAAAGAAGTATTTAGTATAATACAAGACCAATACATACCTGCTAAGAACAAATGTTCCATTTGTACAGTCAAGCAACCATGGTCAACATGTGAGGTAAGACAGAGTACAAAACTAAAGGAAATGGTTTACACAAATGCCAAGTGAAGTGGTAATCCAGCAGACAGAGAAATATAGAAAAAATAAAAGGGACACAAAGAAAATATGAAGAGCTGCAAAAGAGAATATAAAAAAATTTGCAAGTAATATCAAGGCTAATAGTTTTTATAAATGTATTAAGAGTAAGAGAGTGGCTAAGGGAAATGTGGGCCCAAAGTCAGACACAGGTGATACTGTAATTTTTATTAAAAAGGAGTACATTATATCTGTTTTCACATTAGAGCAAGAGGATAAAATACCAGTGATAGACGGGAAGCCAAAATAAATCAAGGGGAGGAACTTATTGGATTGAATACAATTAACAAAATAGTAATAGAGAAAACAATAGGATGTAGAACCAAATGGTTACCACCCAGGAGTATTAAAAGGTGAGGAAATTGCAGAAGAATTAGCCATAATCTTTCAAAGTTCACTTGATTTGGGAAACGTAACATAGAAAAACAGACATAGAAAATAGGAGCAGGAGTAGGCCATTCGGCCCTTCGAGCCTGCTCCGCCATTTAATGAGATCATGGCTGATCATCCAAATTCAGTACCCTGTCCCTGCTTTCTCCCCATATTCCTTGATCCCTTTAGCCTTAAGAAATATATCTAACTCCTTCTTGAATATATTAATAAGTTGGCCTCAGCTGCCTTCTGTGGTAGAGAATTCCACAGGTTCACCACTCTCTGGGTGAAGAAATTCCTCCTCATCTCTGTCCAGGTTTTGCTTCCTGGGACACTGGCACCAGTACTGGGGCAGGAGGGAGCTGTTCCGTTGGGATGGGCTTCACTTGGCCAGTGCTGGGACTAGAGTCCTGGCGGATCATATAACTAGGGCTGTAGAGAGGGCTTTAAACTAACTAGTGGGGGGGAGGTTCCTAGAGAACAAATAATAAAAATGACAACAGAGAAGGTAATAGACTTAGGTAGCAGTGGGGAAATTAAAAACCAGAGCGTGTCAGGAAGGGGCAGAACGTATGGAGTAAAAGGTAAAGTGATAAAAAGGGCAAAAGCAGGAACTAGGTGTCACAAAACATCTTTGAAAGTTCTCTATCTGAATGCACGTAGCATTCGGAACAAAATAGACGAGTTAATGGCACAAATAACTACATATGGGTATGATCTTGTGGCCATTACAGAAACATGGCTGCAGGGTGACAATGCCTGGGATTTAAACATACCAGGTTATTTAACGATCAGGAAGGACAGGCAGGAAGGAAGGGGAGGTGGGGTGGCTATGTTAATAAAGGAAGGAATCACTGTAATACAGAGAAATGATATTGGGTCAAAAGATCAGGATAATGAAACAGTTTGGGTGGAGGGAAGGAATAATAAGGGGAAAAAAACACTAGTGGGCGTAGTCTATAGGCCTCCGAACAGTGACAACTCTGTTCGACGGAGTATCAATCAGGAAATAGTTGAGGCTTGTAATAAGGGAACATCTATAATTATGGGGGATTTTAACTATCATATTAATTGGACAAATCAAATTGGGCAGGGCTGCCTTGAGGATGAGTTCATTGAGTGTATTAGGGATGGGTTTCTTGAGCAGTATAGAAACATAGAAACATAGAGATAGGAACAGGAGTAGGCCATTCGGCCCTTCGAGCCTGCTCCGCCATTCAATGAGATCATGGCTGATCTTCGTCTGAGATCATAGCTGATCTTACCAGTTCAGTACCCCGTCCCCGCCTTTTCTCCGTAACCCTTAATCCCCTTAGCCTTCAGAAATATATCCAATTCTCTCTTGAAAATATTTATTGAATTAGCCTTCACAGCCCTCTGTGGCAGGGAATTCCACAGGCTCACCACTCTTTGAGTGAAGAAATTCTTCCTCATCTCTGTTTTAAATGATTTGCCCGCTATTTTTAGACTGTGGCCCCTGGTTCTGTGCTCCCCGGCCATTGGAAACATTCTCTCTGAATTCAGCCTGTCCAGGCCTGCCATAATTTTATATGTTTCGATGAGATCCCCTCTCAATCTTCTAAACTCCAGTGAGTACAAGCCCAAACTATTTAATCTCTCTTCGTAGGTCATTCCCGCCATTCCAGGTATCAGCCTGGTGAATCGCCGTTGCACTCTTTCCATGGCAAGAACATCCTTCCGCAGATGGGGCGACCAAAACTGTACACAATACTCCAGATGCGGTCTCACCAGCACCTTGTACAGCTGTAGTAAGGTATCCCTATTCCTATACTCGAACCCCCTTGATATGAAGGCCAACATACCATTTGCCTTCTTGATCGCCTGTTGCACCTGCATGCTCTCCTTCAGTGACTGGTGCACAAGAACACCCAGGTCCCTCTGCACTTCCCCATCTCCCAATCTATTGCCATTTAGATAATAATCTACCCTCCTGTTTTTACCCCCAAAGTGGATAACCTCGCATTTATCCACATTATAGTGCATCTGCCACGTATCTGCCCATTCCCCCAACCTGTCCAAATCGCACTGTAGCCTCCTGACATCCTCATCAGAGCCCACCCCTCCTCCTAGTTTAGTGTCGTCAGCGAATTTGGAAATATTGCATCCAATTCCCTGATCCAGATCATTTATGTAACTGAACCGACCAGGGGGCAAGCAACCTTAGATTTGGTCCTGTGTAACGAGACAGGATTAATTAAAAATGTCCTAGTAAAGGATCCCCTTGGAATGAGTGTCCATAACACGGTTGAATTCCATATTCAATTAGAGGGCGAGAAGGTTGGATCTCAAACAAGCGTGCTAAGCTTGAATAAAGGAGACTATGAAGGTATGAGAGCGGAATTGAGTAGAGTGGATTGGGAAAATAGATTAAAGGGTAAGATGATACATGATCAGTGGTGTACATTTAAGGAGTTACTTTACAACTTCCAAAAATATATATATTCCACTGAGAAGAAAAGGGTGTAAAAGAAAAGACAGCCATCCGTGGCTAAGTAAAGAAATTAAGGATAGTATTCGACTAAAAACAAGGGCATATAAGGTAGCCAAATCTAGCGGGAGGATAGAGGATTGGGAAAACTTTAAAAGACAGCAAAAAATAACAAAAGGTTGATTAAGAAAGGGAAGATAGATTATGAAAGTAAATGAGCAAAAAATATAAAAACAGACAGTAAGAGTTTTTATAGTTATATAAAAAGAAAAAGGGTGGCTAAAGTAAATGTTGGTCCCTTAGAGGATGAGACCAAGAAATTAATGGTGGGAAATATGGAGATGGCAAAAACACTGATTGAATATTTTGTATCAGTCTTTACAGTCGAAGACACGAAGAATATCCCAACACTGGATAAACAGGGGGCTAAAAGGGGGGGGGGGGGGGGGGGGAGGAGCTAAACACGATCAAAATCACTAAGGAAGTGGTACTCGGTAAAATAATGGGACTCAAGGCGGATAAATCACCTGGACCTGATGGCTTAAATCCTAGGGTCTTGAGGGAAGTGGCGGTAGGGATTGTGGATGCATTGGTAATAATTTTCCAAAGCTCCCTCGACTCAGCAAAGGTCCCGGCAGACTGGAAAACTGCTAATGTAACACCCTTATTTAAAAAGGGCAGTAGGCAGAAGGCTGGAAACTATAGACCAGTTAGCCTAACATCTGTGGTAGGTAAAATTTTGGAGTCCATTATTAAGGAGACAGTAACAGGACATTTGGATAATCATAATTTAATAGGACAAAGTCAGCATGGTTTTATGAAGGGGAAGTCATGTTTGACAAATTTGCTGGAGTTCTTTGAGGAAGCAACATATAGGGTGGATAAAGGGGAACCAGTGGACATAGTGTATTTAGACTTCCAAAAGGCATTTGGCAAGGTGCCACACAAAAGATTATTGCTTAAGATAAAAAATCACGGGATTGGGGGTAATATTCTGGCATGGATAGAGGATTGGCTATCTAACAGAAGGCAGAGAGTTGGGATAAATGGTTCATTCTCAGACTGGCAATCAGTAACTAGTGGTGTTCCGCAGGGGTCAGTGCTGGGTCCCCAACTCTTTACAATCTATATTAACGATTTGGAGGAGGGGACCGAGTGTAACATATCAAAGTTTGCAGATGATACTAAGATGGGAGGGAAAGTAGTGAGTGAGGAGGACATCAAAAACCTGCAAGGGGACATCGACAGGCTAAGTAAGTGGGCAGAGATTTGGCAGATGGAATGCAATACTGGAAAGTGTGAGGTTATGCACTTTGGCAGGAAAAATCGTAGAGCAAGTTATTATCTTAATGGCAAGAAACTGGCAAGTACTGAAGTACAAAGGGATCTGGGGGTCCTGGTGCACAAAACTCAAAAGGTTAGTATGCAGGTGCAGCAAGTGATTAAGGCCAGTGGAATGTTGGCTTTCATTGCTAGGGGGATAGAATATAAAAATAGGGAGGTATTGCTTCAGTTGTACAAGGTATTGGTGAGACCGCACCTGGAATACTGCATACAGTTTTGGTGTCCATACTTAAGAAAGGACATACTTGCTCTCGAGTCAGTACAAAGAAGGTTCACTCGGTTAATCCCGGGGATGAGGGGATGGACATATGAGGAGAGGTTGAGTAGATTGGGACTCTACTCATTGGAGTTCAGAAGAATGAGAGGCGATCTTATTGAAACATATAAGGTTGTGAAGGGGTTGGATCGGGTGGATGCGGGGAGGATGTTCCCGATGATGGGTGAAACTAGAACTAGGGGGCATAGTCTTAGAATAAGGGGCTGCTCTTTCAAAACTGAGATGAGGAGGAACTACTTCACTCAGAGGGTGGTAGGTCCATGGAATATGCTGCCCCAAAAAGCTGTAGAAGCTACATCATTACATAAATTTAAAACAGAAATAGACAGTTTCCTAGAAGTAAAGGGAATAAAGGGTTATGGGGAGCGGGCAGGAATTTGGACATGAGTCTAGGTTCGGATCGGTCATGGCCCTGTGGGTAGCGGAGCGGGCCCAGGGGCCATGTAGCCTGATCCTGCTCCTATTTCGTGCGTCTAATTCTGTTAGATTCAGGAGATGGTTCTATGATAGTGGATTGGCGGTTAGGATCAGATCAGCCATGATCTTATTGAATGGCGGAGCAGGCTCGAGGGGCCGATTGGCCTACTCCTGCTCCTATTTCTTATGTTCTTATGTCCTAAATGGCTTACCCCTTTTCCTTAGACTGTAACCCCTGGTTCTGGACTCCCCTGCCATCGGGAACATCCTTCCTGCATCTAGTCTGTCTAGTCCCGTTAGAATTCTATAAGTTTCAATGAGATCCCCTCTCATTCTTCTAAACTCTAGCGAATATAAGCCCAATCGACCCAATCTCTTGTCATACGTCATTCCTGTCGTCCCAGGTATCAGTCTGGTGAATCTTCGCTGCACTCCCTCCATGGCAAGAACATCCTTGCTCAGATAAGGTGAACAAAACTGCACATAATACTCAAGATGTGGTCTCAACTGTACAACTGCAACAAGACATCCTTGCTCCTATATTCGAATCCTCTCGCTATGAAGGCCAACATACCATTTGCCTTCTTAACCGCCTGCTGTGCCTGCATGCTTATCTTCAGCACCGTTCAGATAATAATCTGCCTTCCTGTTTTTGCCACCAAAGTGGATAACCTCGCATTTATCCACATTATACTGCATCTGCCTTCCATCTGCCCAATCACCCAACCTGTCCAAATCATACTGGAGTTTCTCTGCATCCTCCTCACAGCACACACGCCCACCCAGCTTTGTGTCGTCTGCAAACTTGGAGATATTACATCTAGTTCCCTCGTCTAGATCATTAATATTGTGAATAGCTGAGGTCCTAGCACCAATCCCTGCGGTACCCCACTAGTCACTGCCTGCCACTCGGAAAAAGACCCGTTTATTCCAACTCTTTGCTTCCTGTCTGCCAACCAGTTCTCTATCCAAGTCAGTACCTTACCACCAATCCCATGTGCCTTAACTTTGCATGCTAATCTCTTATGTGGGACCTTATCGAAAGCCTTCTGAAAGTCAAAATATACCACATCCACTGGTTCTCCCTTATCTATTCTACCAGTTACATCCTCAAAAAATTCCAGATTAGTCAAGCACGATTTACCTTTTGTAAATCCATGTTGACTTTGTCCGATCCTGTCACTGTTTTCCAAGTGCTCTGCTATTACATCTTTTATAATGGACTCTAGCATTTTCCCCACTACCGATGTCAGGCTTACCGGTCTATAATTCCCTGTTTTCTCTCTACCACCTTTTTTAAATAATGGGGTTACATTAGCTACCCTCCAATCCATGGGAACTGTGCCAGAGTCTATAGAATTTTGGAAGATGACCAGCAATGCATCTACTATTTCTAGGGCCACTTCCTTAAGTACCCTACGATGTAGATTATCAGGCCCTGGCGATTTATCGGCCTTCAATCCCGTCAATTTCCCTAACACCATTTCCCTCCAAATACGGATTTCATTCAGTTCCTCCCTCTCATTTGACCTAAGTTCCCCGACATCTCTGGGAGGTTATTTGTGTCCTCCTTTGTGAAGACAGAACCAATGTATTTATTTGATCAGCCATTTCTTTGTTCCCCATTATAAACTCCCCTGATTCTGACTGCAAGGGACTTATGCTTGACTTCACCAATCTTTTTCTCTTCATATATCTATAGAAGCTTTTACAGTCAGTTTTTATGTTCCCTGAAAGCTTACTCTCATACTCTATTTTCCCCCTCTTAATGAATCCTTTTGTCCTCCTTTGCTGAATCCTAAACTGCTCCCAATCCTCAGGTTTGCTGCTTATTCTGGCCAATTTATATCCTCTCCTTGGAACTTATGCTAGCCCCAATTTCCCTGGTTAGCCACGGTTGTGCCACCTTTTTTGTTTTATTTTTATGCCAGACAAGGATGAACAAATTCTGTAGTTTATCCATGCGATCTTTAAATGTTTGCCATTGCCAATCCACCATCAACCCTTTAAGTAACGTTCCCCATTCCATCCTAGCCAACTCACGCCTCATACCATCGTAGTTTCCTTTATTTAAATTCAGGACCCTAGTCGCTGAGTCAACTACTTCACACTCCATCTTAATGAAGAATTCTATCATATTATGATCACTCCTCCCAAAGGGGCCTCAAACATCAACATTGCTAATCAATCCTTTCTCATTACATAATACCCAGTCTAAGATGGCCTGCTCTCTAGTTGGTTCCTCGACATATTGGTCCAGGAAACCATCCTGTATACACTCTAGGAATTCCTCCTCCACAGTATTGTTACTAAATTGGTTAACCCAATCTATATGTAGATTAAAGTCACCCATGATAACTGCTGTGCCCTTATTGCACGCATCTCTAATTTCCCAATTAATGCCATCCCCAACCTCAGCATTACTGTTTGGGGGGTCTGTATACAACTCCTACTAATATTTTCTGCCCCTTGGTATTTCTCAGCTCTACCCATACAGAATCCACATCATCAGAGCTAATATCCTTCCTTACTATTGTGTTAATTTCCTCTTTAACCAGCAATGCTACCCCACCTCCTTTTTCTTTTTTCCTGTCCTTCCTGAATATTGAATACCCCTGAATGTTGAATTCCCAGCCTTGGTTACCCTGGAGCCATATCTCCATAATCCCAATTATATCATATCCATTTACATCTATTTGCACAGCTAATTCATCCACCTTATTACGAATGCTCCTCGCATTCAGACACAAAGCCTTCAGGCTTGTTTTTTTAACACTCTTAGTCCTTTTAGAATTATTTACTGTGGCCCTGTTTGATTTACACCCTTGATTTCTCTGCCTTCCACTTTTGCTTTTCTCCTTCCTGTCTTTTGCTTCTATCCTTGCTTCCCTTTCCTCTGTTTCCCTGCACAGGTTCCCAACCCCCTGCCATTTTAGTGCCATTAGATTGGAAAATAGCTAATGTCACTCCATTATTTAAAAAGGTTGGGAGAGAAACCAGGTAACTATAGGTCTCAGTTTAATGTCAGTTGAAGGCAAGCAACTAGAAACAGGCATTAGGGATAGAGTGACTGAGCACTTGAATAAATATGAACTGATCGGAGAGAGCCAACATGGCTTTGTTAAGAGTAAGTGATGTCTGACTAATCGAATTTAACAAGGAATGTCTACGGACATTATCTCCAGAAAGCAATAAGATTCCACACAAGATTATTAGCAAAAATGAGAGTGCACAGAATTGGAGGCAGCTTTTTGATTTAGTTTGTAATCGTAGCCTGTAACCTGCCTGTGAACTGCAGCCTAAAGCATTTCACGTAGGCAAGGTTCCAACAGAAAACTGTTACAGGCATTTCAAGAAAATGCTAATGTAAAGTATAATAATTTTCTTCTAAATTTTATATATTTTAATGCCTGTTAAAACATCTCCAGTAGTAAATTTTCAGTGAAGGAGGCAAGATGATTGAAAGAATTCTCAACAATTTGATTATTCCACATTTTATTTATTGGTTTCCAATGATAACTGCCCATTTTGGAATCATAGCTTTTTGAACTTCACAATTGAAGTTTTCATTCCCACTTGCCGATTGATACATTGCCTACATCTTCATTTCCTGCTTTACATAAAATTTAAGCCAAGCAGCATGATAGAAAATCTGCCAAAGATGACAGAGCAACACTGACACTAGGTAGGATAAGACAGGCAAACAGGCAGAAATATTTTACAGCAGGTGAATTCACGTCCCAATCAAAAGCAAAAAGTTTGATGCGATCATTCAGCTTCCCATAATGTCCAGCAACACATTTGAACACCTGTTGAAATCTGACATAACCACGTGCCCCACGATCTTCTGCATTTCTCGCCCTCCCGCACTCAGATCCCAGCTCCGCTGACATCAGGGCCCCAGTCTCTGTCTTAATATAAAGAATGAAGAAGTAAAACACTGATTTTACAGGATTAGCAAAGCGCCAGTACAAATAAAAAGGTCCAATAACCTCAAGGAATTTGATTAGAGGTGATCTGTAAATAAGATAATGATGGAGATATATAAAGGAGGTTAATTGCAAATCTATTGCAGGAAGGAGCTCGGGAGGATTAGCGAGAATCATTACTCTAAATTTCAAATCACATTTCCAGCATTTAAGTTCCAACTTCTAGCAGTCACAGTTTTTCTTCCTACTCCACCATTTGATTTTATTGCCACATCTCTTCCAAACTTAAAAGGAACTTCAACAATAAAAATCAACCAGGTCAAATTATTGAACCTTTTTATTTGTACTGGCGCTTTGCTAATCCTGTAACATCAGGGTTTTACTTCTTCATTCTTTATATTGAGACAGAGACTGGGGCCCCGATGTTAGCGGAGCTGGGATCTGAGTGCGGGAGGGCGAGAATCGCGGAAGATCGTGGGACATGTGGTTATGTCAGATTCCAACAGGGATGCCTCATTATAATTTTACTCCCAGTTTTTGCATCTCCAATGCTCTTGAGCAGGCGTGATGCAGACCCGCATGTTGCAATTCCACCTCGACTATTTAAAGGTCCACTGCACAGATGCAATGTTGGGTGCATTGTATGAAATGAAGTGGAAGTAGCAATGGTATCAGAGGGAGCAAAGGATGCACATTTAATAAGGTGTCCCTTGAAGTATGTCTGGATGCAGTAAGGGCTAGGAAGGAAGTAGTAATGGAAAAAAAAAACGGTGCCATAACGAAGATGATGTGGCTGGAGATTGCCCAAGAAGTGAGCAGCAGGAGTGTTTTCATGAGGATCTGGATCAAGCATAGGAAACGTTTCAATGACCTAACCAGGTCAGGAAAAGGAAAGTTGCAGATTCACCTACATCCTGTACTGCACCCCCACCTTCTCACTGTATTGTCAAGTGTACTCCATTCACATCACTCCACACATCCACTTAAGTTTCAGCAGCACCCATCGATGCGTTTTAATGCACTTCCTCACCTCCCCCTTCGCCACTCACTCCAATCCTGATATGATGTGATACCACCTCTGGCCACTCCCATGATTCTCAGCACATGTCCTCAAATGGCATAGTCATCACGTTCCTCAAATGCATGCCAGTGCTACCTGTGATGCATCTGCCTGATTTGTCACCCTCACCGAATTCACTGCATTCAGCGGACGCAGACACTCATAGGTCTGTTTTGCGACCATGCAGGAGAAATGAGCGCAAAATCCAAGTGAGAGGAGGTGGACCACCACAGATCGTGAAGCTCACAAATGCAGAGCAGGAAACTTTGGAGATAAGCAGCATGTCAGTCTCCGAGCATCAGAAATGACAAGACTTAATTGTTGCAGGGTGACAGAATTAATCTCTCCGACCCATATCTCCTACAAGACTAAGTCACCTCGACTTGAATTCAGCACCGATTGAAATATGATTTAACCTTGTGCATTTCAACATTTTTACATTCCAGTGACTAAATCAAATCCAGCTCTTCTCTCCCACAGGGTCATCACGTTAAGAACAGCAGCCCCTGCCCTTTGCAGATGATTCCTCAGGAGGGGCACCAGCACAGGATACATGCTTACCAGGCACCAGTGCAGATACAAGCACTTCATTGGGTCATGAGAGAGTTAGGTGGGATGTCACTTGGTGAATCACATGGCACAAGTGAGCACGAGCAGAGTGGTGGCAGGGACAGCTGTGGAGAGTCCTTGTCGGTGGGCACAGACCTCTCCAAGCTCTGCTCAGCTGGACTGAGAAGCTGAACCCGGGGGTGGGGGGGATTGATGAAAAGGAGAATGCTAGAGGGTCAGCAGCAAATGTGCGGGGTAATGGCAGCCCTGCCAGGCACACTCTCCACAATGTCCTGGAGAAAAAAAGAAAAAGAAAAGCTTTTCTAGTTCACTATGGATATGCACATAGAATCATAGAATGGTTACAGCACAGAAGGAGGCCATTCAGCCCGTCGAGCCCGTGCCGGCTCTCCGCAACAGCACTTCAGCTAGTCGCACTCCCCTGCCGTTTCCCTGTAGCCCTGCAAATTTTTTTCCTTCAAGTATTTATCAAACTCCCTTTTGAAAGCCACGATTGAATTTGCCCCTACCACCCTTTCAGGCAGTGCATTCCAGATCCTAACCACTCACTGCGTAAAAAAGTTTTTCCTCATGTCGCCTTTGGTTCTTCTGCTAATCACCTTAAATCTTTGTCCTTTGGTTCTCGACCCTTCTGCCAACAGGAACAGTTTCTATCTACTCTGTCCAGACCCCTCATAATTTTGAACACTTCCATCAAAACTCCTCTCAACCTTCTCTGCTCCAAGGAGAACAACCCCAGCCTCTCCACGTAACTGAAGTTGCTCATTCCTGGAACCATTCTCTTCAATCTTTTCTGCACCCTCTCTAAGGCCTTCACATCCTTCCTAAAGTGCAGTGCCCAGAATTGGACACAATACTCCAGTTGAGGCCGAACCAGTATTTTATAATGGTTTATCATAACTTCCTTGATTTTGTACTCTATGCCTCTATCTATGAAGCCCAAGGTCCCGTGTGCTTTTTTAACTGCTTCCTCAACCTGCTCTGCCACCTTCCACCGATTGTGCACATATACCCCCAGGTCTGTCTGTTCAAGCACCCGCTTTAGGATTGTACCATTTAGTTTATATTGCCTCTCCTCGTTCTTCCTACCAAAATGTATCACTTCGCTGCGTTAAATTTCATCTGCCACAAGCACAGCCAGCCCATTCCACCAGCCTGTCTATGTCCTCTTGAAGTCTATCACTATCCTCCTCGCTGTTCACTATACTTCCAAGTTTTGTGTCATCTGTGAATTTTGAAATTGTGCCCGGTACACCCAAGTCTAAGTCATTAATATATCAAGAAAAGCAGTGGTCCTAGGGAACACACCACTGTATACCTTCCTCCAGTCTGAAAAACAACTGTTCACCACTACTCTCTGTTTCCTTTACTTAGTCAATTTTGTATCCATGCTGCCACTGTCTGTTATTCCATGGGCTTAACTTGGCTGGCAAGCCTATTATGTAGCACTTTATCAAACGCCTTTTAGAAGTCCATGTACACCACATCAAATGCATTGTCCTCATCAACCCTCTCTGTTACCTCATCAAAAAACTAAATCAAGTTAGTTAAACACGATTTGCCTTTAACAAATCCATGCTGGCTTTCCTTAATTAATCCACACTTGTCCAAGTGGCTGTTAATTTTGTCCCCGATTATCGTTTCTAAAAGCTTCCTCACCACCGAGGTTAAAGTAACTCATCTGTAGTTGCTGGACTTATCCTTACATCCCGTTTTGAACAAGGGTGTAACATTTGCAATTCTCCAGTCCTCTGGCACCACCCCCGTATCCGAGGAGGATTGGAAGATTATGGTTAGTACCTCCGCAATTTCCACCCTTAGCATCCTAGGATGCATCCCATCTGGTCCTGGTGAATTATCTACTTTAAGAAAGGAAATAGAGAGAGAGTACAATGCCAACATGTTCCCGTAAAAGGTCAAGGGTGGGACCAACAAGCCCAGGGAACCCTGGATGTCAAGGGATATACAAGAATGGATTAGAAAAAAAAAGGGAGGCTTTTGGCAGAGACAAAGGACTAAAAACAGTGGAAGCCCTAGAGGAGTATAGATAGTGCAGGGGGGGGGGGGGGGGGGTAAATTAAAAAAGAAATTAGGAGAGCGAACAGAGGGCATGAAAAAACACTAGCGGGCAAAATAAAGGAAAATCTCAAGATGTTTTAAGTGTATATTAAGGGCAAGAGGATAACCAGGGAAAGAGTAGGGCCCATTAGGGACCGAAGTGGCAATCTGTGTGTAGAGCTGGAAGATGTAGGTGAGGTTTTTAATGAATATTTTGCATCTGTGTTCACTATGGAGAAGGGTGATGTAGGCATAGAAATCAGGCAAGGGGGTTGTGATATACTTCAACAAATTAATATTGGGGGGGGGGGGGGGGGGAGGAGGTACTAGCAGTTTTAGCGGGCTTAAAAGTGGATAAATCCCCAGGCCCTGATGGGATGTATCCCAGGCTGCTGTGAGGGGCAAGGGAGGAGATTGCAGGGGCTCTGACAAAAATTTTCAGAACCTCTCTGGCCACAGGAGAGGTGCCAGAGGACTGGAGAACAGCTATGGTAGTACCATTGTTCAAGGGTAGTAGGGAGAACCCAGGGAATTACAAGCCAGTGAGCCTAATATCAGTGGTAGGGAAATTATTGGGAATACATTCTGAGGGACAGAATTAGTCTCCACTTGGAGAGGCAAGGATTAATCAAGGATAGTCAGCATGGCTTTGTCAGGGGCAGATCATGTCTGACCAATTTGATTGAATTTTTCAAGGGGGTGACTAGATGTGTGGATGAGGGTAGTGCAGTTGATGTAGTCTACATGGACTTGACAAAGTCCCACATGGGAGACTGGTCAAGAAGGTAAGAGCCCATGGGATCCAGGGTGCCTTGGCACATTGGATCCAAAACTGGCTTAGTGGCAGGAGGCAGAGGGTGATGGTCGAAGGTTCTTTTTGTGACTGGAAGCCTGTGTCCAGTGGTGTACCGCAGGGATCGGTGCTGGGTCCTTTGCTGTTTGTAGCGTACATTAATGATTTAGATATGAATGTAGGAGGTATGATCAGTAAGTTCACAGATGACACAAAAAATGGTGGAGTGATAAATAGCGAGGAGGGAAGCCTCAGGCTACAGGATGTTATAGACGGGATGGATAGATGGGCAAAACAGTGGCAAATGGAATTTAAATCTGAAAAGTGTGAGGTGATACATTTTGGGAGGACAAACAAGGCAAGGGAATAAACAATGAATGGTAGGACCCTAGGAAGGACAGAAGATCATAGGGACCTTGGTGTGCATGTACATAGATCCCTGAAGGCAGCAGGACAGGTAGATAAGGTGGTTAAAAAGGCATATGGGATACTTGCCTTCATTAGCCCAGGCATAGAATATAAGAGCAGGGAGGTTATGATGGAGCAGTACAAAACGCTAGTTAGGCCACAGCTGGAATACTGTGTGCAGTTCTGGTCATCACACTATAGGACGGATGTGACTGCATTGGAGAGGGTGCAGAGGAGATTCACCAGGATATTACCTGGGCTGGAGCACTTCAGCTATGAAGAGAGACTGGACAGGCTGGGGTTGTTTTCCTTAGAGCAGAGAAGGCTGAGGGGGGACCTGATTGAGGTGTACAAAATTATGAGGGGTGTAGATAGAAAGGAACTTTTCCCCTTAGTAGAGGGGTCAATAACCAGGGGGCATTGTTTCAAGGTAAGGGGCAGGAGGTTTAGAGGGGATTTGAGGAAAAGCTTTTTCACCCAGAGGGTGGCTGGAATCTGGATCTCACTGCCTGAAAGGGTGGTAGAGACAGGAACCCTCAACATTCAAGAAGCATTTAGATGAGCACTTGAAACGCCATAGCATACAAGGCTACGGACCAAGTGTTGGAAAATGGGATTGGAATAGATAGGGCATGATGGCCGGCGCGGACACGATGGACCAAAGGGCCTCTTTCTGTGCTGTATAACTTTATGACTAAGTACAGCCAGCCTTTCTAGTGCCTCCTCATCAATTTTGATCCCATCCAGTATCTCAACTACCTCCTCTTTCTCTATGACTTTGGCAGCATCTTCTTCCTTGGTAAAGACAGATGCAAAGCACTTATTTAGTATCTCGGCCATGCCCTCTGCCTTCATGCGCAGGTCTCGGTTTTGGTCCCTAATTGGCCCCACCCCTCCTCTTACTGCCCATTTATTTACACTTGAGTGTATTTGAAAATGTTTTGCAAGTATCTTTAATTTATTAAGTCATATAAAATGTATTAATTTGCACCACTTTCCCATGTTCCCCATCTTGCAGGGCAAATGCCAACTCCGGTTTTAAGTTGTTTGGTGATGAATGTGAAGACATGAATTGACTGAGAAATGGCAGACCAATTAAATACAAAGGAGGACACAAATAACCTCCCAGAGATGTCGGGGAACATAGGGTCTAATGAGAGGGGGGGGGGGGGGGGGGAACACTAAATGAAATCAGTATTTGTAGGGAAATGGTGTTAGGGAAATTGACGGGATTGAAGGCCGATAAATCGCCAGGGCCTGATAATCTACATCCTAGGGTACTTAAGGAAGTGGCCCTAGAAATAGTAGATGCATTGCTGGTCATCTTCCAAAATTCTATAGACTCTGGCACAGTTCCCATGGATTGGAGGGTAGCTAATGTAACCCCTGATGCGCTATCAATTACTCATAAAAGACTGAGAGTTAAGAGAGTAACTAAAGGCTTTTATTAACAAAAGAATGAAGGTCTGCCTCGAATGGTTGACCGGTCCAGAAATACAAAGGGCTGGGGAGCAGTCACCTTTATACTAGGACTTGTGGGAGGAGTCAGCCGAGGCATGTCCAGGCATGTACACAGTGGAATACAAACAGTGGTTTACCACATTCACCCCTTGTTTAAAATTGAGTCCGGCGGGGTGAAGTGTATTACAAGTTAGTGTATTGGAGTCTCTCCGGAGGTCTTGTCTGCCGCTGTGATCGGCGTGGCGACGGCAGGGGTAGTGGAGCTTCCGGCGTCGAGTCCTGCGTGGGCTGTGGCAGAGGCATGTCGTCCTCGTAGATGTCGAGCGGGTCGCGGGGCCCAGGCCTGCCGTCTGCTGGGGCTGGATATCGGATCGTGGGGGGGGGGGTGGGGGGGGGGGGGGGTGGTGGTGGTAGTGAGTAGTGGGTTACTGCGGCCCCCGAGGGTGCAAGGTCTCTTATGGAGACTGTGTCCTCCCGCCCGTCCGGGTATGCAATGTAAGCATACTGGGGGTTGGCGTGGAGGAGGTCGACCCTCTCGACCAGGGCGTCCGTTTTATGGGTCCTCACGTGCCTTCTCAGTAGGACCGGCCCTGGGGACGTCAGCCATGGCGGTAGCAGTGTCCCTGATGTGGACGTCCTTGGGAAGACAAACATTTTCTCATGAGGGGTGGCGTTAGTGGCAGTGCAGAGCAGTGATCGAATAGAGTGGAGCGCATCGGGGAGCACATCCTGCCAGCGGGAGGTTGGAAGGCCCCTAGACTTTAAGGCTAGCAGGGCGGCCTTCCAAACTGTCGCATTTTCTCTTTCCACCTGTCTGTTCCCCCGGGGGTTGTAACTGGTGGTCCTGCTTGTGGCAATACCCCTAGTTAGCAGGTACTGACGGAGTTCGTCGCTCATAAACGATGAGCCCCGGTCGCTATGGATATAGCTGGGGAAACCGAACAGGGTGAAGAGGTCGTTCAGACATTTAATGACCGTGGCACTGGTCATGTCCGGGCAGGGGATGGCGAACGGGAAACGGGAGTACTCATCAATAATATTGAGGAAGTACACATTGCGGTCGGAGGAGGGGAGAGGCCCTTTAAAATCAACGCTCAGGCGCTCGAAGGGGCGAGTGGCTTTTATCAGGTGGGTCCTGTCTGGTCTATAAAAGTGCGGTTTGCACTCAGCGCAGACTTGGCAGTTCCTGGTCATGGTCCTGACCTCCTCAATAGAGTAAGGCAGGTTGCGGGCCTTGATGAAGTGGAAGAACCTGGTGACCCCCGGGTGGCAGAGGTCATTGTGGAGGGCCCGCAGTCTATCGATCTGCGCGCTGGCGCAGGTGCCACGCGATAGCGCATCCAGGGGTTCATTGAGCTTCCCGGGCCGGTACAAGATCTCGTAATTGTAGGTGGAAAGTTCGATTCTCCACCTCAAGATCTTGTCATTTTTGATTTTGCCCCTCTGCTTGTTGTTAAACATGAAAGCAACTGAACGCTGGTCAGTGAGCAGGGTAAATCGTTTTCCGGCCAGGTAGTGCCTCCAATGACGCACAGCCTGCACAATCGCCTGGGCCTCCTTCTCAACAGCGGAGTGTCTGGTCTCCGGGCCTTGGAGGGTTCGTGAAAAGGCGGCCACGGGTCTCCCCGCCTGATTGAGGGTAGCGGCCAGGGCAAAGTCGGACGCGTCGCTTTCCACCTGGAAGGGGATGGATTCGTCCACTGCGTGCATGGTAGCTTTGGCAATGTCTTCCTTGATACGGTGGAAGGCTAAGCGGGCCTCTGCCGTCAAGGGAAAAGAGGTGGACTTGATCAGCGGATGGGCCTTGTCCGCATAGTAGGGGACCCACTGGGCATAATAGGAGAAAAATCCTAGGCACCTCTTCAGGGCCTTGAGGCAGTGGGGCAGTGGGAGTTCCATAAGGGGACGCATCCGGTCGGGGTCGGGGCCGATGACTCCGTGTTCCACAACGCAGCCAAGGATGGCGAGGCGGTTTGTGCGGAATATGCACTTCTTGTTATATGTCAGGTTCAGGAGTTGGGTGGTGCGGAGGAATTTTTCGAGGTTTGCGTCATGGTCCTGCAAGTCACGGCCGCAGATGGTCACATTGTCCAGATATGGGAAAGTGGCCTGCAACGCATTTTGATCTACCATCCGGTCCATCTCCCTTTGGAAGACGGCGACCCCGTTGGTGACGCCAAAGGGAACCCTAAGGAAGTGGTAGAGGCGGCCGTTTGCCTCAAAGGCAGTATACTGGCGGTCCTCAGGGCGGATAGGGAGCTGGTGGTACGCTGATTTCAGGTCAATGGTCGAGAAGACGCTGTACTGCGCGATCTGGTTGACCATATCAGCTATGCGGGGGAGTGGGTAGGCGCCCAGCAGGGTGTAGCGATTTATTGTCTGGCTGTAGTCGATGACCAGGCGCTGCTTCTCGCCGGTCTTAACGACCACAACCTGGGCTCGCCAGGGGATGGTGCTGCCCTCAATAATCCCTTCCTTCAGGAGCCGCTCCACTTCGGTTTTAATGAAAACCCTGTCCCCGGCACTGTATCGCCTGCTCTTTGTGGCGATGGGCTTACAGTCGGGGGTGAGGTTAGCAAACAATGGGGGGGGTGGGGTGACAGTGTGGAGAGGTTGCAACTGGTGCGCGGCGGGCAATTTGGGAGCTGCTGGCTGCGGACTGAGAGTGGGGGTAGGGGTCCACCGTACGCCATCATAACACTTTTAAGGTGGCATTGAAAATCTAACCCCAGCAGGACGGCAGCGCAGAGGTCGGGCAGGACCAGAAGTTTAAAATGATCGTACACAGTCCCGTCTACTACGAGTGTCACTACGCAGTAGCCGCCGATGTCCGCCGACTGGGACTCGGAGGCCATAGAAATCCGCTGGTGCGCAGGCAGGACTGGGAGAGAGCAACGCCGCACCGTGTCGGGGTGGATGAAGCTCTCCGTGCTCCCAGAGTCAAAAAGGCAGATTGTATCGTGGCCATTTACCTTAATGTCCATTGTGGAACTGGCCAGCTGGTGCGGTCTCGCTTGGTCCAGTGTAACGGATGCCAGCGTAGGGGTCGGTGTGTCGCTGCGGGTATCAGATGAGGCGGTGTTGGGGGCCTGCTGCGTTCCGGCTGTCGTCCAAGATGGCGGCGTCCATGATCCCCATGTGGCTGGAGGCGTCCAAAATGGCTGCTGTACCGGTGGTTCGCACATGGCCGGGGAGGCCCAAGATGGCGGCCCGCATGGCCCACACGCGGCGCTGCTGGGGTTCGGGGTGGCTTTGGCCCTGCAGACGTTAGCGTAGTGTCCCTTCTTCCCGCAGCCCGAGCAGATCGCGTTTTGCGCCGGGCAGCGCGCTCTGGGTTGTTTTGCCTGGCCACAGAAGTAGCATTTCTGGCCTTGGGGCACTGCTGTCTGGCCTTGGGACACTGCTGCGGTAGTTGGGCCGTTGCTGGGGTTGCACGGCGCTATGAGGCGGTCCTACCGTGTCCCAGGCTGTCATTCCCCGCGGCGTCCACGGTGCAGAGGAGTAGGCATCCATGCCCCGGTAGGCTGCATCCAACGATAGTGCGAGTTCAGAGGCCTTGTTGAGGTCGAGGTCACTCTGCTCCAACAGTCGCTGTCGGGTGTAATTGGATCTGTGGCCCGCTACAAAAGCATCCCGGATAAGTTCCTCTGTGTACACGGCGGCCTTTACATCCTTACAACCACAGGCCCGGCCAAGCACAGACAGTGCCTGAAGGTATTCCACGGTCGATTCCCCAGGTTGTTGTTTACGACTCCCCAGAAGGTGCCTGGCGTACACTTCGTTCACTGGGCGCGTATACTGGTCCTTGAGGAGCTTGATAGCGTCCGCGTACGAGGTCGCGTCTTGGATGACCGAGTACACTCGGTGGTTCACTTTGGAGGTCAGGACATCCAGTTTGTCCTCGTCCGATTTGATTGCTGCGGAGGCGGTCAGGAATTTTTCGAAACACTTAAGCCAGTGAGTAAACTTGGTGGATGAGTCCGCCTCCCGATGATCTAAGTCCAGGCATGCTGGTGTGAGGATCTTCTCCATTATAAAAATTTTGTTAATAAAATTGATGCGCTATCAATTACTCATAAAAGACTGAGAGTTAAGAGAGTAACTAAAGGCTTTTATTAACAAAAGAATGAAGGTCTGCCTCGAGTGGTCGACCGGTCCAGAAATACAAAGGGCTGGGGAGCAGTCACCTTTATACTAGGACTTGTGGGAGGAGTCAGCCGAGGCATGTCCAGGCATGTACACAGTGGAATACAGACAGTGGTTTACCACAACCCCACTATTTAAAAAGGTGTCAGAGAAAACGGGAAATTATAGACCGGTAAGTCTGACATCGATAGTGGGGAAAATGCTAGAGTCCATTATAAAAGATGTAATAGCAGAGCACTTGGAAAACAGTGACAGGATCGGACAAAGGCAACATGGATTTACAAAAGGTAAATCGTGCTTGACTAATCTACTGGAATTTTCTGAGGATGTAACTGGTAAAATAGATAAGGGAGAACCAGTGGATGTGGTGTATTTGGACTTTCAGAAGGCTTTCAATAAGGTCCCGCATAAGAGATTAGCGTGTAAAGTTAAGGCACATGCGATTGGGGGCAAGGTACTGACTTGGATAGAGAACTGGTTGGCAGACAGGAAGCAAAGAGTTGGAACAAATGGGTCTTTTTCCGAGTGGCAGGCAGTGACTAGTGGGGTACCGCAGGGATCGGTCCTAGGACCCCAGCTATTAACAATATATATTAATGATCTAGACGAGGGAACTAGATGTAATATCTCCAAGTTTGCAGATGACACAAAGCTGGGTGGGCGTGTGTGCTGTGAGGAGGATGCCGAGAAACTCCAGTATGATTTGGACAGGTTGGGTGATTGGGCAGATGCACGTGCATCTGCAGTATAATGTGGATAAATGCGAGGTTATCCACTTTGGTGGCAAAAACAGGAAGGCAGATTATTATCTGAATGGCAATAGATTGGGAGAAGGGGAAGTGCAACGAGACCTGGGTGTCCTTGTGCACCAGTCACTGAAGGCAAGCATGCAGGTGCAGCAGGCGGTTAAGAAGGCAAATGGTATGTTGGCCTTCGTAGCGAGAGGGTTTGAGTACAGGAACAAGGATGTCTTGCTGCAGTTCTACAGGGCCTTGGTGAGACCACATCTTGAGTATTGTGTGCAGTTTTGGTCGCCTTATCTGAGGAAGGATGTTCTTGCCATGGAGGGAGTGCAGCAAAGATTCACCAGACTGATACCTGGGATGGCAGGAATGACGCTTGAGAGATTGGGCTTATACTCACTGGAGTTTAGAAGAATGAGAGGGGATCTCATTGAAACTTATAAAATTCTAACAGGACTAGACACAGGAAGGATGTTCCCGATGGCAGGGGAGTCCAGAACCAGGGGTCACAGTCTAAATATAAGGGGAAAGCCATTTAGGACAGAGATGAGGAGGACTTTCTTCACCCAGAGTGGTGAACCTGTGAAATTCTCTACCACAGAAGGCAGTTGAGGCCAATTCATTAAATATATTCAAGGAGGAGTTAAATATATTTCTTAAGGCTAAAGGGATCAAGGATATGGGGAGAAGGCAGGAACAGGGTAGTGTGTTTGGATGATCAGCCATGATCTCATTGAATGGCAGAGCAGGCTCGAGGGGCCGAATGGCCTACTCCTGCTCCTATCTTCTATGTTTTTATGAGACCAATTGGTGCATGTGCAATGGGTGGATTGTTCGTTATAGGACAGCTTGTATAAGGGGAGGGGAAGAGAGTGGGTAGTGGATGTAATAGTTACTTTGGTCCAGTGTGAGTGACTAACTGAACCTTCAAGCTATCCGGGCACCCCCGGCACCATGAGCAGCAATGTGATTGGCTGGTCTGGCATTGGGGCCGCCATCTTCCTCCTCACCATTGGAATCCTCATATGAGGAGTGCTGAGCGTCTTGTTCCTCCTGCACCTCTAGTCCTCGCTGCTGACAGCACACGACAACTATCCTTTGGACCCTTGCTGGCAAGTACTAAAGGACCCTGCCAGGCCTGTCCAGGTGCCTGAAGAGTAACATGAGCATGCCGATGTTTGTCATGGCTCGTGTTGTAGAGCTCCTGGTGTTCATTGGTGGGGTTCCTCAGAGGGGTCAGCAGACAGTTTTGAAGGGGGGATCGACTGTCACCCAGCAGCCACCCTTTAAGGCTGGTTCCAGTTACAAACAGGTCGGGGATGTTGGCCTACCCCAGTATGAAAACATCAGGGCAGCTCCCAGGGAATCTGGTGCAGACCTACATGAACCTTTTCTTGCGGTTGCACAGCAGCTGAGCATCGATGGAATGAAATCCCTTGCTGTTGGCGAATGCTCCTGGTTGATGAGGATGCTCAGATTGCCATGTTTGTGTGCAGTCGATGGCACCCTTGGAAAGCTGCCAGAGACGTGAACCCAACGCATTCTGGCTATTGTCATCACAGGGGAAGTTTACATACTTCCCAGCCGTGGCAAACAATCCATCCGTTACCTGCCTTATGCATTTATATGCAGCCAACTGCGAGCCCTCGCTATGTCTAAGTAGTGCCCTAGAAGGAACCAGAGGCAAAGAAATTGAGGGCTGTGGTGACTTACACAGTCACTAGTAATGTATGGCCACCAGGTCGTCTTCTAGGAGGCTGCAACAATCTCAGCCTTCGGAAGCACTGCTCTTCCAAGAGTTTAAGGAAGCTGCATTTCTGTCGGTTAGATGGGTAGTGGCTCCTGAAATCTCAACCCCTCTGATGCTCCCTTCTCGGTTGTGCACCTGCAGGTCCCTCCACAGCACATCCTTGCTGCTGTGCATGCTGACTGACTTCCTCATCCAAAGTCCAGTCTAATGCAGCTATGACACCACCATTCTGATGTTCTCTGTGTGAACTACTCCAAAAATTGTACAAATAAGTCTCTCTCAAAAAGTACTCTCATCGAAACATTCACCTGAAGGAACTGAGTAAGCAGATATGAGCACTGAGTCTTTATTCATATCTGGCCTCCTGACCGTTAACCATCTGATAAAGTGCCGCTTAATCTTGTCTCGGTTTCACTGCCGAGCTTCCCGAACCCAGGAAACCCATGCAGGAGGCTTTAAATTTCAAAATCCACTGGTGAAATCACCTGAAAGGACCCAGATTTAATTATAATGGCGGACCCGCCTACCCAGAGCGGTTACTCAGACACCCCAATATCCGCTGTGGTAAAAACAGAAACGGATGTGCACACGGTGGGTTAAGGTCCCGTTTCGTGAATTTGAGGATTTAAGCACCAACCCCACCCCCTCCAGACCCTCTTCCGCCCATTGTGGGTGGTTTAATATCAAACCCTGTATTTCCAAACAAAAAGAAATGATCTGCACAAGCCTCAGTCACTACACTCACCTCACAAAATGCCCAGTGCTATATACATACATACAAGAATGGACAATTGCTCCGTCTGGCCACCAGATAGTGCTATTTTAGGAATACATATCTAAACCATCCATTAGCTGCTCCACAATAACAATTCCTCTTGTAACAAGCAGGACTGGGCCTGCATGTAGGAAACATTGCAATTCTACCTGAAATTACAAACTGCAGGACACTGCAACTGTAAGGCACATCTGATGAAGATTAAAAGTGCATGTTTTTGTATTCATTGAGAGCAAATTTCCAAGTCACAGGCCAGACAAGGTCTAGTACTGAAACTGCATAATAAGTAAGCCAGGAAGCCACCATAGTGAGTTGATTGGCTTTTGATGACAGTTAGAAGAGACATTTGCCAGCGATGTAAGCCAATCTAACACACATTTGATCCAGCAGGAAATTATCTGCCAATTCAGGTCCCAATCAAAAACAAAAAGCTTGATGTCATCACTCAGCTTCCCACAATGTCGAGCAACACACTTGAATGCCAGACAGGAAGAGTTTTGCTGCAGTAAATACTACTACTTCTTAGGCAGTCCCTTGGAACCAAGAATGACTTGCTTCCACATTAAAAATGAGTTCGCAGGTGACTGATTAGTCCAATGCGGGACCTACAGTCTCTGTCACAGGTGGGGCAGACGGTGGTTGAAGGGGCGGGTGGGTGGGGTGCTTGGGTTGACGTGCGCTCCTTGCGCTTGGCTTCCGCTTGCTCCCGGCGAAGAGACTCGAGGTGTTCGGTGCCTTCCCGGATGCTTCTCCTCCACTTTGTGCGGTCTTGGGCCAGGGATTCCCAGGTGCCGGTGGCGATGTTACACTTTTCCCAAGGAGGCTTTGAGGGTGTCCTTGAAGCGTTTCCTCTGCCCACCTGGGGCTCTCTTGCCGTGCCGGAGCTCCGAGTAGAGCGCTTGTTTTGGGAGTCTCGTATCGGGCATGCGGACAATGTGACCCGTCCATCAGAGCTAATTGAGCGTGGTCAGAGCTTCGATGCTGGGGATATTGGCCTGAGCAAGAAAACAGACGTTGGTGCTCCTATCCTGCCAATGGATTTGCAGGATCTTACGGAGGCAATGTTGGTGGTACCTCTCCAGTGCTTTGAGGTGCCTGCTGTACATGGTCCATGTCTCGGAGGCATACAGCAGGGCGGGTATCACTGCTGCCCTGCAGACCATGAGCTTAGTGCCGGGTTTGAGGTCCTGGTCTTCAAACACTCTCTTCCGCAGGCGACCGAAGGCTGCACTGGCACACTGAAGGCGGTGTTGTACTTCATCGTCAATGTCTGCCCTTGCCCTAAAGAACAGATGGTGGGTTGAGAAAGCACAGGAGATCCAGCAGCTAGCCAACAACCACGACATGCGTGGATTCTTTAGCGCAGTCAAGACCATCTACGGCCCAAGCACCCAAGGTCCTTCCCCACTGCAGGCCAAGAACGGAGAGGTACTCATCAAGGACAGGGAATCAGTCAGTGCCCACTGGAAGGAGCACTTCGAAGATCTCCTTAACCATGACTCTGTCTTCGACACGAGTGTCCTCAACTCCATCCCACAGCATGCTACCCGCCACCAGCTCAGCACAACCCCAGCCCAGCATGAAGTTGAAAAGGCCATCTGACAACTGAAGAACAACAAGGCCTCAGGAGCAGATGGAATCCCCGCCGAGGCACTAAAGCATGGCGGAGAAGCACTACTGGCGTGAATTCATGAACACATTTCTCTTATCTGGAAGGAGGAGAGCATGCCAGGGGATCTCCGAGACGCCGTAATTGTGACCATCTTCAAGAAAGGTGACAAGTCCGATTGCGGTAATTACAGAGGAGTTTCCCTGCTATCTGCCACAGGGAAAGTCATCGCAAGAATCCTCCTCAATCGCCTTCTCCTAGTGGCCGAAGAGCTCCTCCCAGAGTTGCAATGCAGATTCCGCCCACTAAGGGGCGCAATGGACATGATCTTCACCGCACGTCAATTACAAGAGAAATGCAGGGAACAGTACTAACCGCTGTACATGGCCTTCTTTGATCTCACAAAGGCCTTCGACACTGTCAACCGTGAGGGATTATGGAGTGTCCTCCTCAAATACGGCTGCCCTCAAAAGTTTGTCACTATCCTCCGCCTGCTTCACGACAACATGCAAACCGTGATCCTGGCCAATGGTTCCACCACAGGCCGAATTCACGTACGAACCGGGGTCAAGCAAGGTTGTGTCATCGCACCAACGCTCTTCTCGATCTTCCTTGCTGCAATGCTCCATCTCACCCTCAGTAAACTCCCCACTGGAGTGGAGCTAATTTACAGAACGGGAAACTGTTCAACCTCCGTCGCCTCCAGTCCAGATCCAAGGTCGTCCCATCCTCTGTCGTCGAATTACAGTATGCAGACGATGCTTGCGTCTGCGCTCACTCAGAGGTTGAACTCCAAACCATCGTCAACACCTTCACCGAAGCGTACAAGAGCATGGGCCTTACACTAAACATCTGTAAGACAAAGGTCCTCTACCAACCTGCCCCTGGATTATCAAAATCCACGACGAGGCCTTGGACAACGTGGACCACTTTCCATACCTGCAGTAAATAACTCGCTCAGTGGTGGTCTGGGAGATATGCAAAGGTGGTTAAATGCTGATCTATTCCAGGAAGAGAATTAGTGAATATCAGTACTCTAAAATATAAATTTTGCATTTCCAGTTCCAAGTTCCAATTTCCAGCAGTCACAGTTTTCCTTCCTATCGCGACCATTTGATTTATTGGCTCATCTCTTCCAACCTTAAAGGAGCTTTAACTATCAAAATTAACCAGCAGGTTTGCTTTTATTTGTATTGGTGCTTTGCTAATCGTGTAACATTCTTTGAAGTAGACGATGTAAAACTGCAGTGCTTTACCCCTTTTTATTCAATTGTTAAAATTGTAAACTTGTAATAAACGTGCACAGTCGCCAAAGTGGTGTTCCTGTTCTAAAGTACTTTGGCTTGCAGGAAATAAAGTGGGTTAAGAGACTGCTTTGCTCAGATGATAAACAAGACAGATTTTGTCTCTAAATTGCTACATTTGAAGAGGATCAATTGAAGGTGGCTCCAGCTCACAGTTACAAGAAGTAACAAATACTAAAAAACACACTTCAGGATGATAAAAGTATAATGGTTCAAAAAGCACCAGATAGGCCAATATCAGTCTAAAGATCCCATTACACTTTCTGAAGAATCAGTATGATAAAAATCACAAATGGATGTCAATCTAACAAACATCAATGACTTATCCCAAAATGTAACTAACATTTTTTTAAAATTACAAATGCTGGAAATCGTAAAAACACAGGAAATGTTTATATATTGTGACTTCACTACAGAGAAAAGGAAAGGATTGCTTTTCACATCCTCACTGCATCCCACAGCACTTCAATGAACTACTTCTGAAGTGTGGTCACAGCTGTAAGGTCCCCAAACAGCAGTGAGGTAAAATGACCAGGGAAGTGATTTTAGTGGAGGGATAAATGTTGGCCATGACACAGGGAGGACTGGGAAGTCTCGAATCTTGAAATCTGCATTTCCATTTCTCAGACCACCGGACCCCATGACCTTTATGAATAAGACTACCAATTCATGTCAAATTAGGGGCTGTAATTCTTCTGCAAGTCTCCAACTATTGGGCACTGGATTGAAATTCCACCAAATTCAGTAAAATCTAGTACTCCCAACAGTCAGAAAACAAGTAAGTGTTTCATCACATCAGTTAGTGTGGAATTCATAACTAGGTCCGAGGTCAGAGTGTTAACCTTACGTCACCAAGGTGCCCCAGGGCTGTTTATATTTATGAGCAGTCAATTGTTTTGTCCTTTCCAAGACCTCTCAATGGAAGCAGCATCATTCACTTCACAAGTTGCTTCCTCATCCAGCCACCAAACTGGAACCATGCAGATTCATGCTTGGCAGAGAATGATCTTTGACACCTTCCCTCATGGATACACCAGAAGGTGGTGCCCAGGGCCATTACGAATCAATTCAAAGCTTGAAAATATTTTTCATGTTGGTGAAGTAGTGTAGGAACTAAAATACCTGTCAGTTTTCTGCTATGGATTACAGAAAACCAGTCAGTCAGTCAGTCATTCACATCAAACTCATTCAGTATTTTGTTTGAGGACTATCTTCCAATTACTGTAAAAGTTACAGAATTGGTGAAGCTGAAAAATGCTATAAAACAATTACCATTCCTGAGATGAGCCACGAACAGTTTCTTTGAACGTGCTTAATGCCTTTCAGGTTTTATAAATTCATTCATTCTTGGTATATGGGCATTGCTGGCAAAAACCAGTATTTATTGCCCATGCCTTGCTGCCCTCGAGAAGGTGGTGGTAAGCCACCTTCTTGAGCCGCTGCAGTCCGTGTGGTGAAGGTACTCCCACAGTGCTGTTAGGAAGCGAGTTCCAGGATTTTGACCCAGTGACTGACGGATTGGTGATGTACTTCTAAGTCAGGATGGTGTGCGACTTGGAGGTAGTGGTGTTCCCATGCGCCTGCCGCCCTTGTCCTTCTAGGTGGTAGAGGTTCTGGGTTTGGGAGGTACTGTTGAAGCTTTGGTGACCTGTTGTGGAGGGAGTGAATGCTTAAGGTAGTGGATGGGGTGCGGACAACTTTGCCCTGGATGGTGTCAAGCTCCTTGAGTGTTGTTGCAGCTTCACCCATCCAGGCAAATGGAGATGATGCCATCACACTCCTGACTTGTGCCTTGTAGGTGGTGGAGAGACTTGGAGGTGAGCATATCCAGCCTCTGACAAAGTGATAATATAATCAGTAGCAATAAAAAAATTTTAAAGGCTATGACATGACGCAACCGGCGGCAATATAACTAGCGACAATAAAACAGATCAACAGCAATAAGCTAGCCAATTACAACAATGTAAGCAGCAGCAGCAATAATATAACCAGCAATAGTAAAATATCCAGGGCAACAAAATGGCCAGTGACAATAGTAAACAAAAGTCTACTTCCCAGAAAACTTTCCTTTTTAATTGAAATCTCCTCCCCTTCCCCATTTCTGTTTAGAAGTCTGATTCTTTCTGGTGTGTTTTATGGGAAATTTAACAACAACTTGTATTTATATAGCGCCTTTAACATAGTAAAACGTCCCAAGGCGCTTCACAGGAGTATTTTAAGACAAAAAATTTGACACCGATCCACATAAGGATAAATTAGGGCAGGTGACCAAAAGCTTGGTCAGAGGTAGGTTTTAAGGAGCGTCTTAAAGGAGGAAAGAGAGGTAGCTGTAAGGTATTATCACATGGTTTAGTATGAGCATGCCCAATTCGCTCTGGCCTAGTAAACAAGCACCTTAACTAGCAACTCATCGTGTCTCTGTCCTTCATTTGTTCTACCCACATATTTTACTTTTTTGGCGACAAGGATGGGATCCCAAATCCATTTTAAGGGATCATGGAAGGACACAGTATTCAACCTTCGAGTGGAAAAGTTTAAGGTGAATTTGAGACATCTAAACTGAATTTTTTGCGATGTTTTACTGTTAATGCTGATGCAGAATTGTCTGTGCTTCGCCTTTGCGTATATGTATACACAGCAACAGAGGTGCTGATTCTCACACGTACGCCAGTAGCATGCTGAGTCACTGTTCAATGGGATCGGGACAATTATGGCCCTGCCTACAGGATTCATCGCAAGCCTTGGCACGTATAACTGAGCTTGCGAACCATTCAGTTCTTACATTGAGCGGATGGAGATTTTTTTTTTTTTTTTTTTTTTTTTTTTTTTTTAAGGCCAATAACATTATTGAGACCGAATGTGCAGATGAGAATGTTCAAGCTAAAAATAAAGTAATTCGTGAATGGAAAAAAGCAATTTTTCTAACAGAGATCAGGCCAGATGTCTGCAGAATGTTGATAAACCTACTCGCACCAGGGAAAGCGAAGGATGCGTCGTTTGAAGACATTGTCGAGAAACTCGAGGACTATTTTGACCCAAAGCCATTAGAAATAGCAGAGAGCTATAAGTTTGGTACCAGAAACCAAAAACAAAGCGAAGCCATCAGTGAGTACATTGTAGCTCTTAAAAACCTGTCTTTGCATTGTAACTTCGGCACATTTTTGGATTGTGTGTTGCGCGATAAGTTTGTGTGTGGACTGGTGGATGAGCGCACACAGTCCAAATTACTGAACACTCCGAACCAAACATTTGACACAGCATACAAAATTGCCCCATCTATGGAGATGCCATCTAAGGATGCTAGGGAGCTCTGTCCAACTCAAGTGACTAGTGCAGCTGAGGTCTACAATCACAAAGCCACCGCTGAACCTAAAGCTGTGAGACCGAGTCAAAAGCATGTCAGCGAGAGCAGTTCAGTGAATTGTTATCGCTGCAATGGAAATCACTCACCACAGACCTGCCAATACAGAAATGCAAAGTGTTTTCACTGCCAGAAGCAAGGCCATATTTCAGCAGCTTGCAGAGCTAGATCGAAAGCAGGAAGTAAGAACCATTCTAGTGGCAATGCAAAGCAGCAACAACAAAAGGGAGGAATTCACAATATTGAAGTGAACAAACCTAAAGAGGAGCTAGGCATCTACAATATTTATTCCACTAGCGGCAACGCTAGCAGTTGTGAGAAAGACTTCCGTACAAAACTTTTGATCAATGACCAATATATTGATGTGTATCGACAAGGCAGCGGACTGCTCTATCACGAGTATGGACACATGAGTAAATTTAATCAAATACCACTTACAAAGAGTTCCGTAGAGTTAAAAACCTACTCCGGTGAATCCGAGAGACATGTGGACAAATGGAATGTACAGTTCTGCACAATGGCCAGTCAGTAAAGCTGCCTATTATTGTAGCGAGCTACAACAACAGGCCAACCCTCATGGGCAAAGACTGGTCGAGAAAGTTAAAACTAGACTGGAAAAACATCTTCAATGTAGATGCTTCAAAGAAGTGACTCAACACAATGCTGAACAAGTAGAAAAGCATGTTCTCAGACAGTTATGAGGGCATCACTGGGTATGACATGCATTTCCGCATCAAGTCCAACGCGAAGCCTGTCTATTGTAAGGCAAGGCCGGTCCCCTATGCATTGAAAAGTCAGGTGGAGGAAGAGCTAGAGAAACTGAGAGAACACAGAGTGCTGGTAAAAAGTGAATGGGCTACCCCGATTGTGGTAGTGCCCAAAGCAGACAAAACTGTATGCTTGTGCGGCGACTACAAAGTTACTATCAACCAAGCAGTTGACAATGAACAGTACTCATTACCTATATCGCAAGATTTGTTTGCAGCACTCTCTGGGTCAAAGGTTTTCTCCAAGCTTGACCTGTTGCATGCTTATGCTCAGCTGAATGTTGACAGAGAGTCAACACACACAAGGGAGCTGCCTTATGGTGTAAAGTCTACCCCCAAAATCTTCCAGGCTATGATGGATAAGATTTTGCAAGGAATTCCAAATTGCTTATGCAATCAAGATGATGTGCTGATCGCAACAAGCAGTGAGGAAGAAAATCTAGAAGTGTTAGATTTAGTGCTTCAAAAGGTTGAATTCCCACAATGTCACATTGAAAAGGAGCTTTTGTGCAGCCCGAGGTTGTGTACATTGGTCTGAAAGTTGATGCAAATGGCTTGCAACCAGTTAAGGAAAAGGTTGATGCTGTCATCAATGCTTCAAAGCCACAGAACATGTCTGAGTTAAGATATTTCCTTGGAATGGTCCAGTACTACGCATGTTTCTTACCTAAGTTAGTGACCATGTTAGCTCCATTGCACGAGCTCCTCAAGAAGGATGTCCTGTGGAAGTGGACAAAAGCGCAACAGGAAGCTTACGACGCTTGTAAGAGAAGTCTCTCTAGCGATGCTGTACTTGCGCACTACAACACAGAGCTTGAGCTTAAGTTAGCGTGCGATGCTTCTAGCTATGGTGTAGGAGCTGTCGTAAGCCACGTCATGGATGATGGCCAAGAGAAACCAATCACGTTCGCATCGCAAACCCTCAAAGAGCGAAAGAAACTACGCACAAATTGTAAAGGAAGCACTCGCCATAGTGTTTGAAATCAAGAAATTCTAACAGTTCCTGATCGGCAGAAAGTTTACCCTATTTATCCGATCACAAACCACTCCTAGCAATATTGGGGCCCAAATCTGCCATCCCTGCAATGGCCGCATCAAGAATGCAAGGGTGGGCATTGTTGTTGTCACAATATGACTACACGATTGAATATCGCACTTCAAAGCAAAATGCAATCGCAGATGCCTTGTCCAGGTTGCCACAGACTAGTGTTGGGAGTGAAGGTGAGATTTTCCCACTAGGTACAGTTGACAAAGACTTTCCCATGAATGCAACTGAGATTGCAAATGACACTCTAAAGGACTCAGTACTGAAAAGAGTGTAGGAAAACACCTTGAATGGATGGACTGATCAGCGTCTGGACAGAGTTGAAACCATTCCATAACCATCGTACTGAATTGTCTTGTGAGCAAGGTTGTATCAAGTGGGGAAACAGAGTGGTGGTACCTACTTCTTTTGAGAGATAGAATTCTAGTCGAACTTCATATTGAACATCCAGGGATCATCCGTATGAAATCAATTGCAAAAAGCTTTGTTTACTGGCCAGGATTGGACAGTGATCTTGAATCACTTGTCAGCAAATGCAGTGTTTGCCAAAATTGCAGAAACAAACCACCCAAAACTCCACTGGTCATGGCCAAGTAGACCTTTTCAGAGAGTACATGTAGACTTCTATGAGAAAGCAAATGATTATTTCCTGATACTTGTAGATCATCACTCAAAGCGGATTGAATTGAAACACATGGGTTTAAATACTACAACTGAACCTACCACAGATGAGTTGAGATCTATCTTTGCATGTCATCGCTTACATGAAGAGCATGTTTCTGACAATGGCCCTCTTTTCTGTTCTGCTCGATTCCAAGAGTTCATGAAATGGAACAGTATCAAACACACTCTCGTACCACCATATCATCCAGCTTCAAATGGAGCAGCCAAAAGGTCAGTCAGAATAGTAAAAGAAGCTCTCAAAAAGCAAGTGTTGCAGGGTTGTTCGGGCTCAGCATGAAGCAACGTTTGGCAAATTTCTTGCTGAAGTACAGAACTACTCCGCACATTACAACTGGATACACCCCAGCAAAACTCTTGAAGAAGAGGAGATTGAGAACATGGTGGAGTCTTGTTCAATTAAATTTGGCCTCAAGAGTTGAACAGAAACAGTTGAGTCAGAAATGTTACGACAGCAATCAGAAAGAACCCAGTTTCAGACAAAACGGGTGTGTTCGTGTTCTCAGTCCCCCTAGCAAGTCGAGTGGAACCAAGTAATGTGTGGTTGAAATTGGTGACAACATCCAAAGTGTTCATGTAGATCAAATGATCTCTGCTAGAGATGAACCAAGACGTGATCTTGAACCACTTGATCATGAACACATACATGAGCTTGACTCCACTCAGACTTCAGAAACTGAAGTACCAGGTTCAAACAAATCTGAGATAGAAACAGGATCATCTTTGAGTTCGGAACCAGAACAAAACAGCCCAAAAATTGGTTCAACACCAAAACCTTTTGTAAGGAGATCAGGAAGGTGCCGCAAACCTGTTATTGAACTGGATTTGTCGTTCAGTTGTAGCATTTGTAGTTGATTTAAAAGAAAAAAAGCCAGGAGTTTTTGTTATGTGGTACATGTAATGCTGGGAAAGGTGGCACCATAGTTTTGTGGTATTTGAGAATATGTACTTTTTTTTTTTTAAAAAGGGGAAAGCGTTGTAATGTATTATCACATGGTTTGTCACATGGTTTAGTATGAGCATGCTCAGTTCACTCTAGCCGAGTAAACAAGCACCTTGACTAGCAACTCACCGTGTCTCTGCTCTTCATTTGTTCTACCCACATATATTACAGGCCCGGATTTTGCGATCAGTGGCGAAGGAACAGCGCTCGCCTTGATGACAGCTGCCCACAAAGTTTTCGCTCAAAGACTTGCTCTAATCCGGCATCTGATCCAGCACTGTGACCTGAACAGGACGTCAGAGAGCTGGGCAAGAAGGTTCTTCAAACAATCAGATTGAAGAATCCTCACTTAAGACACCCAGGCCTAGAAATTCACTGGCGCAGCCTCGCCAGAGCTCCGGAAGTAGCGCCCCGGAAGAAGTCGCGGCTGCCAATTCAGCTTGCACGCCCCAGAGGGAAGCGCTGCGCTACTCGAGGCGCCCCGCATCCCTCTTGGGGCGCTGCAACTGAAGTTTGCAGCGCCACACGCTGCGCTGCAGTACTGCAGGCCTTCCTCCCCTTCTTAGAAGGGGAGGGGCCTGCTGCAGCGCGCTCTAAGAGCACGAGTGCCGGCAAAAGAGCCCGGCACCAAGGAGAAGTGCCGGGCTCCTGGGACAAAGCCGGCACTCCGCCGGGGGGGGGGGGGGGGGGGGGGGGGGGGGGGGGGGGAGGGGCGGAAAACTTAGGAGGCCGGGGACGGCAGCGCGGAGAGGTGTTGACAGGCGGCCAGCAAAGAAAATGGCCGCCCCACACCTCAGCGCCTCTACCACCGCAGGTAGGCCCCTCTGAGCCAGTCGCAAATTGCGACCAGCGTTAAAGCAGGGGGCGCTACTAAATTTTGCGATGGGGCAGTAGCGGGGAGCTGCGCACACCAATGATGTCATCGGTAGCGGCGCAGCGCTAACGGCTAGCGCCGCCATTAGCGTCCTGCTAAATTTAGCAGGAAGCGTGGCCAGTGGCGTAAAACCCACTAAGTGCCCTCTTAGGACGCTAACGGGTGGCACAGCCCACTGAATTTCTAGGCCCCAGTGTCTAATCCAGTAAGCATAAAGTAGGAAATATAAATTAGATTTAAATCATGTACAGAAAGCAAGAGAGATTGGGAAAGACAAAAAATATTAAAAATATAATCTCCAACACTAATTAACTTTTGAAGGAATGAGATGCCACACTTGTAAAAATAAATTTTCAAAGCCAGCGAGGTTGTTTGCCAGTAATTATCAATCATCACACCGTTAAAAATTCATTTACTCCTGAATGCACCAGCCCAAACTTTTTAATGGTGTCTTTAGTGGGGAACTAGTGGGCAAGAACCCCCAACTTCATGCCATTGCATGTCTTTCAATGCTAAGTCTATCAGCAAGGACTCTTACAGTACACCCTGTGGAGGAGCGGGATATCTCGGATAGCAACTTCCAGATTTCTGCGTTTAAATGCACCTCAGAAGATGCTGCCCGGATTTACTCCTCAGTTATTATTAATGCAAAATCCAGGCCAGTGTAATAACTGTTAATGCTATGCCAATCAAACTCCCTGGCCAAGAAAGAGAACAATTTAAACTGTTCAATCACATTCCTGCATGTAGTAAATTGTTGGAGATTTAAAAAAACATTTTTTTTTTTCATTTCTTATTTTTCTTTTGTATCTTTTTTCTCTGTCCCTCTCTTTTTCTTTTTGTACCTGATTTACCAATACACCCTGCTTCTCCATCATTTCCATTTCTTTCTCAATACTTAAATCTCAATGGCTAAGGAGATGCACTGTTGATCCCATCATTAACTGAGGTCCCAGATGCCCTGTTGCCCTCACCACACTGTTATTAATTGCACTTCCAGCAAATTTTTTTTTTTTAAATGTTTGCACCGTAAAGAACTGAAGGGTGCAGAAAATGGTCTAACTAACTATAAACCAAGAGATGCCCTGCTCCAACAAGATCCGAGCCTGTCTGTTTAAAGAACGTGAAAAGGGACATCATTTCTGTCAGAAGTGGATGTTACAATTTTTTTTACTTTATTGCGATTGTAATAACAGAGACCGTCACGTGAAGCATGTTCGTCCTAATGTTCTACCATTCAATCGCTGAGTGAAAGACATTGTGCAAGGCCATTAGGAAACTGCATCATCTGAACTGGCCAGAGGCAAAAGGGGAGAGTCACAAAGGTCCCAATTAAGTCATTTGTAGCACATCTGATCATTCCTCAGCTGGATAGTCAAAGCCAGTGTCTAGACTGTTAGATATGTTACTAAATAGGCGTTGGCTGTGATTGAAGCTACGTTCTAGTCGTATACCTTGCAAGTATCCGGTTTCAACAAAGGAAACCATAGCTGCAGCTTGCAGGTCAAATCTTTCAGATCCTGCCCAGCATGAATTCTCAAGCAATGTTGTGATCATGTACTTTGACATGATTTATCTCACTGCATGAACACAGTTCCCCTTTTAACATAAAGACTTAGGCGTATATAGTGCCTTTCACGACCTCAGGATGTCCCAAAGCACTTTGCAGCAAATTAACTATCATTGAATTTCCTATATTACAACAGTGACTACACTTCAAAAAGTACTTCATTGGCTGTAAATGCTTTGGGACATCCGGTGGTTGTGAAAGGAGCTATATAAATGCAAGTGTTTCTTTTTTCTTTTTGAAATGCAGTCCGAAAGTGCTACACAGCCGATGAATGTAGGGAACCTGGCACAGCAAGGTCCCACAAACAGCAATGTGATAATGGCCAGATAACCTGCTTCTTTAAAGTGATGCTAGCTGAGAGATAAATATTGACCAGGACACCAGGGAGAACTCACCTGCTCTTCTTCAAAATAGTGCCAATGGATCTTTTACGTCCACTTGAGGGCAGACGGGGCCTCAGTTTAACATTTCATCTGAATGACGGCACCTCCGACAGTGCAGCACTGAATTGCCAGCCTAGATTTTGTGCTCAAGTCTCTAGAGTTGGGAAAATACTGGAGTCCATCATTAAGGAAGTGAAAGCAGGACATTTAGAAAATAATATAGTTAAGCAGAGTCAGCATGGTTTTATGAAAGGGAAATCATGTTTGACAAATTTGCTGGAGTTCTTTGAGGATTTAACGAGCAGGGTGGATAAAGGGGAACCAGTAGATGTTGTGTATTTGGATTTCCAGAAGGCATTCGATAAGGTGCCACATAAAAAGGTTACTGCACAAGATAAGAGCTCACGGGGTTGGGGTAATATATTAGCATGGACAGAGGATTGGCTAACTAACAGAAAACAGAGAGTCGGGATAAATGGGTCATTTTCAGGTTGGCAAACTGTAACTAGTGGGGTGCCGCAGGGATCGGTGCTGGGGCCTCAACTATTTACAATCTATATTAATGACTTGGATGAAGGGACACTGTAATGTAACCAAATTTGCTGATGATACAAAGTTAGGTGGGAAAGCAAATTGTGTGGAGGACACAAAGAACCTCCAAAGGGATATAGGTAGACTAAGTGAGTGGGCAAAAATCTGGCAGATGGAGTTTAATATGGGAAAATGCGAGGTTATCCACTTTGATAGGAAAAATAAAAAAGCAAATCATTATTTAAATGGGGAGAGATTACAGAATGCTGAGATATAGAGGGATCTGGGGTCCTTGTACATGAATCACAAAAAGTTAGCATGCAGGTACAGCAAGTAATTAGGAAGGCAAATGGAGTGTTGGCCTTTACTGCAAAGGGAATGGAGTATAAAAGTAGGGAAGTCCTGTTACAACTGTTGGTGAGACCACATCTGGAGTACTGCGTACAGTTTTGGTCTCCTTATTTAAGGATATACTTGCATTGGAGGCAGTTCAGAGAAGGTTCACGAGGTTGATTCCGGAGATGGAGTTGTCTTATGAAGAAAGGATGAGAAGGTTGGGCCTATACTCATTGGAGTTTAGAAGAATGAGAGGGGACCTTATTGAAACATATAAGATTCTGAAGGGGCTCGACAGGGTAGATGCAGAGAGGAGGAATCTAGAACTAGGGGACATAATTTCAGAATAAGGGGGCACCCTTTTAAATCGGAAATGAGGAGGAATTTCTTCTCTGAGGGTCGTGAATCTTTGGAATTCTCTTTCCCAGAGAGCTGTGGAGGCTGGATCATTGAATATATTTAAGGTGGAGATAGACAGATTTTTGAACAGTAAGGGAGTCAAGGGTTATGGGGAGCGGGCAGGGAAATGGAGTTGAGGCCAAGATCAGATCAGCCATGATCTTATTGAGGGGCCAAATGACCTATTCCTGCTCCTACGTCTTATGTTATGAGTGGGACTTGAACCCATGACCTTCTAACTCAGGATACTCCAGGATTTAATCCCACCTAGTAAAAGTCAACCATTCGCTCACATCTGGTACTAGGCCTTGTGTTAAAACGGCCGTAAACATCTGCTGTAATGTGGCTAAGATACATATTCACCAAAGAATAAGGTGTGTGAGTAATGTAGCAGCCAGGATTCTTTTGTCTAGCATCTCTGATAAGAACTGGTGAATTGATCATATAAATTCTCCCCAAAGATGCCATACAACTCTTACAAAGTATGAGTCTCACCTTTTAAATCATAGGTATTTCAGGTTTTAAAATTATAAAGCCTAAAAGCTAACTGTTCTCAACAAAAGCTTCTAAAGAAATAAATGTGTGTCGTTCTGTGCTCCCCATTGCTGCTTCAATTAATATTTCTCGGGGTCCTCTCCCTGTTAAATTTTCTGATGATACCTGCACACCCAGTTTTTGCCTACACTGTAGTTGTAAAGGAGGAAATGAGGGATGTTGGATCACAGCAAGAAGCTCCAAACTTAAGGCTTTAGGGTGCAGTACACCAGTAAGTTTTGCAAGGCCTCTCTCCTGCTAGGGTCTCACTTGACAGTAACCGAGATTGGAGAATCAATATCTGATTGGAGCTCCACAACAGAAGCCTTGCCTCAATATTTACCCCATCGGAAAACAAATAATTTGAAATCAACTTTGAGTACCAGTATGATGGAATAAAGTTTGGTATCATATTCAGACTATTTACTAACCATACTTCACATAACTCTAAATTCAAAATTATGAATGTTAGACAAGTCCTGTACATGAGATTTTCAATCCCAACTTGCTTGCATAGGGAAACGATCATCTCACACAAAAGTTTAAAACTGATGAGCTGCATTTATCTCATGAGCCACAAGTGCAGTCTACCTGTATTGTAGCCGAGTGGTAGCACTCTCACGTCAGAGGGCAATGGGTTCAAGTCCCACTCCAGTATATAATCCAGGCTGACACTCGAGTGCAGTACCGAGGGAGTGCTGCAGTTTGAGGTGCTGTCTTTAGCCGAGTGGTAGCACTCTCACGTCAGAGGGCGATGGGTTCAAGTCCCACTCCAATATATAATCCAGGCTGACACTCGAGTGCAGTACTGAGGGAGTGCTGCAGTTTGAGGTGCTGTCTTTAGATGAAATACTACGCTGACCTGGTCAGGTGGATCAATCCCATGGAACTATCTTAAGAGGAACCGTCACCTTCTCCCAGTGAACTGGCAAACATTTACTTCTCAATCAATCAGTACCTCCATAAAACGGATTAATTGCTCAGTCATCATATTGATGTTTGTGGGACCTTGATTGCTATATTCACCTACAAAACATCAATGACTACACTTCTAATGTATTTCATTGGGTTCACATACAAAAATCTTTGAAGGTAGCACGACAAGTCGATAATGTTGTTAATAAAGCATACAAAGCAAGGAAGTTATGCTAAACCTTTATAAAAAGGACTGGTTAGACTTCAGCTAAACACACCTAAGCGATCCCATAACCAATGATGGTGGAGTCCAGCACGTCGAGTGCAATAGACAAGGCTGAAGCGTTTGCAAACATCTTCAGCCAGAAGTGCCGAGTGGATGATCCATCTCAGCCTCCTCTCGAGGTCGTCACCATCACAGAAACCAATCTTCAGCCAATTCGATTCACTCCAGGTGATATCAAGAAACGGCTGAGCGCACGGTATACAGCAAAGGCTATGGACCCCGACAGCATTCCAGCTGTCGTGAAGGCTTGTGCTCCAGAACTAGCTACGCTTCTAGCCAAGCTGTTCCAGTACAGTGCAACACTGGCATCTACCCGACAATGTGGAAAACTGCCCAGGTATGTCCTGACCACAAAAAGCAGGACAGATCCAATCTGGCCAATTACCACACCATCATTCTACAATCAATCATCAACAAAGTGATAGAAGGTGTCATCGACGGTGCTTTAAGCAGCACTTATTCACAAATAACCTACTCACCAATGCTCAGTTTAGGTTCTGCCAGGACCAAACATGGACAAAAGAGCTGAATTCCAGAGGTGAGGCGAGAGTGACTGGCCTTGACAGCAAGGCAGCATTTGATGGAATGTGGTATCAAGGAGCCCTAGTAAAATTGAAGTCAATGGGAATCAGGGGGACAACACTCCACTGGCTGGAGTCATACCTCGCACAACAGAAGATGGTTGTGGTTGTTCAACATCAATCATCTCAGCCCCAGGACATCGCTGCAAGAGTTCCTCAGGGCAGTGTCCTAGGCCCAACCATCTTCAGCTGCTTCAGCAATGACCTTCCCTCCATCATCAGGTTAGAAGTGGGGACGTTCGCTGATAATTGCAGTGTTCAGTTCCATTCGCAACTCCTCAGATAATGAAGCAGTCCGTGCCCACATGCAGCAAGACCTGGACAACACTCAGGCTTGGGCCGATAAGTGGCAAGTAACATTCGCGCCACACAAGTGCCAGGCAATGATTTTCTCCAAGAGAAAGTCTAACCACCTCCCCTTGACATTCAACGGCATTACCATCACCAAATCCCCCACCACCAACACCCTGGAGGTCACCATTGACCAGAAACTTAACTGGACCAGCCACATAAATACTGTGGCTACAAGAGCAGGTCAGAAGCTGGGTATTCTGCAGCGAGTGGCTAACCTCCTGACTCCCCAAAGCCTTTCCACAATCTATAAGGAGTGTGATGGAATATTCTCCACTTGCCTGGATGTGTGCAGCGCCAACACTACTAAAGAAGCTCGACACCATCCAGGACAAAGCAGCCCGCTTGATTGGCACCCCAGCCACCACCAGCGCACCGTGGCTGCAGTGTGTACCATCTACAAGGTGCACTGCAGCAACTCGCTAAGGCTTCTTTGAAGGAAATTCCCAAACCCTCGACCTCTACCACCTTGAAGAACAAGGGCAGCAGGTGCATGGGAACACCATCATCTCCAAGTTCCCCTCCAAGTCACACACCATCCTGACTTGGAAGTATATCGCCGTTTCTTCATCGTTGCTGGCTCAAAATCCTGGAACTCCCCCCAACAGCACTGTGGGAGTACCTTCACCACAAGGACTGCAGAGGTTCAAGAAGGCGGCTCACCACCACCTTCTCAAGGGCAACTAGGGATGGGCAAAAAATGCTGGCCTTGCCAGCGACACCCTGAATGAATGGAAAAAAAAAGCTAGAGTATTCTGCCCAACTCTGGGCATCACACTTCAGGAAGAATGTCCAGGCCTTAAGAGTGGGTGCAGAGGAGATTTACCAGAATGGTACCAGGGACGAAGGACTTCAGTTATGTGGAGAGACTAGAGAAGCTGGGGTTGATCTCTTTAGAGCAGAGAAGGTTAAGGGGAGATTTAATAGAGCTGTTCAAAATTATGATGGATTTTGATAGAGTCAATAAGGAGAAACTGTTTCCACTGGCAGGAGGGATGGTCACCAGAGGATACGGATATAAGATGATTGGCAAAAGAACCAGAGACAAGATGGGGAGAATTTGTACATGAATTAAGATAAAGCATCACTTGTGGTATATCTGCTGTATTCTATAGTTTCTCAGAGCCTTTTTAGACTGTAATACCTGAATAACAATGGAGAATTACAGAGGTAAAACTGTTCACTTTCAGAGCAAACGACGCCATTGGGCACACAGTAGGCTTGATGGCACTGTAAGCTTTTCTCCCTTCACTACCATTACTACTTAATTATGATTACACTTGTATAAGATATATTTCAGAGGTAAGGGAGAATGAAAGTGAAAAGATAGAGAAAAATAATAATTTAACTTGTAAAGCACCTTATCACATCTCTCAAACATCCACAAGCTCTTCATATACAATTCAATTGCTTTGAATTACGGTCACTGCTATAGAATCATAGCATGTTCCTGTAGAAAAACCAACCAGCCAATCAATCCTCTGCAGTGTTTTTCTTCACAAGCCACCTGGTCTAATCCCACTTTCCTGCTCACTCCCCATACCCTTTAATATTCTTTTACAAAGAACTAATTCTTCAAATTCTTTAAGAATCTGCTCCAGCAAAAAATTCCACATGTTAACCACACCCTATGTAAAGATTTTTTTCTTGCTACGCTAATTATTTTTGAGATTATCTTAAATCTGTTCAACCTCATTACTGTCATGCATAATCTGGTTCATTATGCATGAAATAGTGCATCACTAATTACCTCATCATACCCCTTCATAATCTTGGAAACCTCTTTCAGGTTCCTCCTTAACCTTCTCAGCTCCAGTGAAGAAAGCCCCTACTTCCCAAATCTCATTGCACGATTGTAACCCCTCATGTGGGCAGACTTGAGATAAGTATGGAATCTAGTGTTGGCCTTTTTTGGAGGGGGAAGGGAACAAAATAATATTCAGTCAAATATGATGGAGCATCACACTCCTCTGTTGTGAATCACAAGGCATTTAATAATTCTATGAGCTGAAGTCAGCCTTGCTGCAACTTTTCACTGAAGCCCTCTAGTGGCACAGCAAGGAAAAAAAAGACGACTTAACAGCAACAAAACTAAAAAATGATGCTTCTCATTACGGTTTATAAAAAGTGTCATGGAATTATTTAATTTTTTTTTTTTTTTTTAAAAACATCAATGCTGTGGAATTTATCATCTGTATGTGTAACCTTGCACACTGTATTTGGTTAATATTACGAGCTGTAGGCTTTTGTACCGGTATGGAAGCAGAGAAACACACTGCAGCAGAGCAAAAGTGAGAAAAAAGAGTAGAAAAAGACAGGAAAGAGAGATAAAGATGTGAACAGAAACAGTGATAATCAAAAGGCAGAGCGCGCGAGAGAGACCAGGCAGTGGAAGAGAAGCTCTAAGAAATTGCTGAAACTTTGCAGCAGCTGTTGAGAAAAACAATAAAGTCACTCTCTGGATGGATCAAGGAGACTTTTGAAAGGTGAAATCCAAAGATTTCATAATCTTACCTACTGCCAATTCCAGATCTACCAAGAATTTAATTGAAGAGATGAGAGGATGAATACAGTAAACTGCTTCTTGCGTTTTAAATTAGGCATTTTATTCGTTTGAATTTTAAATTATGGGCTTTTTATTTTCTAGTGCACACGTTTTAAATAAGTTCTACCCTTTTCTTGAGCCTCCTGAAGTCTACTGTGTGCCACTAAGGGCAGCAGCATCACAATTCTTACAATGTCGTACCTGTTCTGACCAACATGAGGGAATATACAAAAGCAAAATACTGCGGAGGCTGGAAATCTGAAATAAACACAGAAAATGCTGGAAATACTCAGCAGGTCAGGCAACATTTGTGGAGCGAGAAACAGAGTTAACGTTTCAGGTTGATGACCTTTCGTCAGAACTGGAAAAAGTTAGAGATATAACAGGTTTTAAGCAAGTGTGGGGCGGGGGGGGGGGGGGGGGTCGCGGAGAAAAGAACAAAAGGGAAGGTCTGTGATAGGGTGGAAGGCAGGAGAGATTAAATGACAAAAAGTATGATTGTATAAAGCAAAAGGAGATGGTAATGGGACAAGTAAAGAAACAAAAGATGAGTCTAGAAGAGGTGTAAATGGGTATAGTGGAATCATCAACAGCTGCCACGTGAAAAAATAGGGGCAGTGGTTATGATCTGAAATTGTTGAACTCTATGTTGAGTCCAGAAGGCTGTAAAGTGCCTAATTGAAAGATGAGGTGCTGTTCCTTGAGCTTATGTTGAGCTTCGTTGGAACAGTGTAAGAGGCCGAGGACAGAGAGGTCAGAGTGGGCATGGAGCGGAGAAATAAAATGAGGGAATATACGTCATTCACAGTGCTAATTTTTTTTTTGAAAGCATGCCGGTCTATGTACATGTCTGAATGCATTCCAAACAGCCACAAACCCTTTTAAGAAATTGATGGCGAAAAATCCATGGCGAGTCACAGTGCACAGGCGAGGAGGAGAAAGCAGTGATGGCTGTTACAGGCCAAGCACTTGATGGCTCAAAAACCAGCACGGCTCCTGCCTTTGTTGCAGCATCTGCGGATTCATAAATCACAGAGCCGGTTTAGAAGTAGAGATTACTCTATCAGCAGGATCATCTACTTGAGCTGTGGCTCAGTGGTAGGACTCTCACCTCAGGTCAGAAGGTTGTGGGTTCATGTCCCACTCCCAAGACTTGAGCATATAATCTAGGATGACATTCCAATTCAGTACGGAGGGAGTGCTGCACTGTCGGAGGTGCCGTCTTTTGGATGAGACATTAAACTGAGGTGCCTTCTGCCTTCACAGGTGGATATAAAAGATCCCATGACACTATTTTGAAGAAGAGCAGGCCAGTTCTCCCCAGTGCAAGTCCTCAGTATACATATAGTCTTGAGTGAAGGATTCACAGGCATCATCCTTGTTCACAGCTTTAGGAACACAGGAACAGGAGTAGGCCATTCAGCCACTCGAGCCTGTTCCGCCATCTGGAATGAACTAGGGCAAATAAGAGAAGTAAAAGTAGGGGGACATCTAGGCAATGGTGACCATAATATAACACAGTTTGGGGGGTCACCATTGACCAGAAACTTAACTGGACCAGCCACATAAATACTGTGGCAACAAGAGCAGGTCAGAGGCTGGGTATTCTGTGGCGAGTGTCTCACCTCACTCCACAAAGCCTTTCCACCATCTACAAGGCACAAGTCAGGAGTGTGATGGAATACTCTCCACTTGCTTGGATGGGTGCAGCTTCAACAACACATATTGCTCGACACCATCCAGGACAAAGCAGCCCACTTGATTGGCACCCCACGCACCACCTTAAACATTCACTGTCTCCACCACCAGCGTACTGTGGCTGCAGTGTGTACCATCTACAAGATGCACTGCAGCAACTCGCAAAGGCTTCTTCAACAGCATCTCCCAAACCCATGCCGTCTACTACCTAGAAGGACAAGGGCAGCAGGCGCATGGGACCACCACCACATGCAAGTTCTCCTCCAAGTCACACAACATCCTGACTTGGAAATATTTTCCAGTTCCTTCATCGTCAGTGGGTCAAAATTCTGGAATTCCCTCCCTAACAGGACTGTGGGAGTACCTTCACCACATGGACTGCAGTGGCTCACCATGTTCTCAAGTGCAATTAGGGATGAGCAACAAATGCTGGCCTTGCCAGTGACACCCACATCCCATGAACGAATAAAAAAAAAGGGAGCTAGAACACATACAGGGAACTATAGACCAATCAGCTTATCAGTGGTAGGAAAAATAATGGAATTCCTACTAAAGGAAAATAAAAAAATCTAGAAACCAAAAATATATGAATGAATAATTGATTTCAAAAAAGTAAAGTCTTGCTTGACCAACCTCATTGAATTCTTAGAAGAGGGTAATGTAGTAGATAATATATCTAGATTTCCAAAAGCCCTTTGCTAAGGTACCACATAATAGACTAATGAATAAGGTCAGAGCATGCAGTGTCAGAGACAAGTAGCAGAATGGATAGCTAGCTGGTTGCAAGACAGAAAGAGATGGGGTAAAGGTTAGCTACTCAGGGTGGCAGGGGGGGTGAGGGGAGGTGAGGGGAGGGGAGTGGGATCCCACAAGGATCAGTGCTAGGACCACTGTTGCTCACAATTTATATTAACGATTTAGACTTGGCATCAAAATCACAATTTCTAAATTTGCGAATGTCACCAAATTTTTTTGGGGTGGGTTGGATGGATAATCAATACTGAGGAGGACTGCAACAATTTACAAGACGACATTAATAAACTTGCAGAATGGACAGATGAGGTATTACATTTTGGTAAGTTAAATTAGGAGGCCACATATTACTTGGAAAATAAGAATCTAAATGAAGTAGAGGAGCAAAGGGATCTGGGAGTACAAAAACACAAATCACTAAAAGTAGTGACGCAGGTTAATAAAGGCCAATAAAAAAGCAAACCAAGCAGGGACTAGAGGGACAGAATTGAAAAGTAGATAAGTTATGCTGTACTTGTATCGAAGCTTGGGTTAGACCACAATTGAGTACGGTGTACAGTTCTGGTCGCTATATTATAAAAAGGATATAGAGGCACTGGAGAGGGTGCAAAAAAGATTTACAAGGATGATACCAGAACTGCAAAGTTATATCGATCAGGCAAGGATGAAAAGGCTGGGTCTCTTTTCTCTTGAAAAAGGCTGAGGGGGTGACCTAATAGAGGTTTTTAAAATGATGAAAGGTTTTGATAGAGTGGATACAGAGAGAATGTTTCCGCTCGTGTGGAAGGGCATAACTAGAGGTCATTAATATAAGATAGTCACCAAGAAATCCAATAGGGAATTCAGAAGAAACTTCTTTAGCCAAAGAGTGGTGAGAATGTGGAACTCGCTGCCACTGGGAGTGGTTGAAGCAAATTGTATAGATGCACTTAAGGGGAGGCTAGATAAGTATATGAGGGAGAAGGGAATAGAAGGTTATGCTGATAGATTTAGATGAGGAAAGATGGGAGGAGGCTCGAGTGGAGCATAAACGACAGCATGGACTGGTTGGACCGAATGACCGGTTTCTGTGCCGTATATCCTGTGTAATTCAATTAGATCATGGGTGATCTAGAACTCAACTCCTTGAGATCAGTTTTGCTCCGTACCACTTGATATCCTTACCTAACAAACATCTATTGATCTTAGTCTTGAACACATCAATTGACCCAGCATCTACAGCCTTTTGGTGTCAAACAGATCAGTACACATGCTGAGCAAGTGTTTAGCAGCGCTGGATGCCTCGAGTACTCACTGATCAGGTAACTGGCTCTGAATCCAGAGACAAATTCAGACCATCAAGTGACTGCAGGACCAGACAGTCACAACAGCACTGGACTTGGCTGACTCAGATATGGGGCCACCACTGGGAGGTCAAAGGTCACTAGAGTTCCACCCGGCTGTCATGGAAACTCTGCATGCATCGTCACAGGCACTTAACTTTCCAATATGAATCTCACCAGTTCAAATGAATACTCTGTTCTGTTTCTACATTTGCTATTTTTCCTTTATGATCCCTCCCAGTCTCTACTTTGCTTCCTCCCTCCCTCTATAAGACACTTGTCAGCCAATTGTGATTAAAAACAACTTTTATTCACCAAGATGATTTTATCACCACACAGTAATTTTGAACAAAGTTAGAAAAATCTACATTTTCTTAACAAACAAAAGGGTAGATACTAAATGATATAGACCTTCCATGCTTCCTGCATGTTTATTCAGGTACAAAATATATAATGCACTGAACAAAATGAATTATAGTATCTTTCAGACAGAGAATCATTCTACCAGATTGTATCTATAATCGACAAGGGCAGGTTGGGCCAGAGGGTGAGAAGTAAGAATTAAATACCCAAAACTTATTACACTAACCTGCATCATCTCATTTCACTAAAGAGCTTTGGCAAAAGAACAGGTAGTTGCAAAAGAACTTGCTTATATATCAGGGGTGATTCCCTAATCAAGTGCTCAGAGGTAGTTGGGAAACTACAGGCCCGCAGTCCAATTTTCCGTTCATTGATTAAATGATGAAAAATTCAGCGTTGTCAGGCCAGGGTTTCCTGAGCAGTGCTCCCCGAGGGCCACTCCGCTAGGAGCACGTCAGGATTTAGCCCTGCCATGTCTAATGCAGGACTGGTTATTTAGAATTGCTCTTTACTCAAATGATGGTACTGTGGCGGTACCACTGGTTGTCCCTTACATTAAGACACATAATTCCCTTTAACTTACCTTTTGGGGCCGTTGCCCTTTTAACTTACCTGTTGGGGCCATTGCCCCTTTAAGGCGCGCCCTAGCGCGCTGACGTCACGTCACATACGACGTGATGTGCGTGCGCCGGCACAGCCCGGCCTAGCGTCTTCGGCCTCAACGGCCAGCCGACAGGAGTGACGCAATCTTCCGCTCCCGCGGCAAGCACCGGCAGAGCCCGGCCTCAACGGCCAGCGACGCAAATCACGTGACGCCCTAAGCACGGGAAACGCGAGCAACGTGATGACGTCACAACACAAACGCGATGACGTCATCACGCTCCCCACAGGACTGCGAACTCAGTCCTCGTGGAGTCCCCGCTGGGACCAGACCTACACCACGGTGCTCCTACAGTCAGCCATCTTATCTACTGTAATTAGCCTGTTCCTGTAAATAAACAACTTATTTATAGTTCGTCGAAGTCAAACTCTCTTATTTAGTGGCGATCTACACGAACCGCTACAGTACAGCCCTTCCAGGATTTCCCTCCTTTAAGTTAATCCTCCATATTCCTGTTTGTGTTTTCTCTCTGAATCTATTTTTAAGTATTTGTACCAAACACCCCAAATCACTCAAAACACAACCTAACAAGCAATGCTAAATTTCAAATGCAAATTTTCACAGGTCACATTTCACTCTTCTCCACCCCACCCGCCCAATCCGCAATTTACTAACATTAAGTTATAGTAACTGGCAAAGTATAAACACCATTATTCACAAACTACTTTCAAACTTTCACCAATGCATCACCACAGTGAATTGAAGACCTCATACTTCTCTGCTCCATATTGTAGTGCATAAATAGTCCTGCCAAATATCAAGCTAATTATTTAAGTTATATATGCAAGACTGCTTGGTGCTCTCTTTATTCTATGCTGCATTATATGCCTTTCTAAAGATTATGACTCAATGCTTTATTTTCCAAAATAGAAATGCTAACCTCATTTCTGTATTCAAACACTATTTGTCCAGTTTAATGCAAGGCACAAAGTCTGTTATTTTTCATTAAACCCAATACTGAAAGAAACATCACAGAATCAGTAGTCATGTTCATGTTCATCTGAGCGATCAGTTTTCTGACAGATTTAACAGCAAACCCTTAAACACTTTGCACTGTATGTTTTAGTATGTCTGAGGCTTGGTCTGTCACTCAAATTCTTAGCAATAAAGATATCAGCAACATTCGATGCTGCCAATGGCAGACTTGATTTGAGTCAGATTCCGAGTTACTCGCTGTTCTATCACAGCAGTTGGCTGACTGGCCTTTTTGCTGCTCTGCTCTACATTCAAGTTTGTTCAGGCATCATATCTGGCACTTCCAAAGCTTTGGAGTGGCTACTCCAGTCATCGGGTCCCATTGCACTCATTCTCCAGTCCAGCATTTACTGTCACCAGTTCCCCCTCCCGCTTCCAAAGAGGAAAACTGTTCCCTTCGTCAGAACTCTCAATTTATCTTTCGCCTGTCAGAGACTGCCTGTGTTATATTCTCCATCACTTAAAAGGAAATAAATTAACCTGCAGAAGGTTCCAATATACTACCTTCTCCTCAACTGCTGAAACAGCTTTTATTCTGTATGGTGGGATCTGTGCGCTTAACCATTTATTACATAAGGAATTCCCACTAACCTGTCAAGTTCCCTTTCATTAGTAAGTACTGAATCTCCTACTTCTATAGCGCCTTCCTTCTCTCTGACACTGACATGCTTTGGTAGCATTTATGTAGGCAGCTCAACTAGTTTCACAGAAGTAAAAACAGAAAATGTTGGAAATACTCAGCAGGTCAGGCAGCATCTGTGGAGAGAGAAACAGGTCGATGACCCTTCGTCAGAACTGGAAAAGTTGGAGATGTAACAGGTTTTAAGCAAGTGTAGGGGCAGGGAAAGGGGGGGCGGGGAGGAAAGAACAAAAGGGAAGGTCTGTGACAAGATAGAAGGCAGCAGAGATTAAGAGACAAAAGGGATGCTGGCTGGCATTATAAGCTACTTCCCACCACTCGTAGTCCCCTAATTTGCTTATTGCTTTCTCAATTTAGGCTTAGTAGGGAGATGCAGAAATGAAGATTTCCCCCTTTCTTACAATAGTTATATGCAAAGGTAAGTATACTTAATAATCAAGGCCCCTTATTTTGCAATAGAAACATAGAAGATAGGAGCAGGAGTAGGCCATTCGGCCCCTCGAGTCTGTTCCGCCATTTAATGAGATCATGGCTGATCATCCAAATTCAGTACCTTGTCCCTGCTTTCTCCCCATATCCCTTGAGCCTTATGAAATATATCTAACTCCTTCTTGAATATATTTAATAAGTTGGCCTCAACTGCCTTCTGTGGTAGAGAATTCCACAGGTTCACCACTCTCTGGGTGAAGAAATTCCTCCTCATCTCAGTCCTAAATGGCTTACCCCTTATCCTTAGACTGTGACTCCCCCACCATCGGGAACATCCTTCCTGCATCTAGTCTGTCCAGTCCTGTTAGAATTTTATAAGTTTCAATGAGATCCCCTCTCATTCTTCTAAACTCTAGCGAACATAAGCTTAATCAACCCAATCTCTCTTCATACATCATTCCTGCCTTCCCAGATATCAGTCTGGTGAATCTTCGCTGCACTCCCTCCATGGCAAGAACATCCTTCCTCAGATAAGGCAACCAAAACTGCACACAATACTCAAGGTGTGGTCTCACCAAGGCCTTGTACAACTGCAGCAAGACATCCTTGCTCCTGTACTCGAATCCTCTCGCTATTAAGGCCAACATACTATTTGCCTTCTTAACCGCCTGCTGCACCTGCATGCTTACCTTCAGCAACTGGTGCACAAGGACACCCAGGTCTCGTTGCACTTCCCCTTTTCCCAATCTATTGCCGTTCAGATAATAATCTGCCTTCCTGTTTTTGCCACCAAAGTGGATAACCTTGCATTTATCCACATTATACTGCATCTGCCATGCATTTGCCCAATCACCCAACCTGTCCAAATCATACTGGAGTTTCTCTGCATCCTCCTCACAGCACACACACCCACCCAGCTTTGTGTCATCTGCAAACTTGGAGATATTACCTCGTCTAGAGTCCGGATTATATCGCCAAGCGTCTACATGTTTCCATTCTACATAAGAAATAGGAGCAGGAGTAGGCCATAGGGCCCTTGAGCCTGCTCCACCAATAAATAAGATCATGGCTGGTCTTCTACATCAACATGAACACCTCGAAAATTTTCAGTTGATCAGAGAGAGCCAACATGGATTTGTGAAAGGTAGGTCATGCCTGACAAACCTGACTGAATTTTTTGAAGAGGTGACTAAGATAGTGGACAGGGAAATGTCTATGGATGCTATTTATATGAACTTCCAGAAGGCATTTGATAAAGTCCCACATAAGAGACTGTTAACTAAGGTAGAAGGCCATGGAATTGAAGGCAGTTATTGACCTGGTTAGGAAATTGGCTGAGCGGCAGGAGACAGAGAGTGGGGATAATGGGTAGGTACTCTAATTGGCAGGATATGACTAGTGGTGTCCCGCAGGGATGTGTGTTGGGGCCGCAACTATTCACAGTATTTATTAACGACTTAGATGATGGGATAGAAAGCCATATATCTAAATTTGCCGATGACACAAAAATAGGCGGCACTGTAGATGAAAGCATAAAATTACAAAGGGATATCAATAGATTAAGTGAATGGCCAAAACTGTGGCAAATAGATTGCAATGTAGGCAAATGTGAGGAGAGATTACACGTTAGGGTTGTATTCCCTAGAATTTAGAAGGTTAAGGGGTGATCTGATCGAAGTTTTCAGGATATTAAGGGGAACAGATAAGGTAGATAGAGGGAAACAATTTCTGCTGGTTGTGGATTCTAGGACTGGGGGCATAGCCTAAAAATTAGAGCCAGACCTTTTAAGAGTGAAATTCGGCAACACTTCTACACACAAAAAGAGTGGTAGAAGTTTGGAAGTCTCTACCACAAATGGCAATTGATGCTGGATCAATTGTTCATTTTAAATCTGCGATTGATAATTTTTGTTAACTAAATGTATTAAGGGATATGGGCCAAGTTGCAGATCAGCCATGATCTCATTGAATGGCAGAACAGGCTCGAGGGGTTCAATGGCATACTCCGTTCCTATGTTCCTATCACCATACTTCTCGATAATCTTAGCGTCCAAGAATCTATCGATCTCTGTCTTGAATATACTCAACGACTGAGCCTCCACAGCCCTCTGTGGTAGAGAATTCCAAAGATTCACAACCCAAGAATGAAAAAATTTCTCCTCATCTCAATCCTAAATGGCCAACCCTTTATCCAAGAGACCTCTAGTTCTAGACTCCCCAGCCAGGGGAAATAGCCTCTCAGCATCTACCCTGTCAAGCTGTTTCAGAATCTTACATGTTTCAATAAGATCACCTCTCATTCTTCTACACTTCAGAGAGTATACATAGAAGATAGGAGCAAGAGTAGGCCATTCGGCCCCTTGAGCCTGCTCCGCCATTCAATGAGCCCATTCTACTAAATTTCTCCTCATAGAACAACCCTCTCATCCCAGGAATCAATCTAGTGAACCTTCATTGCATCCCCCTTTAAGGTAAGTATATCCTTCCTTAGATAAGGAGATCAAAACTGTACACAGTACTGCAGATGTGGTCTCACCAAAGCACTATATAATTGCAGCAAGACTTCCTTACTCTTATACCCCAACCCCCTTGCAATAAAAGCTAACATACCATGTCTTCCGAATTGCTTGCTGTACCTGCATGGTGTCCTTGTATAGGAATGACAAAGTTACGCAAATCCCTCTGAATACCAACATTTACTTGACTCTCACTTTATAAAAATTATTCTGCTTTTCCATTCTTTCTACCAAAGTGGATAATTTCACACCTCCCCACATTATACTCCATCTGCCACCTTATTGCCCACTATATCCCTTTGTGTCCTCCCAACAGCTTACTTTCCCATATAGCTTTGTATTGTCAGCAAACTTGGATAGATTAAACTTATCCAAGTCATTGATACATATTGTAAATATCTGAGGCCCAAGCACTGATCATTGCAGCACCCCACTAGTTACACCCTGCCATCCCAAAAATGACACGTTTATTGCTGCTCTCGGTTTTCTGTCCTTTAACCAATCCGCAATCCATGCTAATATATTGCCCCCAATCTCATGAGCCCTAATCTTACTGAATTTCTGAAAATCCAAATATAATACATCCACTGGTTCCCCCTTATCTACCCTGTTAGGTACACCCCAAAAAACTCTAATAGGTTTGCCAAACATGATTTCCCCTTCATAAAACATGTTGACTCTGAAGTCAGAAATGTGCATCACTCCATACTCCCGTTATTACTGTTCAGTAAACTCCACTTCCCCCCATAACACAGGTCTTACAGCTCCTGCTAACAGCAATTTCCAGGCTTTAAAAATTTACCAGATAAGCACAAAGTTCTGCACATGCATAAAGTACACATGGACAAAGTTCTATCATGGTCAGGGCCTTCTGGCTGTTGCTGGAGAGCCGAAGCCAGAAGATTGTGCTGGGTGGGTGGCACTTGCCTTTTGCCAACACTGAACATTGAACTCCGAGAGACAGAGCTCAATTTGGAGCCAAGCGGTATAAACAAGGCATTGCCAAGATGGAATTAATTCTCTAGCTCCCAGTCAAGTAGCTACAGAATAAATGCAACCTTAACATCAACATGTTGTCACTACCCAGTAAAACCAGCTTGCAAAAACTTACATTAATTCATTCTGAAATTGGCTGTCAGAGCAGATGTGAGAGAGGCTCAGATTATGTTTCGTCTGTAGTGAATCAGTGAGAATAGATACACTGCAGGTGCAACAGGAGCATTCCTATTCGACATATAATCAGACAGAGCAAAACCTTGCTGGGAGAAGTCAATCTGCAAGGTTAACACAGTAAAGCTATGTAACAGAGCACTGTGTGATGATGTTCTATGAATATAATCGTACTATCATTGCTTTGTTAGTTTCAGAATCCATGCTTCCTCAAACAATGCTACTCATTTATTTTCTGTTAAATAAAACTTAGCTCCAGAGTGCTGGAAGCTTGTTGCTGTAGGTCTGGGCCCTATATGGGATATACACTGATGTAAACTCACCTAAAATGCCTCTCATTCACTTAAATATTGCCCAAATCTGTACTGAAGCTAGGTGTGCCTTTAATGAGTATATCAATTTTAAGATGTGGATATTGCTGCAAAATTGGTAAAAAAAAGTGCCCTCCCCTGCGAGGCTGTCTAGCTTATAAATCTGGTACAGTATTTCAAGGGTTCTGCTTTCTGCCTCCTCTGGTTCCCACCCAGCTTCTTGTACATGTTCCCTTAGTGAAGGGAAAGTCAGCATTACACTAACATACTAAAGGGAGTCCACTCCCAACAGGAACACCTGCTTCTCTCAGAGGGCATCAAAGAAAGAAGCATGCAGAGGGAAAAACCATCAGCACAGCTCTCCAGATTTTAGATCATAAATATTTACTCATTAAAAGGCCCGAGTCTCTTTAAATACAGCTGTCCAAGTACTTTTTTAATAGGGCGAATTTTCTGATATTGATACCAAAGAGGTGAGGAAATGGAGCATTGAGCTTCATGCTGAATTTATAGGATTTTCTGAGCTAATGAGTATTTGGAGGGGACCTGCTCGTCAGCCCAGGTTGGGGTGGGGAGATGAGAAATAGTGTACACAGCTGCCACTCGAAAGGCTAAAGCTAGTCATTGTTGTCCTGCAGGAAACTGGAAATACTCAACCAACAACAGAGCACCCCTGTTTACAGATGCTGCTTGGGAGGTGCTCATGGAAGAAGTCCATCCTCCTCGCAGAAACCACGTCCAGGCTCCAGATACCAAACTGAATGCAGTGACAAATGTCCCAAGGAGGTCGGAGTTGATGAGGAAAGAGTTCAGTCATTTTAGGAAGTCTGCTGAGACAAGGCTGGCCAGCACTGCATCAAGTAGATGCATAAAGTAGGTGGGCCACTAACCCCGAATTATATCCTGACGGCGGATGCATGCAAACCCCTCACCAAACAGCTCTTTCCAAGCTTTGTATACACGCCTATACTGCAGCAGGGCACACTTGTAACTGTAACTTTTAGTGTATGACCATTTGGAAAGGTAATCCCACAAAGCTACCTTCCCCTGAATATTTACTTACACACATGCAGGTTGCCCACTTGGCCTTTGCTCATCTATGTGCTCTTCAAACTTCCACCTCAGAACAACCTCTCTGCTTGCAGGGCAAGGCAGAGCATAATGGGAGGGAGCACAACAGACACAGGGAAAGTCCTCACTCATTTTAGACCTTTCAGTCAATAAAAACAGGTTGTCCTGCTGATGATGGGGCTGAAAACAGGGATGGGGCCATGGTGAAGCTGGCAATGTCCTCAAAGCTAGCATCATTCTTTTATTGTTCTTGCTCCTCTTTCACACATTTACATCATGATATACTTTTGCTGTGGAAGCTATTTCAGGTGCTGCATTTAAGTGAATTTTCTTCTGTTGCTTCAGATACCCAAAGAACCTACTGCCACAGTCCCGAGTGGTACACACAAACCCAGCACCTCACAACTTACCAGGTCACTCAATCCATCCACAGCTACCGCGTAGCAAGCAGAAAATGACACGTGCACAAATATGCATCTTGTTACAGTGGATAAAACTCAAACTCTTGTCCATTTTTAGCAAGAGCTCCATGGGTCAGATCAGACGTTGACATGCAGCACAGAATGGGCAGAGATCCGGTTTTCTAGCTTATCCCACGCCCACTGCACATATCGTCGTTGAAGGCAACCTAAAAATATGCTTTTGGAAAAAGTTTGGTGCAAAAGCAGCACAAGTACATTGTGGAAATGAAGGTCTTCACTGCACCATCGTGACTGAATTGTGGTAAGGCCAAATTGTTTATCAAAATAACCACCTATGGATAGTGCCACATCTATCTGTACATATTTGAATGTTAAGTGATCTTATACATTGCAGAAGGCGGACAGTTATGAAAATCTTTTAAATCTTGACCATTTAAAAAGAGATTTAAAGTTTCTTACAATTCTACAAGTTGAAGATGGTCTTAAGCATTCCAAGTTGAAACATTTAACTGAGTGTGCTAAAGCGGCATGTAAAATCCATTTTTCCCCCCCAAAATATATAAAACTTTGTAGTGGTGCTAAATATTCACAACCAGCACTCAGAGTGGGAGTGGCTGATGCTCTACTCTAAAATTAATACGTTATGTATCTTCAGAGTCCCTGAATACATTTTTGTCTGATTCTTGCCTTGTCCAATAACAGCAAAAGCTTTACAAAGATCTCTCTCTCTCTAAGTCCCTACTAAACCAGTCTTCTCGTGTACAGACTTTAACATTTGCTATTCTTGTCATTTTCTGAACCATACAAGTCTACAGCACAAAAACAGGTCATTCAGCCTATTACCTCTGCACTGGCTCTTTGCTAGAGCAATCTAAACCGAATCCCATTGCCCCACTTTCTCCCCGTAGCCTTGTATCTTTCCCTGCTTCAAATATTTATCCGCTTTTCCTTTAAAAGATGCAATGGTCACTGGCTCAACTACTCCCTCTGGCATAGTACTCAATGCTCAGACAAATAGGTGTAAAGAAACTTCTCCTTGATCTCTGAAAATGTTAAATAGATGATTCCCTCGTCACTAACTCTCCAACTGGATTGTGTCTTTTCCTATTCACCCCATCAAAATCTTTCATAATTTAAAAAAAAAACCTGCATTAAATCTCCTCTCGGCCTTCATGCTCCAGTGGAAATAGTCCCTGTATCTCTCAGTTGGTGACTCAAATATAGTTTCTCACCCTGTCATCATCCAGTTGAATCTACACTGCACACTGTATGGTTTTAATAATAGTATACCCAAAACCTCTCAGTACTCTATCCATGCCCTAACCTTTGCTTTGTATAAATGTATTACCTGTTTGTATTCTATTTATAAAACCCAAAATCCTATTGGATTTTTTAATGGTTTTACCTGCACTTCTCTGCTAGTTCAGTTTATGCATCAGACTACAACCCAAACAGGTAGATTATAAATAAAATCCTAATTAGCCTGCATTGCCTGTACTAGGGTCCTGCTTTCTTTCAATAAAAGTTTAATTTTCCATACAATTAAACACATCCCCCATCCAGTATTGTGTCAAGTGCTCCATCTCACAACTATCAAACACATCTGAACTCCTTTTTAATAGAGCACATATAACCCAGTTTCTGCTCAAACCACACTGACCACCTTCAAATAGGAAGGCTGGCCAAACAGAATCAGTTTCTCTACTGCAATCATCAATGCCAAAGCTGGACAAGCCCAGAGATGCAGAATTAGTTCCTTTGATGATTACACTTCTCCTCCTTCCCCCACCCCAGATTCAGCCCATGAGGTAGACTGTGCACCAGCCCAGGTGAGAAGGGGTGAAGCTAAAACCATATCCCAATCGCTCCCACATCAAATTCAGAAAGCCACTACACAAAATTTTGAGGACAGGTTGTATAAACTTGTCTTGTATTGCCTCGATGTCAGCTGTGGCTCAGTGGTTCATGCCCTCGCCACTGAGTACAGAGGGAGTGCTGTACTGTCGGAGGTCCCGCCTTTTGAATGAGATGTTAAACCGGGGTTCCGTCTGCTCTCAGATGGACGTAAAAGATCCCATGGCACTATTTTGAAGAGGAGCCAGGGAGTTCTCCCTGGTGTCCTGGCCAATATTTATCCCTCAATCAATAGCACAAAAAAAAAGCCTAGAAACTTGGATTCATAGCGACAGTTGTTTGGGCACTATGGGTGCCGAATTGCGACCAAAATGGCATCCGAGCAGCAGCCACACACTTCTGATGCGGGCCGCGCCGGATTCAATCTTGGTGCAGGCGGTAGGGCAACCATTAGGGGAAATGCGCTAGAAGTATGGTAAGTAGGCAGATCGTGACGTCAATGATTTGACACCAGCGCTGCCCACCAGCGATATTTAAAGGGATCATCAACAACTTTCAGGTAACTTGCTTTTTGATTTCTACTGGCTCTAAGTTTGTGGAACGATTTGGAGCTTTCTGGAGTTACTTAAAGTTGGTGAGGTGACAGGGAATGGTGCTGCAAGTGGAGAAGGCCTTGCTTCTGACTTCAAGGGTTCTGGTCAGACCACTTGTTCCCAGTCATGGGTGCTCTAGTTGTCATCCCCCTTGGCCTGCAGCGACAGGGAGATGGAGCAGAGGCAACAAATAAGGGGCCAAGCTGCTCAGAGAGGGAGGAGGGGGAGAAGGGCTCTCAGCAGGTGGCCTTACCCACCAGGGTCTTCCGAGAGCAATTCTTTCATCTCAATCTGAGCCATGAGCGAGACATCTGCGTTAAACGAAGGAGGTGCTCACAGAACTCTGCCACCTCTTGTAACCAAACCTGCAGCTTCACTCCAAGGCAAGGACAGTGCTGCTAGTGGCTGTGAAGGTGACTGAATTTTTTTGCGTCGGGATCCTTCCAGGCTGGATCAAGCGACATTTGTAATATCTTGCAGTTTGCTGTCCACTGCTGCATAAGAGGCGCTTTATGCCAGGAGAGGCGACTTCATGGTCTTCTCTGTCTGACCAGAGAGAAGCAGGTGGAGCGTGCACGTGGCTTTACCGGGTTAGCAGAATTCTCCGTGGTGCAGGGCGCCATCAACTGCACACACATAGGGTCACCATTGACCAGAAACGTAACTGGACCAGCCACATAAATACTGTGGCAACAAGAGCAGGTCAGAGGCTAGGTATTCTGTGGCAAATGTCTCACCCCCTGACGCCCCAAAGCCTCTCCACCATCTACAAGGCACAAGTAAGGAGTGTGATGGAATACTCTCCACTTGCCTGGATCAGTACAGCTCCAACAATACAAGAATCTCGACACCATCCAGGATAAAGCAGCCCGCTTGATTATCACCTCATCCACCACCTTAAACATTCACTCCCTCCACCACCGGTGTACTGTGGCTGCAGTGTGTACCATCTACTAGATGCACTGCAGTAACTCACCAAGGTTTTTTTGGCAGCACCCAAACACGCGACCTCTACCACCTAGAAGGACAAGGGCAGCAGGTGCATGGGAACACCACCACCTCCAAGTCACACACCATTCTGACTTAGAAGTATATCGCCGATCCTTCATCGTCGCTGGGTCAAAATCCTGAAACTTCCTCACTAACAGCACTGTGGGAATACCTTCACCACATGGACTGCAGCAGTTCAAGAAGGTGGCTCACCACCACCTTCAAGGGAAATTAGGGATGGGCAATAAATGCTGGCCTTGCCAGCGACGCCCACATCCTACAAACAAATTTTAAAAAAAAACATGGCCTTGCAGGCATCGCATATAAATGTTGAGTTGTACCGCAACCGCAAAGGCTACCACTCGCTGAATGTGCAGTTGGTGTGTGACCATGCTCAGCACATCATGATGGTGAATGCCCAGTATCCTGGCAGCAGTCATGTAGCTTTTATTCTGCACCAGTCTGCTGTTCCCTCAGACTTTGAGCCAACAAGACAAACCAGAGGCTGGCTACTGGGCGACAAGGGCCATCCCTTGACACCAATATTCCCCTAATTTTTCTGGGTGCACGCAATCCCTTTAACGGGTTGCGTGGCCCATTCAAAATTTCCCACATGCGCGAAATCTCATTTGAAAAGCCAGTCCCGGGCTGTATGGGACCTCCAGACAGCTGCGCGGAATGTTGCTCGACACACCTGGCTCACTACTCTGCTCTGCAACCCAGGCACGCGGCCAGCAGGCATACAAAACATCATAGAGAAGATCCTTGGCATCTTTAAACAACCTTTCCGCTTCCTAGACCGCTCTGGAAAGGCCCTACCGTACTCACCGAAGCTTGCACCCAGATTCGTTGTGGTGTACTGTATCCTCCACAACCTGGCCATCATGAGGGCACAGCTCTTGCCATCAGGGATACGGACACCAGCTCCTGAAGAGGAGGCGGCGGAAGCGAAAGGAAGGAGGCAACATAGACAGCCCCTTTCTAGCCAAAATATCCAGGATCGAATCATTAGCCTGCGGTACCAGTGAACACAACCCCAATTCCCCTTTCAACATTAGACACAGACCTTCACTCTGTCGCTGACCATCACAGCATCCTCTCGGCCACAATGCTGCAATAAAAGCCACCACAAAGCAAACTTTCCAATCAAACTTTATCCATATATCCATCCAATATTACACCAAAAATGTACCTAATCACCCTTGTGTATTCCTTTATTGACTTGCGTGTGCCTTTGCCTGTCCTAATGCTCCTACATAGTGCTACCCCAGTGGCTGCAACATCTTCTTCTTAGGCGGTCCCTCGGGACTGAGGATGACTTGCTTCCACATTAAAAATGAGTTCTCAGGTGACTGATGTGACCTACAGTCTCTGTCACAGGTGGGGCAGACTGTGGTTGAAGGGGCGGGGTGCTTGGGTTGACATGCGCTCCTTGCACTGGGCTTCCGCTTGCTCCTGGCGAAGAGACTCAAGGTGTTCGGCGCCTTCCCGGATGCTTCTCCTCCACTTTGTGCAGTCTTGGGCCAGGGATTCCCAGGTGTCGGTGGGGATGTTACACTTTTTCAAGAAGGCTTTGAGAGTGTCCTTGAAGCGATTCCTCTGCCCACCTGGGGCTCTCTTGCCGTGTCAGAGCTCCGAGTAGAGCGCTTGTTTTGGGAGTCTCGTATCAGGCATGCGGACGATGTGACCCGTCCATCGGAGCTGATCGAGCGTGGTCAAAGCTTCGATGCTGGGGATGTTGGCCTGAGCGAGAACACTGACGTTGGTGCGCCTATCCTACCAATGGATTTGCAGGATCTTGCGGAGGCAGCATTGGTGGTACCTCTCCAGTTCTTTGAGGTGCCTGCTGTACATGGTTCATGTCTCTGAGGCATACAGGAGGGCGGGTATCATTACTGCTCTGTAGACCATGAGCTTGGTGCTGGGTTTGAGGTCCTGGTCTTCAAACACTCTCTTCCTCAGGTGACCGAAGGCTGCACTGGCACACTGAAGGAGGTGTTGGACTTCGTCATCGACGTCTGCCTTGTTGACAGTAGGCTCCCGAGGTATGGAAAGTGGTCCACGTTGTCCAAGGCCTCGTCATGGATTTTGATAATCGGGGGGCAGTACTGTGTGGCGGGGGCAGGTTGTTGAGGACCTTTGTCTTACGGATGTTTAGTGCAAGGCCCATGCTCTCTTACGCTTCGGTGAAGGTGTTAACGATGGTTTGGAGTTCGACCTCCGAGTGAGCGCAGACACAAGTGTTGTCTGCATACTGTAATTCGACGACAGAGGATGGGACGACCTTGGATCTGGACTGGAGACAACAGAGGTTGAACAGTTTCCCATTTGTTCTGTAAATTAGCTCCACTCCAGCTGCAGCATGGCTGGTGGAAGGCTGCTGACTTTCAGTGGGGGAGACTGCAGATGGTCTTGCAAGATGACCTCGAGCAGCTCTGGGCCTAGTAGGCTCGGCTTCGCTTCAGACTGAACCACCTCAGCATGGGCAGCAGCAGTCTGGGCTAGCCGGCTGATGGGCAACAGTCAGGGCGCTGGCGGAGTGGCATTGGTGGGAGGATGAATGCGGTCACCCTCAGAGGAGAAGAACAGGGTCGACCTCCCACTTCCCAGGGGCAGCATGTCAGCAATCCTAGTAACCTCCTGGTGTACAGACTGCTGCAATACCCTGCAAGCCCCTTTCCACACTGGTAAACCCAGCCATGATGGCAGCAGTCCGAGCTTGTGCTTATGCTGCAATGGAAGCCGAGACGTCGGCCATCAGACGCTGCATCATGGTTGGGTCCACAAGTGCATTAATGGATCTGCCCAGCCCTTCCACACTGGAAAGGGTGGGCTCCAAGCTCTGCCTAAATCCCTGTGCAAGGTTGGTGCCGGACTCCTCCAGGTTCCTTGACATTGCACTCAGGCTTTCTGGCAGGCCTGCCAATGCACCAAGTATTTCATTGTGCATACCCATCAGTGTTCTTCTGTAGGCCGCCCCATTGAAGTCTTCATCCGAGTCCTGTGCAGCAGAACTCATGTGCGACCTCACCCTCTGGGGAGCTGGCACCGGAGCTACCCTTTCCCCCTGTCCTGGCTGCAGGCCACTCATGCCCGGTGTCTCACCATGTGCAGGTCTCACATCTAACCTATCCTCTAAAATATGCGGCGCGTCAGTATCTGAGCTGATGGCTGGGAGTGTGAAATCAAGTGACGGTGTTTCTTGACACTCCTCTCCCTCTCGTCGTTCAACCACTGGCTGGTCAGACTGGAATTCTTGGGTGTCTGAAATGAGAAAGGCACAAGGGTGGGGGTGTGGTGGCTGAGGGGGGTGGTGTTGGTGGGAAAGCAAGAATGTGCAGATTGTAAATCAGAAGAGATTGTGGGATGATGGGGAAGTGGGATGTGAAAAGGAGGATAACATATTAGGATATCGGCATCTTTATTCCTTCAGCCCCGCCACTGGCCGCGGGCTCAGCCATGCCACTGCCAAGAATGGCCAGCACCGTCTCCTCCAAGGGAGTGAGGGGAGGCAGGCGGGCCTGTCCCCTGTGGTGAAGGTCTGCTGACATCTGTTATGCACCACCATTTCCTGCAAGAGAAAGGGAAGTGTGTCAGTGAGTGTGGTGCAATGTGTTTGGGTGATGTGCCTGTCACAGAGGAATAGCTGGTAGTGTGGTCAAGCTGTGAGATGTGGGCGAGAGTCTTGCAGTGGTAAGTGTGTGTGGGTGAGGTGAAGCTATGAATTTGAGGTAAGAGTTGTGTTTGGTAGAGATTGTTGGTAGGTGAGTGATGGGGGTGTGGTGCATTGAGCAGTGTGTGAGGCCTGTGGTGCAGATGGTGGGATGTGGCATTTGAAGATGAATTCACTGACCTTGACCATGCGCAAGGCCATTAAACTTCTTCCTATACGCAGTCCTGGTCCTCGCAGCTATACTGCTGGCATTGATCACATTGGTCATCTGCTCCCACTGCACTCTTGTCTGTTGCTTGGAGGGCCTCCTGGACCCTGTGGGAAGAGGACCTCTCTTCTGGAGTTGACCTCCTGGACCAATGCTTCATCAGAGAACCTTGAAGCCCTTTCTCTGGCCTGTTGAGCCATTAATCAGTCTTCTTTTTCTGACAGTAGCCTCCACAAGCACTTGCAGCACCTGTTGCAGGCAGAAAGCACCTTCCCTTTAAGAGGTGCAGACTGCCTTTAAGAAGTGGAGGCTAGCTTTAATTGGAGCTAGCCTCACACGAACTTAAGTCCCCTGCGGAGCATTCAGTTACTCAGCAGCGCATTCAGTGCAAACTAGCAGGCAGCACAAATTTTACGTGCTGCCTGCAGTCCTCTGAACGGACGCGGGTTCCTATCACATCGCTATCATCCTGACCATTTTTGGGGGCTTCCAAATTTCTAGGCCACAGATTATCTGATCATTATCACATTGCTGTTTGTGGAAGCTTGCTGTGTGTAAATTTGCTGCTGCATTTCCTACATTACAACAGTGACAACACTTCAAATGTATATCATTGCCTGCAAAGCAGTTTGGGATGTCCTGAGGTCATGAAAGGCACTATAGAAATCGTATAGAAGATTGAGGGGTGATCGCATCAAAATGTTAAAAAAAATTAAAAAGATTCTATAGGGTAGATACAGAGAAACTATTTCCTCTGGTGGGGGGAATCAAGAACAAGTGGACATAATGTTAAAATTAGAGATAGGCCATTTAGGATAAGGAGTGAAATCAGGAAGGGCTTATTCACACAGAGGATTGCAGAGATCTGGAATTCTCTCCCCTAAAAGGCTGTGGATGTTGGGACAATTGAAGCTTTCAAGACTGAGATCAATTGGTTTTTAAGTGGCAAGATTATCAAGGGATATGGAGCAAAGGCAGGTTAAGTGGAGTGGTGATACAGATCAGCCATGATCTGATTGAACAGCGAAGCCGGCTCAAGGGGCGTGGCTTACTCCTGTTCCTAAGTGACCAAGAGGATGAGTTAACAATCCTTCCTGAGGAAAGTACCTCTCCTCCTGCTGTCCTGAATAAAAGTGAATTTGCACACATGAACATCAGTTGGAAAAGGAGTAGAAAACGAACCAAAAAACACATTTCTTTTTACCAATTATCAAATTTAATCTAATAGCAAATAAAGAATGAACATATTTATTTACATATATCACATCCCATCCTCAAACAATTTACAACCAATACTTGTGAAATGTAATCACTGTTACAAAGACAAGCACAGCATTGTCCACCAACAACAAATGAGATGAATGACCAGTTAATCTATTATTTGGTGGTGCAGTTGAGAGGAACGGACCAGGGCACTGGCAGAATCTACTCTTCAAATAGTGTCATGGGATCTTTGTGAAGGAATAGGCCGTATAACCTATTCATTCTATGAAAGAATTCTGGCCTTATTAAAACAGGACAAACTGGGTTTGGAAATCTAGAAACCTAACGATGAAATAGCTGTGAAAGCATTCTGGCTATTGAGATAAGATAGTTGTTGACACTGAATCAATAACCTTATTGAAACAGAATGTTAAAGGCTCCCGACAGGCTAACCTTTGGGAACGAAACAATGGTTCACCCTGGATAAGGTGTTCTAATTTACACCTGCCTTCGTAAAAATGACCAAGTAAAAAACACACCTGTCGTCACACCGTTTTTATGGTAAACTTAGAACACAGAGAGAAGACATGATTCTGTAATGCTACCAGCTGAGGTGATTAAGAATTGCAGGGGGCCAGCAGAAAAATGACTAGAGATAATTAGCTTACATCAGCAGGAAACCTTAAAAGGAAATACCACTGGAAAAGGGTATAAATATTGAACTCTCAAATGGGATAGTAGGCTCGGTTTAATCGGGCAAAGCGATTCTCGGCTTCAGAGGCGGCTCTGTAAGTTTCCAACTCTTTGTACCTCGGGGACCAAATGTATTTGATTTTGGTGGATATCCTGTAGAACACTAAGAACTGTAAAACTGTAGCGAAGTTAAGATTTAAAAGTAAGGTTCTCTGATAATAGGATTGTAAGTTTTCTCTTTTTGGAACTGTTAATATTGCGATTGACTCACCAACTGTAAACTGCATGTCAGTTCTTTAATAAATCTATATATTTTTAGAATTGTCTCACATAAGACTTCTGTATCAAACTCGCAAACTCAATCTCTGTACACTCTTTGGTGAGGAGTTGCAGAATTCTGGGGGAGTTTTCCAGACCCTCATAATATCTGGAACTTTACAGTCTAGCTAAGCTTATTAAAAGCGCTATCTGGAGGATGGTAACATTTTCAGGTTGTTCCTTTCCTTTAGGAAGAGATAGTCCAGACCTTTAGACCCAATGAAGCGTCTTTAGGATTCGGCTACCCCAAACTTTAGTTGAAAGTGAACGTCTGAGAAATACGCCTGATCCGGGGTAGCCCAAAAGGGGCTAGGACTAGTAATAATCCCTTCACTTTTACATCTACTTGAACAGGCCTCGGTTTAACATCTCATCCAAAAGACTGCACCTCCAACAATGAAGCACTCCCTCAGTACTTCATTGGCGGGCCAGCCTAAATTATGTACTCAAATCCTGGAATAGGGCTTGAGCCCATGATCTTCTGAATCAGACAAGAGTGTCGCCAGCTGAGCCAATAAGACTTCAAGAAAGAATTTAATGAAGAAACGGTCATTAGATGAGAAAATTTGCTCTGCTTGCAAACTGTAGTGAAATCATAAATACATTCTTTATATACATGTTTCTAATGTCATTACATCACAGAGGAGACCTTCCCCTATGTGTATTGAATCAATTTTTCCAACAGATTATGTACAGCTAGCACTGAATAAATGCTCCCCAAATTAACAAATCTTCTGAGGAAATAAATTACAGGTAAGCTTCCCAGAAAAAGAATACTCTTAAATTCCTACCTAAATGCCAAAGACAATTAAGCAAGCACTCAAGGATATCAATTTAACATACTATATAATATTCAAACCTGATTGATTGAATTCCACAAATTACATTTTCATTGCTCTAAAACCATGTTAGATGACGTATCCCACTCCAGAGACTTGAGCACATAGTCTAGGCTGACATCTCAGTTCAGGACTAAGGGAGTGCTGCACTTTTCAGAGGTGCCATCTTTTGGATGAGATTTTAAGCCAAGGCTCTGTCTGCCTGTTCAGAGCTGCATAAAAGATCCCACTGCACTATTCAAGGAAGAGCAGGGAGTTCTCTTGGTGTCCTGGCCAATGTTTATCCCTTAATCAGCATCTAAACCAGATTATTTGTTTAATTATCTCATTGCTGTTTGTGGGATCTTGCTTTGCACAAATTGACTGCCCTGTTCCTTACATTAGAACAGTGACTATACTTCAAAAGCGCTTCATTAGCTGTAAAGTGCTTTGGGATGTCCGGAGGTCATGAAAGGAGTTATATAAATGCAAGTCTTTCTTTTTTTAAATGTCTTTCTCTTTTAAATGTCAACAACAGACAGCACATTTATATTGGGCTTGAATTTGCGGTCGGCAGCTTCCCGCGGGCGGATGCCTCCGAACCACAATAAAATTATGCACCTACCTGATGGCCCTGGATCCACGGAGACTTGCACTCCTGGGCCTCTATGCGTAGGCCTGCGTAAAGGCCCACGTATCCCAGGGGCGCAGGCGGTTCGCAAGTGTCTCTGGGATCACATGTGCCGGCCCCATCAATCAGAAAGGGAATTCCCATTATGCTTATGGGGATTCCATTCACGTACGGAATCCCCATAAGCTTAATAGGAATCACAAATACATTTTTACAGCACTGAAATTTAAAAAAAACAAGCTTATTTTACAGGTTTTTGAATGTTAAAATAAAATTTTAAAAAATCATTTTAATATTTATTTTCACCCTTATGCCTGCTTTTACCAGGCATAAGAGTTTCATGGGCATTCGCTGGGGAAGAGTTGAGCAAATAGCCCAACTCTCGGCCAGCGAATGTCCATTTCCTGGGGATGCAGAGGATCTGTTGAGAAGATTCTTGACAGATCGCAAGTTCTGGGTTTTCGCGCATGCGTAAATTTGGAACTTGTGAGGCACTTACGGCCGCATACGCGGTCACAGGCCCCGGAAAATCCGGGCCATTAGTTTCTGTTTTTCTTTGAGCAAAATGGCCATCATTCCAAATCTAACTTACATATTGAAAAAGGTGTTGGGAAGGGGGAGCTTGCGCTGGCAATGATGTAAAAACCTTTACATTTCGGTACCTTTCCAGTATAACATGGAAAAACCATGAGAACACTGCCTGTCACAGCTTCCCAAAAAGATGCAATGCAGCCACAGAAAGGAAATATGATATTGTAAACCTACTGAACAGACTAGTTCTGTCCCATGCCCCACAGAAGATGGAACTGTGGAACCCAAGGTCAGATAGAGTAGCCAATTAGTGCATTCCCGTCCTTCCTGTGATGTATCCAAAACTAGTTCACCCTTAAAATAACCTTCATTGGAACAATGCCACCTGTTACAGAACCAGGTTCACAGGAGGAACAGGACCAGCCCAATCTGAAGCAATTGCCAAATTTATCCAAAACTGTCCATTTGTGATGTATTTTCTAATTTTAAAAATTAGTTTGGCACTCATCCCTAAACAAGATCTGATCAGGTTTCAGCGGTAAATGCTCTCATCTCTTCAATCAGGAAAGTGATGGTTGAATAGAATCATTTAATGATTTCAAATAGATTTTCTTCAACTGCCTGTGATTAAACAAAATAAAAATAACCCTCCATAAAAATGATAGAAGTTTTCCAGATGCTATCTGAATACGACAAAATTAGTTAACTAAAATAAGTAGCTCATGTTATCCAATACATATAAAATGTCTTAAATTTTATCAAAAAGGTTTAAGTATGTAGAAAACAAAGCTTGCATTCAGGCATTTCAAAAACAGATTCAAACAAGCAATCTGTCTGGGTAAAATAGCAATATGAGTGTCTACACCTCTCAAGTGTCAGACTTTGGAATGTTATTTTATACTGCAGGGATCTCATGTCTCAATAAAGTGCTAGTGACTCTCACTTGGTCCCATTTGGTTACTGAACCAGAACTAAACACCATTGTTACATTAAATTTGAAGCTAGTTGGTTAAAATCATGTCTTCAATTAGACTAGTGCTAGAAATTTGCAGTAAACTGGATGTTAGATCCTACTTCGCAAACAAATCAATTACTGGTTTCAACAGAATCAGCAAATTTGAAAATATATATATTTAAATAGTAAAAAAATCTGAGGAATCTTTTTGGCTCCTCTCATTACAGTCAGTTAAAAGTATAAAAACCCACAGCTAAAGCATGGCAGCACGCCAGTGATTTACAAACAATGATTGGAGGGGCAATAGAACTGGACGGCGATCAACCACCAGCCATATCAGACCAAAGATGCATTTTTTAAAAAAAATACTGACATTTGAATCAAAAGAATTTCCAACAAAAGTTTTCAGAACTCACTTTACGCACTGAAATCAGTCTCAACTCAGGATTGTACAGTTGCCCAAGTCTGAGTAGTGCAGTTGCACAAAGCCCAAAATCTTGGCAGCACTTTTCTAAAGATCTCTTAAATTCAACAGTCCACGTTAAAAAAAAGTTGAGGCTATTCTAAATATTCTGAAGCGGTGAAATATATTGAAAAAACTTGCTTCTCAGAATTACATATATTTTTTAAGACAAAGCTTGAAAATTGCAATTTTTTTTCAAAAGCAAATAAGTTTGGCAACTCTTTGCTTGATTCACAAATTCAAAAAAAATCCCAAATTAGCACATCACAAATTAAATTCTTCTGAAAAGATTGAGACTCAGGACAGGAAGACTACAAGAACTGAGAGAATGGCAGAGCAGCAATTTGGAGGAAAGTAGCCCAGCCAGCACACTACATTGACACTTTTATCCGCTGCTGGGATGACTTTGTCTAACCAGCTCCAACCCAGCCCAAAATCAACAGAAGGGCAAAGTGTCCCTGACTAACCAGCTCAGTGGACCCAACTTCAATGATAAACTGTTGAAATGGCTGAGAATATCATTCGATTAACAACAAATGGAGCGGAAAAATAACTCAAATTACTCCCCACATATATTGAAAAAATATTTTGCCGGACAGGATAACTATTCGTAAAAAAATGAAGTTAGCTCTTCCCGCTCACAAATGTTTACAAAGCTAAACTACAGATTTTTTTTTAAACTCTCCTTACAAATTCAACTTTAAAATGTTTTTTTAAACAAAACTGTATAAATATAAAACGTTAACATACAGCCTGCCCCTACCTTTTTGCGGCTCTACAGAGAGGAGAATGGCCATGAAGGTGAGGCAAGTCGCCGCTGTGAACATGGTCGGGTGTCGGTGCCGGGGACAGCGGCTGGTCCGGGCTGCAGCTGGCGGGGAACGGGAGATCTCAGGTATCCGCCTGTCCCTCGCGCTCTCTCTCGTTCCCACACGCACACACTCCAGCTAATCCTCAATGTGCTGCAGTAACCTCACTCTTCCTCCTTTCTCAACTCCCACTAACCCAAAACCACTGTCTCCCCCCTCCGACAGACAGTGGGAGCGCCGGCCTCTCTCAACACCCTCCTCCCCATCAATGCTATCCTGAAACAATGCAACTTCTCCATTCTGCCGAGTAAATGCAAGGTGTGTACTCTTTTGATAGGACCAAAAACAAATTGACTGTAAATGAACAAAAGTTCAAATAAAACTTAACAAATCAAATTAAAATTTGGTTGTCCGAGTCGATAACGCACTCCAGCCCCCGTGGCGCCCACCGGTCACGGTAGTACTCAAGCGTGCCGGCGGACACCGCGTGCTCCACCTCCAGGGCCACCCGGGCGCGAACATGGCCGCGGAAGAGAGGCAGGCAATTGGGCTGAACGACCCCCTCGACCGCCCGCTGCCTGGACCAATTAATGGCTTTTTTGGCCAGGCCCAGGAGCAGTCCTACGAGGAGGTCCTCCAACCTGCCCGCTCCCCTCCGATGCAAGGTGTGTAAAGCAACGTTACTGTGTGACAGCAGTCTGAGTGAGGCTGGACAGTTTACAAGTATAGGTCACCTGTGTGGGAAATGTACTGATAGACACCTCACACACTATATATCGATATATAGAAAGAAAGGCTTGCATTTATATAGCGCCTTTCATGACCACCAGACTTCCTAAAGCACTTTACAATCAATGGAGTACTTTTGAAGTGTGGTCACTGTTGTAATGTAGGAAATATGTATAATGTATAGATAGTTTTCATATATAGCGATGCTCGGGGCTAAATTTGATGGCCCCCAAAAACGGGCACGGGGACCGCGATGTGCAATTAACCCGCGCCCGCTGATTGCAATGTAGGCAGCACGCCAACTTCGTACTGCCTGTTCAGCATGCAGCCAGTGCTAACCGCATTATTCATTGCCTGCACGCATCAGCAGGGGGCCCAAATTGTAACTTGCTAGCACCAGTTAAAGCTAGCCTGCACTGCTTAAAGCTAGCCTGAAACTCTTAAAGGGGAGGTGCATTGTGGCTGGAGCAGGTGCTGGATATCATTGAGGAATCTGACCTGGGAAACAGTGAAGAATGGCACAACATGGCAGAGAGCGGGCTCCAAGATTTTCGGTTGAGGAGGAGAGAGGCCAGGAGGCCCTCTAGACACACACAGTGGGAGCAGATAACCATGGAGGTCAATGCCAGGAGTCAAGCCCCAAGGACCTGGATGCAGTGCCGCAAGAAGTTCAATGACCTCACATGAGTCATCAAGCTCAGTGAATTCATCTTCAAATGCCATATCCTACCAACTGCACCACTAGCCTCAGCCAATGCACAATCCCCCATCACTCACCTACCAACAATCTCTATCAATCAGGCCCCATACCTCACATTCATAGCTTCACCTCACCCACACAGACTTAGCACTGCTGCAAGCCTCACACCCACATCTCAAAGCTTGCACACACTGTCAGCTATTCAACCATGACAGCCACATCACCCAAACAGATTGCACCACACTCACTGACACACTTCCCTCTCTCTTGCAGGACATGGTGGCACACAACCAGAGGCAGCAAGAGATAACCAGCAATGGACAGGCGCGCCTGTATGTCCTAACCCCCATGGAGGAGATGGTGCTGGCCATTATTGGAATAACCATTGCTGAGGCCATGGCCAGCAGTGGGGCTGACACCATCAAAGATGACGGTATCCTCAAACCTAATCCTCCTTCTCACATCCCACTTCCACCTCATCCCACAATCTCTTCTGATTTACCTGCTTCAGATGGTGTAAGCCTGCACCTCTTGCTTTCCCCCCTCCCCTCACCACAACCTTACCCTTGTGCCTTTCTCCTTTCAGATACCCAAGAACTGCAACCTGCCCAGGCAGTAGTGGAAGAACAAGACAGTGATGAAGACACATCGCCACTCGATTTCACACTCGCAGCCACCAGCTCAGATACTGATACTGTGTGTAATTTGAGGCTAGCATAGAGGCGGGATCTGCATGCAGTAAGACACTGGGCATGAGTGTGCTGCAGCCAGAGCAGATGCCAGCTCGCCTGAGGGCGAGGTCGTACTCAAGTTCCGCTGCAGAGGACTCAGATGAGCACTTCAATAGGACAGGCTACAGAAGGCGGCTGATGGTTATGCACAATGAAATGCTTGGTGCATTGGGAAGCCTGCCAGAAAGCCTGCATGCAATGTCAAGGTGCATAGAGGAGTCTGGCACCAATTTAGCACAGGGCTTTGCGCAGAGCTTGGAGCCCATCCTTTCCAGCATGGAAGTGGTGGCCAACTCCATTAGTGCACTTGTGGACCCAACCAGGATGCAGAGTCTGATGGCTGATGGCTCAGCTTCCATTGCAGCACAAGCTGGTCAGAGAGAAGATGATGAAGTCCCCTCTCCTGGCATAAAGAGCGTCTGTTTCCTCTCTTCTGCAGCAGTGGACAGCAAACTGTGAGATGTTATAGATGTCATCTGCTCCAGCCTGGAAGGATCCTGATGCTAAGACACTCAGGACACCTTCACAGCCACTAGCAGTGCTGTCCTTTCCCTGGAGTGAGGCTGCAGATCTGGTTGCAAGAGGTGACAGAGTTCTGTGAGCACCTGCTTCGTAAAGCACAGATGCCTCACACACTGCTCCTGGCTCAGGTTGAGGTAAGAGAATTGCTCTCGGAAGAGCCTAGGTGGGTAAGGTCTCCTGCTGAGAGCCCTTCTCCCCCTCCTCCTCCTCCCTCTGTGAGCAACTTGTTCTCTTCTTTGCTGCCTCTACTCCAGTGGTGGCCAAAATATGGCCCATGGGCTGTATCCGGTCAGCTAATTCATTCTATCCGGCCTGCTGGACAGGACAGAAGTAGAACGCGAGCCAAAGCTCGAGCTGCACATCAGTCTGAGTTGAGTCATGGCTGCTCATCTCGATGACTCTTTTACCAATGAAAGAGACCGGTGGTGTGTTGTTTCTCTCCCGGTACACAGAGTATGATGGCAGGGGGGTTTCTCATCACCTTCTTAGACACGGGAGTGGATCCCGGAGCACAAGGGCTCCAGGTAATGACACATGATTGCAGTTCATGCCTTGTGAAGCTTCGGGCTCCCATTCTCAGCTCACTAAAAAGAGAACATCTCTCTCGTCAGAGGCCCCACAGACTTGAGCCACTCTGCCAAACAACCACATAGACTTTCAGTACAACATAGAATCAATTAATTAACCAATCATTTCATTCATTTAGTAATAGAAGATTTTACTATTTTACACTACATTTTGTGTATTTAAGATAGTATCTGACTACTATCTGAATTTATGTTCATAAATTATTGGGAGTGATGATCAACACTATGAGTTGGCCTGTTACAAATTTACCAATTTAACACTTTACTCTCACCAATGACTGTTAGTGGGGTTATTAATTCTTGCACAATTATTCACTCATTTTAATATTATCCCACTTAATTAGCATAGTGGAGGCATAACTAAATAGACCCAGGTATATTGGACATTGCATTCACTGTTTTTAATTGAAGCCCTTTTTCCCCATACCAGGAACAGTTTAAGTTTATTGTCATTTTTTAAATTGGTTTATGGGCATCGCTGGCAAGGCCAGCATTTATTGCCCATCCCTAATTGCCCTTGAGAAGGTGGTGATAAGCCACCTTCTTGAACCCCTGCAGTCCATGTGGTGAAGGTACTCACACAGTGCTGATAGGTAGCGAGTTCCAGAATTTTGACCCAGCGACAATGAAGGATCAGAGATATAGCGGGAGATATCCCAAAATTCAGCGGGTGGTTAGCGGCGACGGTAACCGTTAGCGACCCGCGGCACTTTGCCACCGGCGTTGACATCACTGCCGTGCTCAGCGCCCTGCTCGCGCCCCGGCCGCGATCTTCAGTAGCGCCCCCTGACTTACAGCTGGACACTATGTCCGATGGGGTCAGGGGGGCCTACCTGTGGCCAGGACGGCGCTAATTAAAGGTGAGGTGCCGGGCGGCTATTTTTGTTGCTGTCTGCCTGCCAACACCTGCCCCCGTTGCCGTCCCCGGCCTCCTGACCAGCACCCGCCCCCCCGCGGAGTGCTGGCTGCGCTCCGTGATCCCGGCACTTGTCTTGAGTGCCGGGCTCTTTTGCCGGCACTCTGATCTCTGGTGGCCCAGCTGGGCCCTGGGTGGTAGTGCGCAAGGCCCCTCCCCTTTAAGAAGGGGAGAAAGACCTACGGTAACGTGGCGCGATATTCCCTTGCAGCGCCCCAAGAGGGAGGCGGGGCGCTTCCAGTAGTGCCCCGCTTCCCTCTTGGGGTGCTACCAATGAATTTCGGCCGCGGGGGCGCTAATTTATTCGGGGCCCCGGCGAAATTAGCGCCCCAAAGGGGGCGTGACTCAATTCCCCCCCCCCCCCCCCCCCGCCCCAGTCTTTGTTTGCTCTCTCTAACAGTTTTAAAAGGTTAGAATCAAAGGACTCACTTCCTGGTTCGCTGTCTGTGAGAATTCTGCATTTTGATTGGCTGCTTAAGCAGCTTGTTGATGTCACAGCAGCTCTTCGCTGGGAATCCCCATTAACTTCCGTTGATTTCAATTACGCGTCAGAAAACCTGAAATTCTTGACACATAGCTCGCAAGATTTTCGTGCGAAGCTTTCTTCGGGGCCAGAGGCAAACGCCTTTGCTTTGCCGCTGACCGCTAATTCCAGGTCAATAGTTTCAGTAATGGGGAAAATGTGCTCCATAGTTCTATGTATGAATGCTTGGCGTCATAGGAATAAAATGGGAGATGTGGATGTCCCTGCTGGAGAGGGAGGTTATGCTTTATAGGCAAATTATTACAGCCACCTGGTTTAACAATGACGCAAAAATAAAATACGACAGATGCTGGGAATCTGAAACAAAACTAGAAAATGATGGAAACACTTAACAAGTCAGGCAGCATTTGTAAAGAAAGGTAGAATGTTAATGTTTCATGCCAAAGCATTCACATTCTTCCTTTCTTTACAGGTACTGCCTGACTTGCTAAGTGTTTCCAGCATTTTCTGTTTCGTTAACCATGACACAGGTTGGGTAAATGTACTGGAAAACAGATTACTTCATAGAGACAGAAGAGCCAAATTGAAGGTGGAGGTAACCTTTCATGTGAGAAAGAATTTGAATATAACATAGATGGATCTATTTGGTCTGGTGCAGATGAGGTGGAAACCATGTAGGTACATAAGAACGAACAATGACGGTCAGGAAAAGACCCTCTGGTTAAACCAACCTTTCCTACACAATTGTGATACCTTACAAAGGAGGTGCTCACAGAACTCTGCCACCTCTTGTAACCAGACCTGCAGCCTCTCTCCAGGGCAAGAACAGCGCTGCCAGTGGCTGTGAAGGTGACCGTGGCCCTGAATTTCTTCGTGTCGGGATCCAGATTGGAGCAGGTGACATCTGTAACATCTCCCAATTCGCCGTCCACTGCTGCATAAAAGAGGTGACTAATGGTCTTTATTGCTGGGAGAGGGGGCTTCATTGTCTGCTCTCTGACCAGAGAGAAGTAGGCGGAGCATGCACGTGGCTTTGCCAGGATAGCGGGCTTCTCCATGGTGCAGGGCGCCATCGACTGCACACAGGTGGCTTTGCAGGCGCCACATCTAAATGCTGAGAGGTACTGCAACTGCAAAGGTTACCACTCGCTGAATGTGCAGTTGGTGTGCAGCCATGCTTAGCACATCATGATGGTGAATGCCCTGTATCCTGGCAATAGAGATGATGGTGAATGCCCGGTATCCTGGCAGTAGACATGATGGTGAATGCCCAGTATCCTAGCAGTAGACATGATGGTGAATCCCCGGTATCCTGGCAGTAGACATGATGGTGAATGCCCAGTATCCTGGCAGTAGACATGATGGTGAATGCCCGGTATCCTGGCAGTAGATATGATGGTGAATGCCCAGTATCCTGGCAGTAGACATGATGGTGAATGCCCAGTATCCTGGCAGTAGACATGATGGTGAATGCCCGGTATCCTGGCAGTAGATATGATGGTGAATGCCCAGTATCCTGGCAGCAGACATGATGGTGAATGCCCGGTATCCTGGCAGTAGATATGATGGTGAATCCCCGGTATCCTGGCAGTAGACATGATGGTGAATGCCCAGTATCCTGGCAGTAGACATGATGGTGAATGCCCGGTATCCTGGCAGTAGATATGATGGTGAATGCCCAGTATCCTGGCAGTAGACATGATGGTGAATGCCCAGTATCCTGGCAGTAGACATGATGGTGAATGCCCGGTATCCTGGCAGTAGATATGATGGTGAATGCCCAGTATCCTGGCAGCAGACATGATGGTGAATGCCCGGTATCCTGGCAGTAGATATGATGGTGAATGCCCAGTATCCTGGCAGTAGACATGATGGTGAATGCCCAGTATCCTAGCAGTAGACATGATGGTGAATCCCCGGTATCCTGGCAGTAGACATGATGGTGAATGCCCAGTATCCTGGCAGTAGACATGATGGTGAATGCCCGGTATCCTGGCAGTAGATATGATGGTGAATGCCCAGTATCCTGGCAGTAGACATGATGGTGAATGCCCAGTATCCTAGCAGTAGACATGATGGTGAATCCCCGGTATCCTGGCAGTAGACATGATGGTGAATGCCCAGTATCCTGGCAGTAGACATGATGGTGAATGCCCAGTATCCTGGCAGTAGATATGATGGTGAATGCCCAGTATCCTGGCAGTAGACATGATGGTGAATGCCCAGTATCCTGGCAGTAGACATGATGGTGAATGCCCGGTATCCTGGCAGCAGACATGATGGTGAATGCCCAGTATCCTGGCAGCAGACATGATGGTGAATGCCCGGTATCCTGGCAGAAGACATGATGGTGAATGCCCGGTATCCTGGCAGAAGACATGATGGTGAATGCCCGGTATCCTGGCAGTAGACATGATGCTTTTATTCTCTGTTAGTCTGCTGTTCCCTCAATCTTTGAGCCACCATGACAAACCAGAGAGTGGATACTGGGCGACAATGGCAATCCGGTGGCCACCTGGCTCATGAGTCCACTCCGTAACCCAACCACATGTAGGCAGCAAGCGTACAATTAGGGTCATGCTGTCAGATGGAATCTGATAGAGCAAACCACTGATGCCCTTAAACAACGTTTCTGCTGCCTGGACCGCTCTGGAGGAGCCTTGCAGTTCTCACCAGAGAATGTCTCAAGTTTTGTCATGGTCTGCTGCACGCTTTACAACCTTGGCATCATGAGGGCACAGCCCTTGCCACCAGGCATACAATGACCAGCTGAGGAGGAGGAGGAGGAGGAGGAGGATGAGGAAGAGGAGGAAGTGAAAGAGGAGGAAGCAGAAGGGAGGAGGAAACCCAGACATCCCCTTTCTGCCCAGGCTGTCCGTGATCAACTTATCCGACTGTGGTACCAGTGAAAGCGACCCCAATTTCCCATGCAACAATAGCCCCACACCTTATCTTCCCTCTGTTACTGACTATCACAGCGTCCGCTGAAATAAAAGCCACCACAAAAGAAACATTCCAATTCAACTTTATATGTCAATCCATTCAATATTACTTAATAAAGTCAACTAATCACCCTTGTGCATTCCTTTAGGTCTTCAGTGTGCCTTTGCCTGTCCTAGTGCTCCTATGAAGTGCTACCCCAGTGCCTGCAACATGGCTGGTGGAATGCTGCTGACTTTCAGTGGGGGAGACAGCAGATGGCCTTGGAGGATGCCCTCGAGCAACCCTGGACCTAGAAAGCCCGGCTGCAGACTGCACCATCTCAGCATGGGCAGCAGCAGTCTGGGCTGGCTGGCTGACAGGCAACATCAAGGGCACTGGCGGAGTGGCAGTGGTGGGAGGATGAATGCTGTCATCCTGCAAGTGGACAGCACGTTCGTGCTCCATGGAGCCACTGCCACTCTCCTGGGGCGGCACCTCAGCCCTATTTAAGGTGGCATTCATAGTGTACAAGCCATTGGTGCATGCACCTGTGTAATTGCCGCGTTTGATGCTCCATGAAGGTGGCCACTCTTTCCATGGACGAAGACATCATCGCAAAAGCCTGCAACATCATGCCACCCATGATTGAGGCAGACTCCGCCAATCTCTCTGCAAGGGGGAATGGTGCGACTGAAACACCTGCCAATGCATCACACATTGCTGCTGCTCCAGAAGTATCCTGATCGTTGACGGGCCCCCGAGGTTCAGCATCTGCGTCCAGCTGAGCAGAGCTTGGAGCTTCCTGTGCCCTCCGACATGGACTCTCCACTGCTGTCCCTGGCTCCACCATCTACTCTTGCTCAAAATAACAACAGAAAATGCTGGAAAAACTCAGCAGGCCAGGCAACATCCGTGGAGGGAAATTAGAGTCAACGTTTCAGGTCAAAACCCTTTATCAAGACTTGATAAAGGGTTTTGACCTGAAACGTTGACTCTAATTTCCCTCCACGGATGTTGCCTGGCCTGCTGAGTTTTTCCAGCATCTTCTGTTGTTATTTCAGATTTCCAGCATCTGCAGTATTTTGCTATCTACTCTTGCTCACTTGTGCTGTGTGAGTCACCACGTGAAAAGCCAACTATCTGCCTTACTGGTCCCACCGAAGTTTGAGTATCTGAGATGGTGCGTGGTCTGCATGAGTCTTGTGATGGTCCATCTTCAGAGGGACCTCCTCTGAGGAGTAATCATCACCATCTGTGACCTGGACCACCTCCTACAGGACGCGTGAAGGCCCTGTGGGAGATAAAAGACATAACTGAGTTCTGTCAAGGTAAGAATGTTTGAAGTTATCATTATACACATGATCATATTTTACTCGCTGTTCACATGGATTTATGGAAGGGACTTCTTGTCATACAAATTTACTGGAGTTATTCACGGAAATGATGGACTTTGTTGACAACAGAAATTCTGTTTGTATTTCTGCAAAGCTTTTGATACTTTACCACTAGGCAATTGGTTCACAAGATAGAAAGGAATAGTATAGGAGAGAAATCTCTGAGGTGGACTGAAAATTGACTAAACCAGAGAAGCTGTGAATGGAACGGAGATGACATGACAAGGGGTGCCACAGGGATCAGTGCTGGGGTCACTACTGTTTACAGTGTAGAGAAATGATGCAGAGCTGAGGACAGAAAACAAAGTTGTCTAAGTTTGGGAATAATGCCAAATTGGTGAGGAGGAGTTCAAACTGCAGGGAAGAGAAAAACCAAACACTGTACAACGGAATACAAGGTTGGGAAGATAGGTTGCTAAGAGGCATTTATTGTGGGAAACATAAGGTAATGAGACTAGGGAAAGGAAACAGTGGCATTATAAACTGAATGGCTCTCGGCTACATGACAACTCAGTAGAGGAATCTGGACTCACTGAAACAAACAGCACAATGTGCAGTAGCAGTAAGGAAAGCTAACCAGATTTTGGCACATGTTAGCCAGAAGAATAGAACACAAATCCCAGGAGGCCAAGAAGACAGAAGAGAGCAGGAACAGTTGTGACAAGAGGAAAGAAAGAAAGACTTGCATTTATATAGCGCCTTTCATGACCACTGGACATCCAAAAGCGTCTTACAGCCAATTAAGTACTTTTTTTTGGAGTGTAGTCACTGTTGTAATGTAGGAAACGTGGCAGCCAATTTGCACACAGCAAGCTCCCACAAACAGCAATGTGATATTGACCAGATAATCTGTTTTTGTTATGTTGGTTGAGGGATAACTATTGGCCAGGACACCGGGGAGAACTCCCCAGAAGGAGGAGGAGGGCACTGTGCAGGAGGCCATACCCACAGCCGGCATTCAGGGGGCAGTTTTCCTACATGAACTTCACTGAGGAGCAATATCTCAGGCGCCTTCTGTTCAGAAATGAGACTATCCCTGAGCTATGTCACCTGCTGCAGCCACGGCTCCAGCCTCACACCAGGACATGGACAGCACTGTCGGTGGCTGTCAAGTTCACCGTGGCCCTTAACATTTATGCAACAGGCTGCTTCCAGGCTGTAACAGGTGACATTAATGGCATCTCCCAATTTGCAATTCATCATTGTATCACCTTCCCCATGGCCAGGGGGGAGCAGGACGAGAGAGCACTCGGCTTCACCCTCATTGCAGGCTTCTCCAGGGTGCAAAGTGTCATAGACTGCACCCACATTGCATTGCATGCTCCACATCACTAACCTGGCATCTTTGTTGATAGAAAAGGATTCCATTCCCTCAGCGTCCAGCTTGTTTGCGACCACAGACAGCGCATCATGCAGGTCTGTACCCAGTTTACTGGCAGCAGTCATGATGCATTCATCCTACACCAGTCCTCTGTACCACCTTTATCCAACCGGACCGTCAGGTCACAGGCTGGCTACAGAACGACAAGGGCTACTGCGTTCCCTCCCCCCTCCACCCAGCTCATGACCCCTGTCAGGAACCCAGGCACAGACTGGCCTACAACAAGTGCCATGCTGCCACCAGAAACATCATTGAGCAAACAGTCGGCATGCTTTAGCAACGCCTCTGCTGCCTAAAGCATTAGGGAGGAGCTTTTCAGTACAGCCCTACAAGTCTTTCTATCAGTTGCTTTTAAGAAAATAGCTAGACTATTACTAAAGATTGCATAGCATTGATAATAGGGTCCCAATAGTAATATGACCTGATGCCCCCTAAAAATAAGGGTGAGGCTACAAAATGGAGGGAGTAACCTCTTACAGTCTCTGATATCCAGGTATCTGATATTGGCCTGGATTTCCCGGGGCCTATGACCGTGTACGCACGGTCGTAAGTGCCCCGCAAGTTCCGGGTGTCCTCATGCGCTGCACATATGCGTAAACCCGGAACTTGCGATCTGTCAAGCTTCAGCTCAACAGATCATCCACATGCACAGGAAATGAACATTCGCTGGTGGAGAGCTGGGCTATTTGCCCAACTACTGCCCAGCGAATGCCCACGAAACTCTTTCACCTGGTAAAAGCAGGCGTACGGCCTTTTACCAGCGTAAGAGTTTAAATAAATATTAAAATAACATTTTTTAAATCATTTATACATTCAAAAACCTTTAAAATTAGTTTAGGTTATTTTGGCCCCTTTAAAAATGTTTAAATTTATTTTTCAAAAAATTAAATTTCTGTTTTAAATATTTAATTAAATTATATTTTAATTAATTTTAAACATGTGATGATTTATTTTTATTTAGGTTGTGTGAAAATGTATTTTTTATGTCATTCCTATTAAGCTTATGGGGATTCCGTACGTAAATGGAATCCCCATAAGCATAATGGGAATCCACATATTTGTTTGGTTGGGCTGGCCCACGAGATCCCAGGGATGATTACGAACCGCATGCGCCCCTGGGATACGTGGGGCTTTACGCAGGTGTACGCCTGCAGGCCAAGGACAGCAAGAGTCTGAAGATATGGAGGCACCAGGTAGGTGCGCACTCTTCTTGCGAATCAGAGGCATTTGCCCGCAGGAAGCCTCCAACCACAATTTTCAGGTCCATTATCTTTTTCCAGAATTCCAAGAAATGCTGGAGTTGAGCATCTATGCAAGAATCCAAGAGAAGGAGGTAATTGGTTAAGTCATTAAGGGCTGGAACCCTAGTCCAAACCAAACTGGAACCATATAGAAGAGGTGGGTCAAGAGTGAGCAAGGCATGGTAACTTAGGTAGTAGCCTTGGTTCAGTGGCAGCACTCTCACCTCTGAGTCAAAAGATTGTGGATTTAAGTCCCACTCCAGAGACTTGAGCATATAATCTAGGCTGACACTCCAGTGCAATATTAAGGGAGTGCTGCACTGTGGGATGAAACTTTAAACCAAGGCTCTCTCAGGTGGATGTAAAAGATTCAATGGCTCTATTTGAAGAAAATCAGCGGAGTCCAGGCTAACTTTTATCCCTCAACCAGCATCACTAAAACAGAAGATCTCATTGCTGTGTGCAAATTAGCTGCCACGTTTCTGAGATTACAACGGTGACGACACTCCAAAAGTATTTTATTGGCTGTAAAGCATTTTTGGGGCATCCTGAGGCTGTGAAAGCCGTTATAAAAATGCAAGTTCTTTCTTCTTTCTTTAGAGTCACTACTGGTTCCACAACAGGAATCTAACTATTAGGGTCTGCCAGAGCCTATCTGAAAGGGGCTCTGCCACAGTGCAGAGATTTTGCAGATTCTTCTGAAAAGATTCCAACAAAATTTCCACATAGCTTTCAAAAATTCCCTTGCAATAGTTCCCGATATCACTCATTAGGATGAGAAGCCAAATTCAGCCAGGACAATCTGCTGAGTGATATACCAAAAACCACAAACCTGGCCCACTATCAATTGCATGAAGTGCTGCCTGTTGTATTGCAACAGTTTGAGTCCGATCAGAGGCATGAGTAGTAATTGGTCTTGGCGTGCACTGTTGTCTAATCTATGAGCTGAGATACTGCTGCCCTCTGGTGTACAAATTGTGATGGAGCAAGAAAACATACATAGAGGAGAAGAAAGTTAACAGGTTCAGACTTCTTTATTATTTGTTTGTGGGATGTGGGCAACACTGACAAGGCAGCATGCATTGCCCATCTCCATCAATGTAGCCCCAAAACAGCAGCTCAACAGAAACAAGGCCGCAGGAAAATTAACGCTGGAGCACTCAAAGACCCCGCTAAGAAAGCCCTATTCAGCCTGCGCCTCACAAACAACCTGATGACTCCCAGTGATGCAGAGACACAGAGGCCTAGAAATTGGGTTCTGGCGCAGCCAGGGCTTCAGCGCCGGAAGTTAGTGCCGGAGCTAAGTCGCGCTGGGCGGGCCAAAAATTCACTAGTTCTGCGCCCAAACGGCTGCCGGCGCTGCTGAAAGCTGTTTGCGCCTGAAAACTGGCGCTACGCGCTGAATTGCGGTGCTATTCCGGTGCTGCGGTGCCCGCTGCGGTGCGGCAGGTTCGGGAAGTGCAGGCCTCCTCCTTCCCTTAAGGAGGAGCTGCCTGCACCCGGCCACGGCCCGCGAAAATCATTGTAAAAATGAGCCCGGCACCTCGGACAAGTGCCGGGCTTGCATCTGTCCCGGGGGTGGGGGGGGGGAGAAGTCCGGGGAGGGAGCTGCGGCCAGGCGGCCGGCGGGAAAGCGGCCGGCTGCCGCGGGGCCTTTAATGCGCCGGCGCAAAGTCCAGTAAGGCACCTCTGCCAGAACGTTGCTTGCGGCTGCCACGGGCGAGGCGGCCGCAAGTCAATTTCGGAGTTCGGGCGGGTTACCATGGCAACCGGGACGCTGCGCACACTGATGACGTCATCGGTGCCGGCGCAGCGCTAACGGCCTAACGCCGATTTAGGGACCCACTCAATTTCCAAACTGGCCACAACTCCGGCGCTAGGCCCTCTAGCGCCTCAAAAGCGGCGCTAAGCCTACCGAATTTCTAGGCCAGAGTGCCCACAGCACCTGGTCTGCACTCAAGGCCTCCACAATCAGCACCTGTGAAGAGCCGCTCGGTCACTCGGCCAGGAAACACCAAGACTAGTTCGACGAGAATGACCAGGAGATCCAGGAGCTAATAAGTCGCAAGCGCAAGGCATTCCTGATCTGGAAACAGCAACAGAACTCGAAAGCAAGAAAGCAGCTCTACAGAAGCCTGAAGGCCGAGGTCCAACAAAAAACTCGCGACCTAAAGAACAGATGGTGGGTGGAGAAAGGGCAGGAGATCCAGCAGCTAGCCGACAACCACGACATGCGTGGATTCTTTAGCGCAGTCAAGACCATCTACGGCCCAAGCACCCAAGGCCCTACCCCACTGCGGGCCAAGAACGGAGAGGTACTCATCAAGGACAGAGAGGCAGTCAGTGCCCGCTGGAAGGAGCACTTCGAAGATCTCCTTAACCGCGACTCTGTCTTTGACGCGAGTGTCCTCAACTCCATCCCACAGCATGCTACCCGCCACCATCTCAGCACAACCCCAGCCCGGCATGAGGTTGAAAAGGCCATCCGACAACGGAAGAACAACAAGGCCTCAGGAGCAGATGGAATCCCCGCCGAGGCACTAAAGCATGGTGGAGAAGCACTACTGGCGCGAATTCATCAACTAATTTCTCTTATCTGGAAGGAGGAAAGCATGCCAGGGGATCTCAGAGATGCCGTAATTGTGACCATCTCCAAGAAAGGTGACAAGTCTGATTGCGGTAATTACAGAGGAGTTTCCCTGCTGTCTGCCACAGGGAAAGTCATTGCAAGAATCCTCCTCAATCGCCTTCTCCCAGTGGCCGAAGGGCTCCTCCCAGAGTCGCAATGCAGATTCCGCCCACTAAGGGGCACAATGGACATCATCTTCACCGCACGTCAATTACAAGAGAAATGCAGGGAACAGCACCAACCGCTGTACATGGCCTTCTTTGATCTCACAAAGGCCTTCGACACTGTCAACCATGAGAGATTATGGAGTGTCCTCCTCAAATTTGGTTGCCCTCAAAAGTTTGTCACCACCCTCCGCGTGCTTCACGACGACATGCAAGCCGTGATCCTGGCCAATGGTTCCACCACAGACCCAATTCACGTACGAACCGGGGTCAAGCAAGGCTGTGTCATCGCACTAACGCTCTTCTCGATCTTCCTTGATGCAATGCTCCATCTCACCCTCAGTAAGCTCCCCACTGGAGTGGAGCTAATTTACAGAACAAACGGGAAACTGTTCAACCTCCGTTGCCTCCAGTCCCGATCCAAGGTCGTCCCATCCTCTGTCGTTGAATTACAGTATGCAGATGACGCTTGCGTCTGCGCTCACTCGAAGATCGAACTCCAAACCATCATCAACACTTTCACCGAAGCATACGAGAGCATGGGCCTTACACTAAACATCCGTAAGACAAAGGTCCTCTACCAACATGCCCCCACCACACAGTACTGCCCCCCGATTATCAAAATCCACAAAAAGGCCTTGGACAACATGGACCACTTTCCATACCTCGGGAGATTACTGTCAACAAGGGCAGACGTCGACGACGAAGTCCAACACTGCCTTCAGTGTACAAGTGCAGCCTTCGGTCACCTGAGGAAGAGAGTGTTTGAAGACCAGGACCTCAAACCCGGCACTAAGCTCATGGTTTACAGAGCAGCAGTGATACCCGCCCTGCTGTATGTCTCAGAGACATGGACCATGTACAGCAGGCACCTCAAAGCACTGGAGAGGTACCACCAGCGCTCCCTCCACAAGATCCTTTAAATCCATTGGCAGGATAGGCGCACCAATGTCAGTGTTCTTGCTCAGGCCAACATCCCCAGCATCGAAGCTTTGACCACGCTCAATCAGCTCCGATGGACGGCTCACATTGTCCGCATGCCCAATACAAGACTCCCAAAACAAGCGCTCTACTCGGAGCTCCGGCATGGCAAGAGAGCCCCAGGTGGGCAGAGGAAACACTTCAAGGACACCCTCAAAGCCTCCTTGAAAAAGTGTAACATCCCCACCGACACCTGGGAATCCCTGGCCCAAGACCGCACAAAGTGGAGGAGAAGCACCCGGGAAGGCGCCGAACACCTCGAGCCTCTTCGCCGGGAGCAAACGGAAGCCAAGCGCAGGCAGCAGAAGGAGTACACGTCAACTCAAGCACCCCACCCACCCGCCCCTTCAACCACCGTCTGCCCCACCTGTGACAGAGACTGTAGGCCCCGCGCTGGACTCATCAGTCACCTGCAAACTCATTTTTAATGTGGAAGCAAGTCATCCTCGGTTCTGAGGGATTGCCTAAGAAGAAGAAGAGAAGATAGAGGACAAGAAAGTTGACAGGTTCAGACTTCTTTATTATTTGTTTGTGGGATGTGGGCAACACTGACAAAGCAGCATGCATTGCCCATTCTTAGTTCCCTTGAAAAAGTGTTAATAGTAGGCATTCTATTTTGCCTCGTGCAATTGTTTTTACTTGAAGAGGCCACTAAGTGTCAACCACATAGTGTGGGACCAGAATGTAGGTCAGCTGGATCTTAGCAAAGGTTTTTATGACAAACTGGTAGCTTTCATACCTATTTCTTCTGGTGCGAGTTCAAAGCTTACCATTTTATTAAGTTTATTTTCACTATTCGGCATGATGGGATTTAAACTCATAACTTCTGCATTGTTAGTCCATCCCGTCTGGGATGAGAGGGCTGTCCTATGAGGAGATATTCTCTGGAGTTTAGAAGAATGAGAGGTGATCTCATTGAAATGTGTAAAATTCTTAGAGGGCTTGACAGGGTAAATGCTGAGAGGCTGTTTCCCCTGGCTGGAGAGTCTAGAACAAGGGGTCATAGTCTCAGGATAAGGAGTCGGCCATTTAGGACTGAGATGAAGGGAAATTTCTTCACTCAGTGAGTTGTGAATCTTTGGAATTCTCTACCCCAGAGGGCTGTGGATGCTCAGTCATTGAGTATATTCAAGACTGAGAGCGATAGATTCTTGGGCACTAAGGGAATCAAGGGATATGGGGGTAGGGCGGGAAAGTGGAGTTGATGTAGAAGTTCAGTCATGATCTTATTGAATGGCAGAGCAGGCTCAATGGGCCACATGGCCTACTCCTGCTCCTATTTCTTATCTTCTTATGTACCATAACCACTGCTGTTCTGTACCTTTGCTACCACTAAGCCAAGGTATCAGGCCTGGCTTTGTGTGCTCTGCCTCCACTCCAAAGACTTGAGCGCCTAATCTAGGACGATACTTCAGTGGAGTACTGAGGAAGTGCTGTATTGTCAGAGGTGCCGTCTTTAGGTTGAGACGTTAAACCGAGGTCACGTCTGCCCTCAAGCAGATGTAAAAGATCCCATGGCACTACTCAAAGAAGACCAGGAGAGTTCTCAGTGTCCTGGCCAACATTTAGCCCTCAACCAAAACAGATGATCTGGCCATATATCTCACTGCTGTTTGTGGGACATGCTCTCTGCATTCGTTGGGTGTGTAGCACTTTCGGATATTCTGAAGTTGTAATAGGCACTTTATAAATGCAAGTTCTTTCTTATTTTTAATTTATTTTCAGGATATGGGGATTGCTAGCAAGGCCAGCATTTGTCTGCTTAGTCTGCCACTTACCTCTGGAAGGAGGTGAAAGGTATCTCAGAGACCCTACTGGGTTGTATTAAACCACTATCCATGGTAATAGTATTACTATGTTAAAAAAGTACATTTTTAAATTTATTCTTGGAATGTGAGCTTCGCTGGCAAGGCCAGCATTTATTGCCCATCCCTAGTTGCTCTTGAGAAGGTGATGATGAGCCTTCTTCTTGAACCGTTGCTGTCTGTATGCTGTAGGTGCTCCCGCAATGTTGTTTGGTAAGGAGTTTCAGGATTCTGACACAGCGACAATGAAGGAACAGCGATATATGTCCAAGACAGGATGGTGTGTGACTTGGAGAGGAGCTTGGAGGTGATGGGGTTCACATGCACCTGCTGCCCTTGTCCTTCTAAATGGTGGAAGTCACAGGTATGGGAGGTGCTGCTGAAGAAGCCTTGGCGAGTTGCTGTAGTGCATCCTGTCGATAGTACACAGTGCAGCCATGGTATGCCAGTAGTGGAGGGGGCGGATGTTTAAGCTGGTGGATAGAGTGCTAATCAAGTAGACTGCTTTGTCCTGGATGGTGTCGAGTTTCTTGAATGTTGTTCCAACTACAGGAAACTCTCGATTTACCGGCACCTAAATAACTGGAAATCTCTGTTAACTGGCAAAAGTCAGGAGTAGGTTCAGGTAAGTTTTACTTCATATTAGTGGCCGTTCCTGGATCTGTGGCCATGTAATAGGGGTTCCTGCACCTGTTGCTATGCAACAGGGAAGCTTGGTCTGCGGCTGGGGTTCCTGCACCTGTTGCCATGCAACAGGGACGCCTGGATCTCTGGCTGTGTACGGGGCTCTCGTACCTTTTACTATACCTCTCTGTAATCCGGACTTTTTGATAAACTGGCACCACGCCAGTCCCGTTGGTGCCGGATAAAAAAGAGTTTCCTGTATACCCATCCAGGCAAGTGGAGAACATTCCATCGCACTCTTGACTTGCGCCTTGTCTATTGTGAAGAAGCTGTCAGGAGTCAGGGGGTGAGCCACTCGCCGCAGTCTCTGACCTGCTAAAGTAGCCACTGCATTTATGTGGCTGGTCCAGTTCAGTTTCTGGTCAATGGTGACCTTTCTTTAAGCAGCTGTTTTAGATAACTTCAGTAGTGTCAGTGAAGGATGCAACACTGGAGATGGGGAAAAATGAACTAACACTCAATTTCACTGATCATATTTTATTGAGGGAAGGGATAACTAATCACATTTTTCATGCTGAGAGATAGCTCCCTGCAGTGTGTAGAATGCAGGATGTATAGTTCATTCACAATTCAGTTACCATCTGTAACTCACTCACACCACATCATACAGCCACTTATAGGCCCGTAATTTCCGATAGGAGGCTTCCTGCGTGCGGAGGTCTCCTATTGGAAAAAAATCTATGCAATTACCTGAAGGTTTCCAAGGTCCGGACACTTCCGCTCCTGGGCCTCTCCACAGTCGAAATGCGCAGGGCCAACGTATCCCAGAGGCACATGCAGTTCGCAAGCGTCCCTGGGATCATGTGGGCCAGATGAGCCAATGAAAGAAGGGCATCGCCCTTCATACTTTTGACAGATAGACCTGTCAAAAGTATGAATGGGGATCATTGAAAAAAGACACTAAAACATTAAATACATTTTAAACAAAACCATCACCTTTTTAAAATGAGTTAAAATTACATTAAATTAAATATTTTAAACAAAAATTTAATTTTTTGAAAAAAATAATTAAGGTTTTTTATGGGGCTAAAAATAAACTTACCTTTTTTAAAAGTATTTTTAAATTATAAATGAGTGAATAACATGTTTTTTAAACCTGCTTTTGCCAGGCGTAAGATTTCTAAGGGTTTTCAGCGAGCGGAGGTTCTGCAGAAGGCGGAATTCTCCCCCCGCAGAGGCCCTTCTCCAGGGCTGGTGTCCGATCTGTCAAGAGGATTCTTCACAGATCGGAAATGCTGGTTTTTAGCGCTTGTGCTTAACATGCCTGAAACCTGCATTTTTGATGTCCCTACGGGTGTGTACACAGCCCGTACACACCTGCAGGCATTGGAAAATACGGGCCATTATGTTTTTTAGCATCAACTTGCATTGTTTAACATTTATCCATGCCATCTGTCAGAAATCTGCCCAATTGCTAAGCCTTTCTAAATGCCTTTCTAAATGCCTTTAGATAAAGTATAACTCCTTGATACAATTAGGGACCTTCCTAAACAACTAGGTGGCATAGTGGTTAGCACTGTTGCCTCACAGCGCCAGGGACCCGGGTTCGAATCCGGCCTCGGGTGACTGTCTGTGTGGAGTTTGCACATTCTCCCCGTGTTTGCGTGGGTTTCCTCTGGGTGCTCCGGTTTCCTCCCACAGTCCAAAGATGTGCGGGTTAGGTTGATTGGCTATGATAAATTGACCCTTAGTGTTAGGGGGATTAAATACGTGGGGTTACGGGGATAGGGTGGGATATGTGTTGGTGTAGGGGTTACGGGGATCGGGTGGGATATGTGTCGGTGCAGGCTCGATGGGCCGAAATGGCCTCTATCTGCACTGTGGGGTTTCTGTGATTTCTGTGATTCTCATAATCCTTTTTTCTAGGTCTTTGATGAATATAAAATTCATTTCCATTTGGAACTATTCTATAAACAGTATTTTGCAAGCTTTTCTGCACAAGGCAAAACAAATATTCTGTCAGAGTCCAAACCCTGATGATTTCAATGACTGTATGCTGTCATAGAGTCATAGGGGGAAAAATTCAGTATCGCCCCGTTTGGGGCGCCATTATCGGCCGTGTGCAAAGTTTAGCGCCTGGCGCTAATTATCGCCTCCGCCAGTAAACTTGGCTTTTATCGCCTCGGAGGTGATTGGAGCACTAAATCAGGCGCTTCACACCTGTCTTAAGGCCGAGGAGCGAAGCGCTACCTCAGAGCACTGGCGAAGCAAGGAAGGGCAAATCAAAATAAACCTGCAAAGTGCTGCTCAGTACTTAAAACTCCTTCACGCAGCGTTGAATCTCTCCAGAAGTCTCTCTCTCTCTCTCTCTCTCTCTCTCTCTCTCTCAGAATACGTGGTGTAAAAATGTCACTGACAAAAAAAGGCAGGAAGCGGTCGCCTTTAAATAGTGCTCCCCTAGTCCGTTTCTGACAGCATAATGCTCCCCTCAACCTGTCATTGCTAGCGGCAGGCGGTAAGGCAGGGGGCGCCGCTCAATATCCGGTCCGGGGCGCTAACGGGGTATTGCGCACTCGACTGCCGGTGCAGGAGATCGTGGCGGTAGTGTTTAGCGCCGCCGCAAAATGTCCAGTTAATTTTGCAAGCGGCGCAAACATCGCCGCGCCTGGGTGCTAGTTGCTTTGCGACCCATTAGTGCCCTCTTAAGGGGCTAACGGGAGGCGCAAACGACTGAATTTTTCCCCCATAGAGACATAGAGTTATACAACACAGAAAGAGGCCCTTCAGCCCATCGTGTCCACGCCAGCCATCAAGCCCTATCTATTCTAATCCCATTTTCCAGCACTTGGTCCGTAGCCTTGTATGCTATGGCGTTTCACGTGCTCATCTAAATGCTTCTTGAATGTTGTGAGGGTTCCTGCCTCTACCACCCTTTCAGGCAGTGAGTTCCAGATTCCCACCACCCTCTGGCTGAAAAAGTTTTTCCTCAAATCCCCTCTAAACCTCCTGCCAGTTACCTTGAAACTATGCCCCCTGGTTATTGTCCCTTTGTTACATTGTTATAGTATCACATCGTTAAATGGAACTACTTTGGTATGGAACTACTTTGGTATGGTGTAGTTATATTGCTATGTGGCACACTGTGCACTAACACACTGTACACGGGCAGTGCACAGTGCAGCGACGGACATCTTGTATCACTCCGCACCATGCGGCAGCACTATTACAAGCACTAACTAAAATGAACTAAAAGTGTCTGTAATGTATATAGTATAAGAACACAAGGAGACACAACACCCTTCTACCAAGGGGAAAAGTTCCTTTCTATCCACCCTATCTATGCCCCTCATAATTTTGTACACCTCAATCAGGTCCCCCCTCAGCCTTCTCTGCTCTAAGGAAAACAACCGCAGCCTGTCCAGTCTCTCTTCATAGCTGAAGCGCTCCAGCCCAGGTAACATCCTAGTGAATCTCCTCTGCACCCTCTCCAATGCAATCACATCCTTCCTATAGTGTGGTGACCAGAACTGCACACAGTTTTCCAGCTGTGGCCTAACTAGCATTTTGTACAGCTCCATCATAACCTCCCTGCTCTTATATTCTATGCCTGGGCTAATGAAGGCAAGTATCCCATATGCCTTTTTAACCACCTTATCTACCTGTCCTGCTGCCTTCAGGGATCTATATACATGCACACCAAGGTCCCTATGATCCTCTGTCCTTCCTAGGGTCTTACCATTCATTGTGTATTCCCTTGCCTTGTTAGTCCTCCCAAAATGCATCACCTCACACTTTTCAGGTTTAAATTCCATTTGCCACTGTTCTGCCCATCTGACCAACCCGTCTATATAATCCTGTAGCCTGAGGCTACCCTCCTCGCTATTTACCACTCCACCAATTTTGTGTCATCTGTGAACTTACTGATCATACCTCCTACATTTGCATCTAAATCATTAATGTGCACTACAAACAGCAAGAGACCCAGCACCGATCCCTGCGGTACACCACTGGACATAGGCTTCCAGTCAGAAAAACAACCTTCGACCATCACCGTCTGCCTCCTGCCACTAAGCCAATTTTGGATCCATTGTGCCAAATTGCTGGATCCCATGGGCTCTTACCTTCTTGACCAGTCTCCCATGCAGGACTTTGTCAAAAGCCTTACTGAAGTCCATGTAGAGTACATCAACTGCACTACCCTCATCCACACACCTAGTCAGCCCCTCGAAAAATTCAATCAAATTGGTTAGACATGATCTCCCCCTGACAAAGCCATGCTGACTATCCTTAATTAATCCTTGCCTCTCCAAGTGGAGACTAATTCTGTCCCTCAGAATTTTTTCCAATAATTTCCCTACCACTGATGTTAGGCTCACTGGCCTGTAATTCCCTGGTTTATCCCTACTACCCTTCTTGAATAATGGTACTACGTTAGCTGTCCTCCAGTCCTCTGGCACCTCTCCTGTGGCCAGAGACGTTCTGAAAATTTGTGTCAGAGCCCCTGCAATCTCCTCCCTTGCCTCACACAGCAGCCTGGGATACATCTCGTCTGGGCCTGGGGATTTATCCACTTTTAAGCCCGCTAAAACTGCTAGTACCTCCTCCCTCTCAATACTAATTTGTTCAACTATATCACAATCCCCCTGCTTGATTTCTATGCCTACATCGGCCTTCTCCATAGTGAACACAGATGCAAAATATTCATTTAAACCTCACCCACATCTTCCGGCTCTACACACAGATTGCCACTTTGGTCCCTAATGGGCCCTACTCTTTCCCTGGTTATCCTCTTGCCCTTAATATACTTATAAAACACCTTGGGATTTTCCTTTATTTTGCCTGCCAGTGTTTTTTCATGCCCCCTCTTCGCTCTCCTAATTTCTTTTTTAAGTACCCCCCTGCACTTTCTATACTCCTCTAGGGCTTCCACTGTTTTTAGTCCTTTGTATCTGCCAAAAGGCTCCCTTTTTTTCCTAATCCATTCTTGTATATCCCTTGACATCCAGGGTTCCCTGGACTTGTTGGTCCCACCCTTGACCTTTACGGGAACATGTTGCCATTGTACTCTCTCTATTTCCTTTCTGAAAGACTTCCACTGCTCTGATGTGGATTTTCCTACAAGTAGCTGATCCCAGTCCACTTTGGCCAGATCCTGCCTTATCATATTAAAATCGGCCTTCCCCCAATTTAGAACCTTTATTTCCGGTCCATCTTTGTCCTTTTCCATGACTACCTTAAATCTCACCAATTTATGGTCACTATTACCAAAATGCTATCCTACTGACACACTTGCCCGGCTACATTCCCTAGAATTAGGTCCAGTACTGCCCTCTCGTAGGACTTTCTACATGCTGGCTCAAAAAGCTCTCCTGGATGCACTTTAAGAATTCCGCACCCTCTAAGCCTTTCACACTCTGACTATCCCAGTTAATTTTGGGGAAGTTGAATACCCTACTATTATTACCCTATTATTTCTACACTTCTCTGAGATTTGCCTACATATCTGTTCCTCTATTTCCCCCTGACTGTTTGGGGGCCTATAGTACACTCCCAGCAAAGTGCTTGCCCCCTTTTTGTTTTTAAGTTCTACCCATGTGGCCTCATTAGAGGAACCTGCTAAGATATCATCCCTCCTTACTGCAGTAATTGACTCCTTGCTTAATATTGCGACACCCCCTCCTCTTTTACACCCCCCTCTGTCTCGCTTGAAGATTCTATACGCCGGAATATTGAGCTGCCAGTCCTGCCCCTCCCTCAACCATGTCTCTGTGATAGCAACAATATCATACTCCCATGTGTTCATCAACACCTTCAATTCATCTGCCTTACTCGCAAGACTCCTTGCATTAAAATAAATGCCATCCAGCCTTGCCATACTCCCTTGTACCGTTGCATATTTGCACTGCCTTCCAGGCTGACTTGTTTTTTCCTCTATATTTGGCTGTGCATCACCCCCTACTATAGCTCCTCTTTGTATCCCATCCCCCTGCCAAGTTAGTTTAGACCCCTCCCCCCCGCCAACAGTACCAGCAAACCTCCCTGCAAGGATGTTGGTACCGTTCCGGTTCAGGTGCAACCCGTCCGACTTGTACAGGTCCCACCTTCCCCAGAAGCAGACCCAGTGATCCAGGAAACTAAAGCCCTCCCTCCTGCACCAACTCTTTAGCCACGCATTCATCTGCTCTGTCCTCCTATTCCTATACCCACTAGCACGTGGCACCGGGAGTAATCCAGAGATTACAACCTTTGAGGTCCTGCTTTTTAATCTGCTACCTAGCTCCCTAAATTCTTGTTGCAGGACCTCATCCCTCTTTCTACCTATGTCATTGGTACCAATGTGAACCACGACCTCTGACTGTTCGCCCTCCCCCTTCAGAATGCCCTGCCGCTGTTCAGTGACATCCTTGACCCTGGCACCAGGGAGGCAACATAACATCCTGTCATTATCTATCTCATGTAATATCCTCAAACTGGTCAAGAAAAAATCTTTGCAAACGTCAACTAACAAGTCCAGCTTCATGGTATTTCTCTACTAAGCTTCCTTCTTTTTTGAAGTGGACTATAATTATTTATGCATAGCTTTTCCAATTCGTTTTCCTCTTCATAACATTTCAAAGATACTTATTGGATTTAAACTGCCTTTGACAACTTTCCTGAAGCAGGTGATTGTCCCTTTGTTGCTCACAGAGACTAATAGGCTGTTTATATAGCAAGCTACAACATGCCTCTGATTGATTTTGCTGAAGATAATAATACAGGCACATTTCCAGCATCTGAGACTTCCATTGCTTAGGTGTGGTAGTTTAATGGTTATGGTACTGGACTAACAACCCTGGACAGAACAACAGAGGTTCTGAGTTTAAATTCCACTATGAAATTGAGTCCAATAAATCTGGTAATTTGTGGGCTGTCACTATGAAAGCTGGTTTCTCTTCACACTAACAATGCAGTTATAGTACAATTTCAACCTGAATTCAATATCTGTGTTTCACTATAACCTTCAATCACAGCCACACTCCTGTCCAGTTCCATTTGACACAAATGCTGGATTGATTTCTTTTGGTAGGACTCTGTTCTACTGGAAGGGAAAGATCTCCAGTCTCACTTGTGTATCACCAATATTTTTGTCCTCCACTCTCCTCTTCACAATTGAAGTTGAAGACCTGATTGCCTCCATACTATCTATACCCATTAGCACTTTAAAAACATGAACCATATCCTATTTCAATAAATAAATAAATAATTCCAATCCTGTAAACCAACCTCACTGCTTAATCGTCTCTAAATCCTTCCCAAAGTAGGAGTGCTCTCAGAAGATACGCACAATCAAGTATAATATTCTAAATGTAACCAATGAGTTAGAGGTTGAAACCAATCTGTTTTGACATAATTAAATGCACATCCCAGCACTAGATGCAAATCAGTCATTGGACAGTCATTGAGCTACAAATTGGATACATTCCCAAGAATTACTTATCAAATTAAAGGAAACAATTAAGTACACACTGATCACAAATGAGATGTTAAACAGGTACAGTCTCACCATACTAGCGGGTGTGGTCGTGCGAACGCGACACGTGATGGGCGGTATAATGTTTGACAGAGGTTATGGTGAGCATTACCGTCACATACTGAATAGCTGTAAAATAAAAATACTGACAGATTTATAACAAAATAAGAATACTCAAAATAATATAAAACATTTCTGTAGGAGTAGTTGTCTGACAAAAAGGTGAAAACAATTAAATTAAACAAATGTTTTAACAGATCTCACAGAACAGTTGGAATCTTGGAGGCTCCGTATTTCATGCATGTTATGAAAAGAAATGTAATTTATTTTGTTTCAATTTCACTCCTATTTCTCATCGACATGCTGCCCTGCGGCGCAATTATCCGAAAACATGTCAGGTTCCACATGTATGCTGATGACGCCTAGCTCTACCTTACCAGCACCTTTCCCAACCCCACTGTTACGTCCGTGTATAATCAGATACAGACTGCGGAGAACGGTACAAACGATGTTTACTCAACGTGGCTCAGACTGCAACTGATCTGTACAGATTACTACTCCACGTTATATACAGGTGTGGTCACTGCCGGTACTACAGTATACATGAGCTGTAAAAAGTAGTTCCCCCCCCCTTAAAGGTACATACATTACAATTCCTCCCCTTTTAGATTAACAGTACCATAACACTCATTTAACAATTAAATATCAAACTAATTACAATTAACACTTTTAACATGCAACATTAGCTGAAAATAGTCTATTTATAAATTCAGTCTTTGGGAGGCTTCCTGATCCTTTCTGGATAGCGCCTTTCCCGAGTGTCTTGCTCTTGGTGCGGAGGCGATTCTGGCCCCCTGTCGTCGGTTGGTTCATCAGCTTCCGATGCTACTGTTTCTGGGGTAGATGCTACCTGTACGTCGGGTTCATCACCAGGTACGTATGGGCGAGGCATGGGGTTGACTTGTTCCTGTGACTCTAGGATCTGGTCAGCATGGCGTCTCACGATGCTCTCCCCAACGTCCACTGTGTACATTAGTGGGCCCTGCCGTGTACATATCGTTCCTGGCTGCCATTTTTCTGTTCGGTAGTCGCGGGCCAAGACTGGTTGCCCTACATTGAAGCTTCTCATGGATATGCTGGAATTGCTTACTCTCAACATCTCTTCGTACGTTTGGTCTGAGCAAATCCAGGTGAGATCTTAACCTTCGGTTAAAGAACATCATGGCTGGGGCCTGGTTGGTGACTGCATGTGTCGCATTCCGGTAGGCGAACAGGAAATTGTCCACCTTGTGCTGCAGCGGAATGTTGTCATTGTACATGGCCTTTATTGCCTTCTTAAATGTTTGTACGAACCTCTCAGCCAATCCATTTGTGGCTGGATGATACGGGGCGGATGTGTAATGCCTTATCCCATTCTTTTTCAAGAACCTCCGGAACTCTTCGGACACAAACTGTGGTCCGTTGTCGGAGCAAATCTGTTCTGGCAAGCCATTCCTGGCAAAAATTGTCCGTAGGACTGCAATAGTTTTCTCCATGGTGGTGGAGGACATTTTGATGACCTCAGGCCATTTCGAGTGCGCATCCACGGCTATTAAAAACATTGAGTCCATGAATGGACCAGCAAAATCAATATGCACCTGTTGCCATGGAGATGAGGGCCACTCCCATGGGTGTAGAGGGGCCTGTGGTGGTGCATTTTGGACTTTCTGCCATCCTGAGCAGCTCTTGGTCAGGTCCTCGATTTGTTTATCAATTCCCGGCCACCACACATAAGCCCTGGCTAGGCTTTTCATTTTTACCCCTCCCAGATGATCCTCATGAAGCTCATTGAGCACTCTATCCCTTAACTTGGGTGGAATTACCACTCGGGATCCACACATCAAGGTCCCCCGGCACACTGACAGCTGTTCTCTCCTTGTCGAGAATGCTGGCAACAGTGAGTCGCCATGTGCTGGCCATCCCTTCACCGTCATATCATATACCCGAGACAGTGTCGGGTCATTTCGGGTTTCCTTTTCGATACAAGCGTTAGTTACCGGTAGGTATTCAACTATAGTCGAATGGAATATTTCGACAGGATCCACTGCTGGTGCTTCCTCCGCAGTAGGCAGTGGCAGGCGTGATAGCCCATCAGCATTTCCATGCTGTTTCGTGCCCTTATATTCAATCTCATAGTGGTGCGCCCCTAGAAAAAGTGACCATCTTTGTAGTCGTTGCGCAGTCATCACCGGAACGCCCTTCTTCGGATTAAAAATGGAGACAAGAGGCTGGTGATCAGTCAGCAAGGTGAATTTCTGCCCGTGCAGATAGTGATTGAACTTTTTCACTCCCCACACTAGGCTGAGGGCCTCCCTGTCAATCTGGGTGTAGTTATGCTCGGCTGAGGTTAGTGATCGTGACGCAAAGGCTATTGGCCTCTCTGAGCCGTCCGAGAATTTGTGCGACAGCACCGCTCCAATGCCATAGGGTGACTCATCACATGCCAACCGAATTGGCAATGCTGGGTTGTAATGGGCTGATGCGCCTCAATAACTTCAAGACTCAAAGTTAACTGAATAAAACAAGGCTTTTATTCGCTAAGAAAGATGCCTGTGTCTTCACCTAGCTTCACCTAGCATTCTGCTGCAAGACAAGCCTGGGCTTGTCTTAAGTAGGGCCAGGTATGGGCGGAGCCGACACATCCAATGGGGAGAAAGGGGGCGGTGCACTATATACAATACAAGGTAAAACACCGGAGCAGGCAATACAATATATGTATTTAAATACAGAGTCTGATGAATGACATATTTCATCACATTCACCCCTTCTACAGATTTAGTCTGTCCGGGGGTGTGATAGTCCTCTGTGACCGACGTAACGGTTGCAGTGCCGCGGGTGCCGGCTGGGTGTCCCGGGTGACCTCCTGGGTCTCTGCCGGGGGCGCCACCGGGGTTGTTGGAGGAGTAGGTGGTGGGGGTACCGTTGGCTGGTGTTCTTCCGGGGGTGATGAAAGAATAGTGGGTGGAGTGGGTGGGTAGTAGTTGTTGCTGTTGTTGTTGTAGTCGTTGTCGTTGTTGCTGTTGTTACCGGCTGGGGCGAGGTCTTTTATGGACACAGTTTCCTCCCGTCCGTTGGCGTGCCGGACATACGCATATTGTGGGTTGGCGTGGAGCAGGTGCACTGGCTCCACGAGAGGGTCCGTCTTGTGGCCCCTCACATGCTTCCGCAAAAGTACCGGACCTGGGGTGGAGAGCCATGATGGTATGGATACGCCTGAGGTGGATTTCCGGGGAAACACAAACATTAGCTCATGAGGCGTGGCATTAGTGGCGATACACAATAGTGACCGTATTGAGTGGAGCACATCTGGGAGGACTTCCTGCCAGCGGGAGATAGGGAGGCCCTTGGTCCTTAGAGTTAGAGTGACTGCCCGCCATACTGTCCCATTCTCTCGCTCCACCTGACCGTTACCCCGGGGGTTGTAGCTGGTGGTACGGCTCGTGGCAATCCCCTTGGACAGCATGTACTGGCGTAGCTCTTCACTCATGAAGGACGCCCCCCTATCCATGTGGATATAGCTTGGCATACCGAACAGGCAGAACAGGCTGTTGAGGCATTTAATGACCGTGGCGCTGGTCATGTCTGGGCAGGGGAAGGCGAATGGGAAGCGGGAGTATTCGTCCACAATGTTCAGGAAGTAGACATGGCGGTCGACGGACGGGAGGGGGCCCTTGAAATCTAAGCTAAGCCGCTCAAAGGGCCGTGTAGCTTTGATTAGGTGGGCTCTATCAGGGCGGTAGAACTGAGGCTTGCACTCAGCGCAAGTGCGGCAGTTCCTGGTCAGGGACCGAACTTCCTCAATCGAGTAGGGTAAGTTGCGGGACTTTATGAAGTGGAACAGCCGTGTGACCCCTGGGTGGCAGAGGTCATTGTGGAGGGTCTGTAGCCGATCCCCGGTGGCGTTGGCACACATCCCTCGTGAGAGGGCGTCAGGGGATTCGTTAAGGGCCCCCGGCCGGTATATGATGTCGTACTCGAAGGTGGAGAGCTCGATCCGCCACCTAAGAATCTTATCATTTTTAATCTTCCCCCTCTGTTTATTATTGAACATAAACGCTACCGACCGCTGGTCGGTAAGTAGGGTGAAGCGTTTGCCGGCTAGGTAGTGCCGCCAGTGGCGCACTGCCTCCACGATGGCTTGGGCCTCCTTTTCCACGGAGGAGTGTCTGATCTTGGGCCCCTGGAGGGTCCTCGAGAAGAAAGCTATGGGCCGCCCCGCCTGGTTGAGGGTGGCCGCCAAGGCAAAGTCAGACGCATCACTTTCCACTTGAAAGGGAGTGTTCTCGTCCACTGCCTGTAGCATGGCCCGCTCAATATCCTGCTTAATGCTTTTGAAGGCAGCATGGGCCTCAGCAGAGAGCGGGAAAGAGGATGCTTTCAAGAGGGGGCGGGCTTTATCGGAGTAGTTGGGGACCCATTGGGCATAATACGAGAATAACCCCAGGCACCTTTTCAGGGCTTTGGGAGTGTTGGGCAGGGGCAGCTCCCGTAGGGGGCGCAATTGGTCGGGTTCTGGTCCGATTTCCCCATTCTCCACCACGCTGCCTAGTATGCAGAGGCGCCTGGTGTTGAAAACGCACTTGTCCTCGTTGTAGGTGAGGTTGAGTTTTTGTGCGGTTTTCAGAAACCTCGCGAGGTTTGAGTCGTGGTCCTGTTGGTTGTGGCCGCAGATGGTGACGTTGTCGAGATAGGGGAAGGTTGCCTGCAAATGGTGGTCATCGACCATGCGGTCCATCTCCCTCTGAAAGACCGAGACCCCATTCGTCACCCCAAAGGGGACTCTGAGGAACTGGTAGAGGCATCCGTTTGCCTCGAAGGCGGTGTACGAACGGTCCTCTGGTCTGATAGGGAGCTGGTGGTACGCTGACTTGAGGTCGATGGTGGAGAACACCCAGTATTGGGCGATTTGGTTCACCATCTCGGATATGCGGGGTAGCAGGTAGGCGTCTAGTTGGGTATAGATGTTGACTGTTTGACTATAGTCAATCACCATCCGCTTCTTCTCGCTACCCCTCACCACCACCACTTGGGCACGCCACGGGCTGTTGCTGCGTTCAATAATGCGCTCCTTCAGGAGCCTGTCTACCTCGGTCGCGATAAACCGCCTGTCCTCCCAGCTGGACCTCCTGCTTTTGGTCGCTATTGGCCGGCAGTTAGAGGTAAGGTTCGCGAATAGCGAAGGCGGCTTTACCTTCAGTGTAGCCAGACCGCACACTGTGAGGGGCGGCTGGGTCCCACCGAAATTGAGCGTGATGATTTGGTGGCGGCACTGAAAATCCAGGCCCAAGATCACGCTCACACATAAATCCTTCATAATTAACAGTTTAAAATTATTATATACAGTGCCTTTAACGGACAATCGTACCGCGCAGTAACCCGCAATAGTCGATATCTGGGTTTTGTCGGCCATAGAGATCGTGCCCTGAGTAGGGACTATAGTTAGAGAGAGTCGTTGTACCAGATCAGGGTGAATGAAGCTCTCCGTGCTCCCGCTGTCAATTAAACATTTAACCTTGCACCCGTTTACCTTGATGTCCACCATCGATTTGGATAGTGGGTGCGGTCTGGACTGGTCCACTGTGATCGACGCCACTGTAGGGCCCTGATCGGGACAAGATGGTGGGCCCCACGAGGCCGGGTAAGATGGCGTCCACGATGTCTGCTCACGAGATGGCGGACCCCACGAGGTCGGACAAGATGGCGTCCAAGATGGCCGCTCCCACGGCGCGCACGCGGCGGTGGCGGTTTTGCCTGCGGGGTTCCCTCTGCACACCTTCCCAAAGTGCCCCTTCTTACCGCACTTACAGCAGGTGGTGCCTTTCGCCGGGCACAGGTTCCTGGTATGCTTCGGCTGCCCGCAGAAGTAGCATTTGGGGCCCCGATGCGTCGCGGCGGTCGTAGGGCTTCTGGGGGGAGAGCAGGGCCCCGACGGTGTTGGGCTACCGGACGGGGAAGCAGAGGCGGCGTGGGCCGCGTGGCCTGACGAGTAGGAGTCAGAGTTCTTCTGAGCCACATCCAGCGATCGCGCTGTGTCCACAGCCTGTGTCAGATCTAGGCCCGTTTTCTCTAGCAGTCTCTGTCGGATGTAATTAGAGCTAAGGCCTGCGATAAAGGCATCCCGAATAAGCTCGTCTGTGTATACCGTGGCTTTCACGTCTTTGCATTTACAGTCTTTGCCAAGCACTTTTAGGGTGACTAGAAAGTCCTCTAGCGACTCTCCGGGTCGCTGTGTGCAGGTAGCAAGCAGGTGCCTGGCGTACACCTCGTTGGTAGGCCGCTGATAGTGGGCCTTTAGAATGTTGCAGGCATCCAGGTAGGTGGCGGCGTCTTGGATGAGTGGAAAAACCCGGTGGCTTACCCGATTCTGCAGGATCCCGAGTATCACATCTCCGGTGGCTTTAGAGGCTGTGACGGCTTTGGAGTTGGCCATAAAAAATTCCAAGCACTGGAACCAGTGTCCAAACCGTGCCAATGCATCCGAAGCATGCGGGTCCAAATCCAAGCGTTCCGGTTTCAAAAGTTGATCCATCGTTAAAAGTTTGCTAATAAAATTGATGCGCCTCAATAACTTCAAGACTCAAAGTTAACTGAATAAAACAAGGCTTTTATTAGCAAAGAAAGATGCCTGTGTCTTCACCTAGCTTCACCTAGCGTTCTGCTGCAAGACAAGCCTGGGCTTGTCTTAAGTAGGGCCAGGTATGGGCGGAGCCGACACATCCAATGGGGAGAAAGGGGGCGGTGCACTATATACAATACAAGGTAAAACACCGGAGCAGGCAATACAATATATGTAGTTAAATACAGAGTCTGATGAATGACATATTTCATCACATGGGCCAATACCTCTTTCGATGTGATTAGTGTTTTGCTCTTCTGGAAAGTTCGTCTACATTCGTCACTCCACTTCCATGGCACCCCAGTTTGCAGTAAGGTGTTCAATGGGTGTAGTATTGTAGACAAATTTGGCAAGAACTTATGGTAGTAGTTTACCAGCCCGAGGAACGACCTCAGTTGCGACACATTTTCCGGTGCTGGAGCCTTGACTACTGCCTCAATCTTCTCTGGGGACTTATGTAACCCCTCTTTATCGATAACGTGGCCACAATACGAGATCTGTTTTCTAAAAAACTCGCATTTGGGGGTTATGTGTGAGAATAGCCGCTCGTAGTCCCGTCGGTTTATGACTGTTAGGGCTGATCCTGTGTCCAATTCCATCTTTACCTGGACTCCTGCTATCTTGAGAGTGACCCAAATGGTTCGGTGATCCTCCGTTGTGATCACATTATGTAGTTTCAAACAACTCAGTTCCCTGCTTTCGGAGTCGTTATCACTCTTTTGTTCGTCTGAACTATTCTCCGTCATCTTATGTACCTTCTGGGACTTTCCTTTGGTAGGTTTCTTATTGCTGGTTTTCTTTCCCGACCTGCAGACTCTTGCTATGTGTCCTACTTTTCTACACTGTCTGCACACTTTGTCTTTGAACCAGCAATCATTCTGGTCGTGTGTTGTTCTGCCGCAGCGATAGCACTTCTCTGTTCCATATGACATTTCGTTTGTGCCATATTCTTGTGGTCTCTGTTGTATCTCTGCAGCGCCCCGTGCTGCTGCTTCATATGATACCGCAATGCTGAAAGCCTTTTCCAGTGTAAGGTCCTTTTCAGATAAAAGCCGTTTCTGGGTTCCTTCACTTTGAAGCCCACACACAAACTTGTCGCTTAAGGTATCTGCCAGTCCCGCTCCAAACTGGCAGTGTTTCGATAGTTTGCGCAGTTCTGTTAAATAATCAGCATTGCTTCCATCCTTATGCTGGTTCCGTTTGTGAAACTTGAATCTTTCTGCTATCAGCAGCGGTGTGGGGTTTAAATGTTCCTTTAGTATCGTTACTATGTCTTCAAAACTCTTTTCCATTGGCTTCGTTGGGGTTACTAGATTTCGTAATAAACCATACGTCTTTGCACCCATTAAATTCAACAATACCGACGCTTTCTTGTCATCTGACACCTCATTTGCCTTGCAGTACACCTCTATTCGTTCAACATATGTAGTCCAATCTTCGACTTCATTGTCAAATGCGGTGATACTGCCACTCTTCGGCATTTTGGGTGTGGTTTAAAATGGCGTCTCCCAATGGCTTAAAATGGCGTCTCCCGCGCTTTCCTTCCTCCCCTGCTGCTGCCGACGCCGCTCCCGGCAATGGCGGCGCCCTGTAGGTTTCGCGCGCTTCTCCTGCGCTGCTGCCAACGCCGCTCTCAGCAATCCTCGTGGCAATGGCGGCGCCTCGCGGGTTTCTGTGCGTCTCTCTCTCCCTCTCTCTGACGCTGCTCGGCCCCTGAACACCGGCTGCGCCCTGTGTGCCCTGCCCTCTCTCTCCCCCGTCGACGCTGCTCGGCCCTTTGCTGTGCCGCTCGGTCAGCTCTAGCCCGCCGCTTTCCGGGAAGGGCCTGCGCACTACCTGTTGCCAGCCCATTTCGCTGGACCACCTCGACTGAAAAGCCAAGCCTGGCTCTCGACAGCCTCCCCCGCAATTCTCGAGTCTCTGCTGGATGACTGGGCGGTTGCCCGTGGTCGACACCCGAGTCTCTGGCCTTGACCTCCAATCCACTGATTGCCAGGAACGAATCCCTGGGAGGTGATGCAGAGTTGCAGGTAGGTTCGAACCTGCCTCATTGCCAATGTTACGTCCGTGTATAATCAGACACAGACTGCAGAGAACGGTCCAAACGATATTTACTCAACGTGGCTCAGACTGCAACTGATCTGTAGAGATTACTACTCAGTGTTATATTGCCTGTCTCTGCTCCTGCCTCAGCTCGTCTGCTGCTGAAACCATCAGCCATGCCTTTGTTACCTCTAGACTCGACTATTCCAATGCTCTGCTGACCGGCCTTCCGTAACTTGAGGTCATCCAAACTCTGCTGCCTGTGTTCTAACTCGCACCAAGTCCCGTTCATCCATCACACCTGTACTCGCTGATCTACATTAGCTCCTGGTCCGGCAACGTCTTGATTTTAAAATTCTCATTTTTTGTTTTCAAATCCCCCCAAGGCCTCGCACCTCCCTATCTCTGTAACCTCCTCCAGGCTACAACCCTCCAAAATCTCTGCGCTTCTCCAATTCTGGCCTCTGGTGCATCCCCGATTTTTATCGCTCCACCATTGTCAGCTGTGCTTTCAGCTGTCAAGGCCCTAAGTTCTGGAATTCCCTCCCTAAACCTCTCCGCCTCTCCATCTCTCTGTCCTCCTTTAAGATGCTCCTTAAAACCTACCTCTTTGTCTAAGCTTTGGTCACCTGTCCAAATAGCTCATTATGTGGCTCGGTGTCAAACTAACAATTTCAACTCCTGTGAAGCACCATGGGATGTTTTCCTAAGTTAAAGGCGCTATATAAATGCAATAAGTTGTTTTATTTGCTCCTTCAATTTCTGAGCAGCTCACTAGTTCTAGTTTGATCTAATGCGGTAACAGTGGCTAGTGCCAGTCTAGTAGGTGGATTCTTAATTCTTAGGCAGTCCCTCAGAACCGAGAATGACTTGCTTCCACATTAAAAATGGGTTCTCAGGTGACTGATGAGTCCAATGCGAGACCTACAGTCTCTGTCACAGGTGGGGCAGATGGTGGTTGAAGGGGCGGGTGGGGTGCTTGGGTTGGTGTGCGCTGTTTGTGCTTGGCTTCCGCTTGCCCCCGGCAAAGAGACTCGAGGTGTTCGGCGCCTTCCCGGATGCTTCTCCTCCACTTTGTGCGGCCTTGGGCCAGAGATTCCCAGGTGTCGGTGGGGATGTTACACTTTTTCAAGGAGGCTTTGAGGGTGTCCTTGAAGCATTTCCTCTGCCCACCTGGGGCTCTCTTGCCGTGCCGGAGCTCCGAGTAGAGTGCTTGTTTTGGGTGTCTCGTATCGGGCATGCGGAATATGTGACCCGTCCATCGGAGCTGATCGAGCGTGGTCAAAGCTTCAATGCTGGGGATGTTGACCTGAGCAAGAACACTGATGTTGGTGCGCCTATCCTGCCAATGGATTTGCAGGGTCTTGCGGAGGCAACGTTGGTGGTACCTCTCCAGTGCTTTGAGGTGCCTGCTGTACATGGTCCATGTCTCTGAGGATTATTGCCTGGTTGAGCACATTACCAGCCTCTTTATAATGAACATTCTTCTTTTTCTTGATAACCCCAGCCCATGTGATGTCATTTGATATTAACATTCAGTGCACCATAATGAGTTGCATACTAGTGAGTAAACACAGCTGTTTGTGCCCAAAATAAACGGAGCGCTTAAGACGGTATAATTGGCAACTTTGAAATTGACATTAATGCCAATGGATAATCGTTATTGCTTCTTGGCCGACATAAACGACTGCCCGATTTTAACATGTATTAATCAAGTGAAGATCAGACATTAGTCAACTGTGAACTAAGTATGAATCCTGTGTTAATCAGCTGATAAATCTGATACTAATTCAAGCATCTCAAAGTATAATCAGTGGAAGTGACTGTGAGCCAAGATTTGAAATTGAAAAATGTTCTTGTTCTCTAGAAAATTTTATGTAATTTAATTACAATTTAATTTAAGTTCTGTTACCCTAGAAATTACTGATATTTGCAAAGACTGTCACATAATATTCCCCTGCCTGCTATTTTAATGCAACATGTCTGTTTTAAATGGAATAAGTCTCCACTAAAAAGCAGACAAAGGAATGTTGTGCAAATGTATTAAGTATCCATCCAATAATACCAGCAACAGTCATTTCGAGGGTAATGTCTTCTATTCACATGAATCAACGCATAATATGTATCCACTTTGGAAACTGAAGCTCTTGAAATAAAAACTATAGGGCACAAATTTAAGATTATCTCCAAAACAACAAAAGGGAGATGGTGGGAGAACTGTATTTAATATTATGCAGACGGTTTTTACGATATGGAATGCCCTACTAGAAACAATAGTGGAAGCAGCTTTTAAAGGGAATATTTGAAAAAGAAAAATTTAAAGGAATATGGGGTGGGGGAGGCAATGGAATGGAACTAGCACTTTCAGATATCCAGCACTGACAGGATGGGCCGAATGAACCAGCCCAGCGCTCATTTTGAATGAATTAGTTCTAATTCTAATTAAGAGAACATGAGGCAATGAACAAATACAAATCAGGCATTAGATAGGTGTGAATAGAGCACTGTAAGATAGTTCGAATGGTTGCAAATTATCCATTTATTGTGTGACAATAACTCTTAACATGGGTATAGCATACACAATGTTCCAGTACAGGAAAATAAACAAATATTACCCCATTCTTTCCTCTGATAGAGGAAAGTAACCTCATGGATCTGATGTTACTCAGAGGAAGTAACCTTTACAGAAATTCAAGAGTTAAAAACCCATGTCTTATAGAGAGCCTCGTCACATACAAATGAGTGGGTTGTTCAAAGCTGCTAGTTCCTATCTTGTTTACCCAAGGCACTGGAATGCGGAGGGCCCCTCATATCTTGTCTTTAGCAAGGACTGGACTTTCTCACCATCTCTTTTCTCATCCTTGAAACAGATGTGCTGCAAAAGCACTTTTAGAAGCATCCTTTATTAGCTATTGTAGTGTATGTACTTTGCAGAAAAAACTATATTCTGCAGCCCCTGTATACTGCAGTACCAGTAGTGACCACCCCTGTATATAAGCCTGTGTAGTAACATTTGTATAGTAGTTCCAGGTTGCCTCCATTCAGTAAAGACCTGTTATAACCAACTCCTGCAGTCCGTGTCTCAATTATACACGGACATAATACTGGCGACGAGCAGATACGACCTTACCTACAGTCTGCACCACCTCATGGGGATCCATCCCTGAAGCGAAGTTATCAGAGGTCGAGGCCAGAAGGAAGAAAGAAACAGAAGAAACGGGCGTCGACCGTGGACATCCGCCTCTGAGTCAGCGGAGTTGAAGATTTGCAGGAGAGGCTGTCGAGAGCGGGGCTTGGTTATTCGATGGTGCTTCAGCTAATCGGGCTGGTGGCAGGTAGTACACTGATCCTTCCTGGGCTGCGGCGGTCTAGAGCTCGAGCGGGTGGCTTTGCAACGGGGCCGAGCAGCATTGTCGGGAAGAGGAGAGAGAGGGTGGAGCACACAGGGCGCGGCTGGTGCTACGAAGCCGGGCAGCGTACAGACCCGAGAAGAGGGAGGCAAGAGTCCTGCAGGGTTGTTCCGACGACGGGGAAATAATAAAAATTAAACGCGCAGAAAGCTGCGAGGAGCTGCAGTTTGCCACGGGAACCGCGGAGAGCGGCGTTAGCAGCAGCGCAGGTGGAAGTGCGCGAAGACCATAGGGCATCGCCATCAAGGCATAAAACGCCAGCAACAGCGCTAGCAACAGCGGAGAAGACAGAAAGCGCGGGAGGCGCCATCTTAATCCAGCGGGGAAGAAGGCAATTTGTTAAATCGGGGAAGAAGGCAAAGCGCGGGAGGCGCCATTTTAGATTTCCAAGATGCCGAAGACTGGCAATATCACTGCCTTCGATAATGCAATAGAAGACTGGACCACGTATGTGGAAAGAGTCGAGGTATATTGCGAGGCAAACGAAGTAGCCGATGAGAAAAAGGCATCGGTACTGCTAAACTTAATGGGCGCAAGAACGTACGGCCTATTGCGGGACCTGATTACTCCAGCCAAACCGAAGGCGAAGAGTTTTAACGAAATAGTTGCTATCCTACAGGAACACCTAAATCCTACACCGCTGCTGATAGCAGAAAGATTTAAATTCCACAGGAGAAATCAGCATAAAGATGAGAGCAATGCTGATTACCTTACGGAACTACGCAAGCTATCAAAGCACTGCCAGTTCGGAGCAGGACTGGCAGATACCTTACGGGACAAATTTGTCTGTGGACTCCGGAGTGAAGGAACCCAGAAGAGGTTACTCACAGAGAAAGAGCTGACGCTAGATAAGGCTTTCAGCGTGGCAGTATCGTACGAAGCAGCAGCAAGGGGAGCTGCAGAAATACAGCAAAAGCCACAGGAATACGGCACCCACGAAATGACATGGAGATTTGCAAAATGTTATCGCTGCGGCAGAACAACCCATGACCAGAAGGGCTGCTGGTCCAAGGACAAAATATGCAGGCAATGCGGAAAGATGGGACACATTGCACGAGTTTGCAGGTCTGGGAAGAAGACTGAACGACAACAAAAAGGCTACTAAGGAACCGTACAGGAAAGTACAAAAGATGGCGGACAGTAGTTCCGAAGACCAGATGAGCGATAGTGAATCCGGGAACAAGAGACTAAGCTGTCTCAAACGTCACAACGTAATCGCAAAAGAGGATCACCGAACCATTTGGGTCACCCTCATGATAGCAGGGTCCCAAGTCAAAATGGAATTGGATACAGGATCAGCTCTAACCGTCATGAATCGACAAGACTACGATGCCGCTTGGATTTGGTTAAGCCAAACATCAGAAGAGATGTGGAGAACAGGCAGTTTCAGAATATGAATGAAAGGCTGACCAGGAGTTTTAAGATAGGTCAACCAGTTTTGGCCCGGGACTACCGCACAGAGAAATGGCAGCCAGGAACGATCTGTACACGGCAAGGACCTCTAATGTATACCGTGGACATTGGAGAGAGTATTGTAAGACGCCATGCTGACCAGATTCTAGAGTCACTGGGAAACGTCAACTCCACACCATGATCTGATACACCTGGCGATGAAACCGAAGTACCAATTGCATCTACCTCAGAATCGGTGATATTGGAAGCAGACGAACCAAACAACGACATTGATCCCGGCTCAACGTTGCCAGAAGAACCTGATACCCCAAAGAGGCGTTATCCAGACAGAATCAGGAAGCCTCCTCAAAGACTGAACTTATAATTGCTTAACTTCAACTAATGTATCTAGCAACTGTAATTGTAAAAATGTTATTTCATTGTTAATCGAATGTTATGTACTGTTTACCTAAAAGGGGAGGAATTGTAGTGTATGTACTTTGCAGAAGGAACTATATTCTGCAGCCCCTGTATACTGCAGTACCAGTAGTGACCACCCCTGTATATAAGCCTGTGTAGTAACATTTGCATAGTAGTTCCAGGTTGCCTCCATTCAGTAAAGAATTCCGTGTTGAAGAGCTGGAGTCCGAGCTTCAAACACTGAGATGCTCTCTGTCCTGTACAGCATCAGGTGATTGCGGAGAAGATTGCTGTTCTATATCTTCTAGCTTTATATAGGTCATAGTCTGTCTTGTGCCATTCTCATAAATGTTTGTTAGTAAAGTAACCCATTTTGGTATCTTGTTATTCTCAGTATCGTTTAACCCTCGCTGTATCTGATTCAGTACAGAACTCCCATAGATGCTGCATGTATTGGCTTTGGAAACATTCTGGTCCTTGTAGTCCTGATTAGTTCCATTAATTATGTCATTTACCCCTGCCATTATTTGCTCCATGTCTTTTGTTAGTTCGGCTATTGACACTGTTCCCTGTTGGGTCTCAAACATCAGATCTCAATCATGCCTTTTAAATTGCCCTGAAGTTGTTCGCGCATCGATTCATCATGTTCCCACATTGATTCAATATCTAACCTATTCCATGCTGAAGTGCCTACATTAGCCCCAATACTTATCCATTCTGCTACGTCCCTTTTCATATTTTATGGCCTGTCTTGTGAGGTTGTGGGGGCCAAGCTTGGTCTAAATCCCAACCTGCATTGTGTTGGTGGAAGTCAAGTTCTATCTCCTGCATCAATGCACTGTATAATTTAACATGGGCCAGCTGACATAACCCTGGTGGAAAGGTTATCACTGATAGGGATATCAATACCGGCACCAATTCATAATGATCGTCATTGTGAACCCTTTGGCGAGTCCGAATGATGACCAATCCGTTAGTTGGCCTTGGCTCTGTTTCTGGGCATTCCTCTTTAAGGCATTCCTCCTTCCATCGTCCGCTACCTTCAGTAATGAGTTGTATAGTGCAGTCCTAACAGATCACCGTTGTTGAAGATGACCTGACTGGTCTGCAACTGTAATTCCCCTCGTATCTTTCCCAGAAATAGGGAAAGGATAAGGTGGCTCTGGCCACTGTTGAATTGTTAGCCTGGGGTTCTTTAATAACACAGGGTGTGATCATTGGGGCCATGGAGGCTCCATTTTTGAGGAAAGATGGAGCCCCCTTAATTAGTGGAAGATCATTGGTGTACTGACAGGTCAGCTCAACCGATGTACCAGGCGCAATCCGAACTCCTATCCGTGACCTGTCAAGAATCTTTTCCCGAGATGTGCCAATGTTATAGCATACAGTCCAGTTGTATGGATCTATTACCACTGTCACAAGTAATAGCCCTAAATTAACAATTCCAATTCCAATATATCTTTCTTGCACCCGTACCCGATAGACTCCAGCATCCTCTAGTTTAGCCTTGTTGATGGACAAACCCAAGTTTTGTGGGTTAAACTGAACTCAGTCTTGATACCATTTCTGTACCATGATTATTGGCCTCACATGATAACCAGCCCGTTTAGGATAACGTGGCTGTTTGATTGTCCCCTGAATATTAAAGTCACTGTCAGTACAATCCATGTGGGTGAAGACTACCAACGCATCCATCAAGTCTCTCTTCCTTTGTAACTCAGGGCGAGTGGGTGGTTGGTATCACAATATCGTTCTATATTTTCATGGCCAATAGTCCACTAGATAAAGCAAGATCACCCTTTGATTCAGTGAGATTAGAGTGATAGATATTCATTCCCTCACGTCTGATGATGGTTAACAATCGGATCCACCATGCCATGGTTCTAGACATCTCGTATCCCTTTTACTCAGCAACTAGGATTCAAGCACGTCAACTGGATTACTTATCAGCTGCAACGCTGACTGCTTTTCCAGTTTTCAATTGATTAATGTGATGTCACCTGGTACTTTTAGCCTTCTTTTGCTTTGTGTAGTGGATCAGGTAAATGGCAGGACTCACCTTATCTACAATGGGAAAGGGTCCCCTCCAATGAGGCACGAACACATGATCCTTTTTGCCATAAACCAGTACCATTACCATATCTCCTACTTCATATTCACAAGGCCTCACTTTCTTATCAAAGTCCTTTTTGACCTGATTCTTGGTTCTCCCAATTTCCTGTGCCACGTATTGATATTGTCCTGCACATGATCAATCACCTGAGCCAACCATGCACCTCCCACAGCCCCCCATCATCGATGGGGTTTTCTCTGGCAGCAAGAGATATCCAGGGGTTTGCATACTTGGCCTGCCATGGCTTGATAAGACGTCACTCCTGTGGTGGAGTGTGGCATGGCCGTTAAACACATAGACAGCATGGTTGCCCACTGAGTTGGATAATCTACAGAGACTTTTTAAAAAACATTTTTAATGTTCTGTTTCCCCTTTCTACCACTCCTGATGACAGAGGATGATGGGACACATGCAATTTCTGTGTGATTCCCATCACTTTTTGCAATTCCGTGAAAACTTATCCCATGAAGTGTGTACCTTGTTCACCATCTACATTTATGGACAATGCCCACCTGCAGATCATCTCACTCAGCAGCAAGTGTGCTGCAGTAATAGCCATGTTAGTTTTACATGGGAAAGCCTCAATCCACTTGGTAAATTTGTCGATAACCACCAGGCAGTGGAGGAGAAGCATCTGGGGAGGTGCCGAACACCTTGAGTCTCTTCGCCGGGAGCAAGTGGAAGCCAAGCGCAGGCAGCGCAAGGACTGCACGTCAACCCAAGCACCCCACCCACCCGCCCCTTCAACCACCGTCTGCCCTACCTGTGACAGAGACTGTAGGTCCCGCATTGGACTCATCAGTCACCATTTTTAATGTGGAAGCAAGTCATCCTCAGTTCCGAGGGACTGGCTAAGAAGAAGAAGATTCCCTGCTGTCCTTGTATGTGCCCTTACTTCCCGATATGGCATGCCACCTGCCTAGCTTTCAGTGCTTCTCATAAGGCATGTAGGAGTGGGGTATGGGTTAGTGTTTTCTCCTCGGTGATTTTAAAGTTGTTCTTGTGATACAGAGGTAGCGACAGTGTCGTGTTAACTGCGTAGGCACTATCAGGCCAAATGTTAACTGTTTGCTGGGAGGTATCCTGTACTGCAGTGAGGAGTGCAGCCAGTTCCACATTCTGAGCTGAATGGGGTACTGGCTGGTGTTCTGAAGGGTACAAATAGTAAACCCCATTAAGTGCTACCCATTGATAGGAAATGAGGACCCATCAATATATGCGTGTTCACTGTCTGGTATGGGGTCCTTGAAAACTGAGTGTGCTTCAAAGTCCATCAGAGGCAGTGGACATAGGTGAGCCTTTCCATCATACAGTACCAGCTGCGGCAATAAAGTGGCTCTTTTTGAGGTTATGTCCAAATGTCACTCTGTGGCAGAACCACTGAATGACTCTGGCTAACTGTATATAATTCTCTTTAACGATGTTCTAACACCAGCCTAAACCTGTACCATTGTGTTAGGCATTCCTGTGTTTTGTATATAGAGTTTGCATGTACGGGGCGTGGCCCCTTTAAGAGCGCAGGAAAACGCGGACAAACGCGATGACGTCACGTCACAAACCACGGGACTGCCCAGTCAGTTCTGGTGGCATTTCCTTTGCGTAAAGACCTGTTTGATTGTTCTCTTTTGTCGATCTCCATTATTCGTAGGAATTCGTCAATTCCTACATTGGTGACCCCGTTTTTGTGAACGTTTTCACAAAAGAAGAGCACAGCATGGAAGCAAACGCCGTTTCGCTAAAGCTACCGCAGTTCTGGGAGCAGCATGCGCCCTCGTGGTTTATTCAGGTCGAGGCCCAGTTCGCCCTGAGGAACATCGATGCGGATCAGACCAAGTATCTTCATGTGGTCTCCGCACTCGACAGCTCTACCGCCTCTCGGATCGTCAGCCTCCTCGAAAACCCCCCAACGGAGCGCAAGTATGAACCCCTCAAAGCACGGTTACTGCAGGTTTTTGGGCTCACAAAATCGGAGCGAGCCCGTCGATTACTCGCTATGCCCGGGCTCGGGGACTCCAAGCCTTCAGAGTTGATGAGCCAAATGCTCACACTCCTGGGCTCAGAACGGTAGTGTTTCCTATTCCGCGAGATTTTCCTCAGCCAACTGCCTGAACAGGTACAAGCTGCCCTGGCCAGATCTGAAACTGAAGACTGCGCAACACTCGCTGCGGAGGCTGACAAAATTTTCGCTGTAACTCGGCAGTACTGCGCTGCCACGAGGCACCCATCCCCCGCAGACACCGCCCCAGCTCGTCCGCCTGCTGAGCTGTGTTTCTACCACACGCAGTTTGGCGCGAAAGCAAAGCATTGCCGCCCTCCCTGCAGTTTTCCCCCAAAAAAACAATGACTGACACTGTGACCACCGAGGAACAGGTCTAACGGGCACCCCGCGGCCGCGATGGCGATCGGCAACGCGGGAAAATTGCTATTCATCACTGATACTCTCTCCGGTCGTCGTTTTCTGTGCGACACCAGAGCGCAGTGCAGCATTTTACCCGCGTCCGCCCTCGATGTGCAGATGCGGAATAACGGCCCCGCTCTTGAAGCGGCCAATGGCGGAACAATTCGGACCTTCGGCAGATGGCGAGTGGAGTTGTGCCTCGGGGGGCAACGTTTTCACTGGGAGTTTGTTATGGCCAAAGTTTCCCAGCCCCTCCTCGGCGCGGATTTCCTGTGCGCCAACAGCCTCCTGGTCGACGTTAGGAACTGGCGGCTGATCAACGCAGCAACTTTTAATTCTTTTCCGTGTTACCGCAGTAACACTACTTCACGTACCGTCTCCTGTGTGTTTCCAACTCCTGATGAGTTCGCTTGCCTGCTCAGCAAATTCCCCGACCAGACAAGACCCACGTTCTCCTCTACAGCCACAAAACATGGTGTGGAACACCACATCACCACCAACGGCCCCCCGGTCTACGCGCGGGCCCGGCGCCTAGAACCTGGCAACCTGGCGGTCGCAAAGGCGGAGTTCGCAACCATGGAACGGTTAGGGATTATTCGCCGGTTGAATAGTCCCTGGTCTTCACCCATCCATATCGTCCCGAAGCCTGGCGGCGGATGGCGGCCATGCGGCGACTATCGACGACTAAACGACGCCACCACTCCTGATCGGTACCCGATCCCCCATATCCAGGATTTCTCTGCCCATTTGGCAGGGAACACCGTGTTCTCAAAAGTCGACCTCATCCGGGGCTACCACCAGGTCCCAGTTCATCCACAAGACGTCCAGAAGACCGCAGTCATCACCCCATTCGGCCTCTTCGAGTTTTTACGGATGCCGTCTGGGTTAAAGAACGCCGCCCAGGCTTTCCAACGCCTGATGGACTCCGTGCTGCGGGACCACAAGTTCCTCTTCTTCTACCTGGATGATATTCTAATTGCCAGTCCTACTATGGAAGAACATACCTGTCACCTACGCACCCTTTTTCGACGCCTCCGCCAACACGGCCTGATTATCAACCTGGCCAAGTGTCAGTTTGGCCTGCACCAAATTGACTTCCTGGGGCATCGCATCACCTCAGTGGGAGCGGTTCCTTTACCTTCGAAGGTAGAGGCGGTGACATCCTTTCCATGCCCGCAGAACATAAAGGCCCTGCAGGAATTCCTAGGCATGGTATACTTTTACCACCGTTTCGTGCCTAAGGCGGCACTACTCATGCAGCCCCTGTACGAGGCCCTCAACGGCAAGACTGGCAAGAACCCGGTAGACTGGACGGATGACATGGCCCGAGCGTTCGCCGACACCAAAAGCGCCTTAGCCAACGCGACTATGCTGGCGCACCTGCTGCCAGGAGCCACCATCGCACTCACCACCGACGCATCGGACTTCGCAGTCGGTGCCGTGCAACAGCAGTGGGTGAACGGGACGTGGCAGCCGTTGGCATTCTTCAGCCATCAACTACGGCATAATGAGAGAGCATACAGCACATTCGACCGGGAGTTGCTCGCCCTTTTCTGGCCATCCGCCATTTTCGGTTCCTTCTGGAAGGACGTCCTGTCACCGCTTTTGTGGACCATAAGCCGCTGACCTTTGCAATGTCCAAGACCGCCGAACCGTGGTCAGCCCGACAGCAGCGTCAACTAACCTACATATCCGAATTCACCACGGATATACGGCACGTGGCCGGTAAGGACAACCTGGTGGCAGACTGCCTCTCCCGCACAATCGTCAATACGGTTCATTTGGGCATCGACTACGCCCTCATGGCAGCGGATCAAGCCTCAGACCCGGAAGTCCAAGCTTACCGAATGGCCATCACTGGCCTCCAGTTGGCCGACGTCAAGTTCCATTCGGCAGGTACCATGCTGTAGTGTGACATCTCCATACAGGATCCTCGCCCTGTCGTGCCGGTCGTCTGGCGCCGCAAAGTGTTCGACGCCATACATGGGTTGTCACACCCTGGAATGAAGGCCTCTCAGAAACTGATGTCAGCAAAATTTGTATGGCATGGCATGCATAAAGATGTCCGCGACTGGGCCAACACCTGCGCGGTCTGCCAAAAGGCGAAGGTACAGCGCCACATCAAAGCTCTGTTGGCCACCTTCACAGTTCCGGAGCGACGTTTTGACCATGTCAACGTGGACCTGGTAGGACCACTCCCACCCTCCCATGGTTTTTCACACATCCTGACCATGGTTGACCGCACCACCAGATGGCCAGAGGCGGTCCCCCTGTCATCCACTACTTTGGCGGACATGGCCAGGGCGTTCATTTCCTCCTGGATCGCCCATTTCAGAGTACCCGCTGATATTTCGTCAGACAGGGGACCGCAGTTTTCCTCCGAACTCTGGAATGCAGTGGCCCAAGGACTCGGTGTCAAATTACACCGCACCACAGCCTACCACCCACAGGCGAATGGCCTCTGCGAACGCTTCCACCGGTCAATGAAGGCCGCCCTGAGAGCCAGCCTCCAGGATGCTGAATGGGCAGACAAGCTACCGTGGGTCCTGTTGGGCCTTCGCACGGCCCCCAAAGAAGACCTTCACTCTTCATCAGCGGAGCTTGTGTATGGTCAGCCGCTGCGGGTCCCAGGGGACTTCCTACCAACATCGACGGAGCAATGGTCCGCGTCTGCCCAGCTTGCTAGTCACCAAGAGGCGGCCAGATGTTTCGCACCGGTGCCCACTTCGCACCACGGGCCGCAGAGGTCACACGTTCCCACGGAGCTTCACAAGGCTGAATACGTTTTTATTCGCCATGACGCACATAGGGATCCACTCAAGGCCCCATATACCGGTCCCTTCCGCGTGTTGGAAGCAGGGGACAAAACCTTCATGGTAGATGTCGGTGGTAAACCGGACCACATTTCGGCCAACCGCTTAAAACCAGCACATTTGGACCTCGACCGCCCCGTCGAGACAGCACAACTGCCGAGACGGGGTCGGCCACCCGTCGTCGTTACGGCAGACCAAGTGCGACCGCCCGCCAGCCGCCCAGCAGCCTCCGCCTCGAGAGTACAGGAGTCGGTCTGACAGGCTTGTCAGACCCCCTCACCGTTTGACTTTGTCCGTTAAAGCGAATTCTGGGGGGGCGCATGTGACAGAACCACTGAATGACTCTGGCTAACTGTATATAATTCTCTTTAACCATGTTCTAACACCAGCCTAAACCTGTACCATTGTGTTAGGCATTACTGTGTTTTGTATATAGAGTTTGCATGTACGGGGCGTGGCCCCTTTAAGAGCGCGGGAACACGCGGGCAAATGCGATGACGTCACATCGCAAACCACGTGACTGCCCAGTCAGTCCTGGTGGCATCTCCTTTGAGTAAAGACCTGTTTGATTGTTCTCTTGTGTCGATCTCCGTTATTCATAGGAATTCGTCAATCCCTACAACTCCATCAGCATCAATGTCCATTGGTTCATCCTTGCAGAAGACACCAGCATGAGTTACCTCAGGGCTGTTTTTGAAACTTGCTGGGGAAGATTTTTAATAATGTCCACCTTGTACTAATCAGGGTTGCGCCCTTTCTCCACGATATGTATTCTCAAGGAGGTCATTTCTGTCTTCATTAGCTGAGCTTACACAGATTCATTTTAAATCCTACATCCAACAGCAACCGATGCAACTCCAACAACAATTTCTTACGTTCCTCCGGGGTTTCCGTAGCCAGTAACAAATCATCCACATATTGTAACAAACACTTGGGGCTTGAATAGTTTTTAACCACTGCTGCCATCAGTTTGTGGAAGATAGTAGGAGAGTTGTGGAACCCTTGAAGTAAACAAACCCATGTATATTGCTGGTCTTCAAAGGTAAATGCAAATTTGTACTCCCTCCACACAGGAATGCTCCAAAATCCATTTGCATTATCCGGGGTGGAGAACATCTTGGCATTCCTTGGTATTTGGGACAGTAATGGACCAAGAGCGAAAAATTCAGTTGGTTGCGCCTCCCGTTAGCGCCTTAAGAGAGCGCTAATGGGACGCAACGCAACTAGAACCCGGGTGCGGCACTGCCCACGCCTCCCGCAAAACTCAGCGGGAGGTTAGTGGTGGCGCTAACCGGTAGTACCCTGCGGCGCTGCACTGTTGGTGATGACGTCATTGGTGTGCACAGCGACCCGCTCACGTCCCGGCCACGATCTTCGGGAGCGCCCCCTGTCGGCGGGAAACTCGAGCGGCAGCAGCGGGGCTATAAAAGGCTCCAGAGACCAGGTAAGGCCTCAGAGCGTTGGCGGGAAACTCGAGCGGCAGCAGCGGGGCTATAAAAGGCTCCAAAGACCAGGAAGGCCTCAGAGCGTCGGCGGGAAACTCGAGCGGCAGCAGCGGGGCTATAAAAGGCTCCAGAGACCAGGTAAGGCCTCAGAGCGTCGGCAGGAAACTCGAGCGGCAGCAGCAGGGCTATAAAAGGCTCCAGAGACCAGGTAAGGCCTCAGAGCGTCGGCAGGAAACTCGAGCAGCAGCGGGGCTATAAAAGGCTCCAGAGACCAGGTAAGGCCTCAGAGCGTCGGCGGGAAACTCGAGCGGCAGAGCGGGGCTATAAAAGGCTCCAGAGACCAGGTAAGGCCTCAGAGCGTCGGCGGGAAACTCGAGCGGCAGCAGCGGGGCTATAAAAGGCTCCAGAGACCAGGTAAGGCCTCAGAGCGTCGGCAGGAAACTCGAGCGGCAGCAGCGGGGCTATAAAAGGCTCCAGAGACCAGGTAAGGCCTCAGAGCATCGGCAGGAAACTCGAGCGGCAGCAGCGGGGCTATAAAAGGCTCCAGAGACCAGGTAAGGCCTCAGAGCATCGGCAGGAAACTCGAGCGGCAGCAGCGGGGCTATAAAAGGCTCCAGAGACCAGGTAAGGCCTCAGAGCGTCGGCAGGAAACTCGAGCGGCAGCAGCGGGGCTATAAAAGGCTCCAGAGACCAGGTAAGGCCTCAGAGCATCGGCAGGAAACTCGAGCGGCAGCAGCGGGGCTATAAAAGGCTCCAGAGACCAGGTAAGGCCTCAGAGCATCGGCAGGAAACTCGAGCGGCAGCAGCGGGGCTATAAAAGGCTCCAGAGACCAGGTAAGGCCTCAGAGCATCGGCAGGAAACTCGAGCGGCAGCAGCGGGGCTATAAAAGGCTCCAGAGACCAGGTAAGGCCTCAGAGCGTCGGCGGGAAACTCGAGCGGCAGCAGCGGGGCTATAAAAGGCTCCAGAGACCAGGTAAGGCCTCAGAGCATCGGCAGGAAACTCGAGCGGCAGCAGCGGGGCTATAAAAGGCTCCAGAGACCAGGTAAGGCCTCAGAGCGTCGGCAGGAAACTCGAGCGGCAGCAGCGGGGCTATAAAAGGCTCCAGAGACCAGGTAAGGCCTCAGAGCATCGGCGGGAAACTCGAGCGGCAGCAGCGGGGCTATAAAATGCTCCAGAGACCAGGTAAGGCCTCAGAGCGTCGGCAGGAAACTCGAGCGGCAGCAGCGGGGCTATAAAAGGCTCCAGAGACCAGGTAAGGCCTCAGAGCGTCGGCGGGAAACTCGAGCGGCAGCAGCGGGGCTATAAAAGGCTCCAGAGACCAGGTAAGGCCTCAGAGCGTCGGCGGGAAACTCGAGCGGCAGCAGCGGGGCTATAAAAGGCTCCAGAGACCAGGTAAGGCCTCAGAGCGTCGGCAGGAAACTCGAGCGGCAGTAGCGGGGCTATAAAAGGCTCCAGAGACCAGGTAAGGCCTCAGAGCGTCGGCGGGAAACTCGAGCGGCAGCAGCGGGGCTATAAAAGGCTCCAGAGACCAGGTAAGGGCTCAGAGCATCGGCAGGAAACTCGAGCGGCAGCAGCGGGGCTATAAAAAGCTCCAGAGACCAGGTAAGGCCTCAGAGCATCGGCGGGAAACTCGAGCGGCAGCAGCGGGGCTATAAAAGGCTCCAGAGACCAGGTAAGGCCTCACAGCATCGGCAGGAAACTCGAGCGGCAGTAGCGGGGCTATAAAAGGCTCCAGAGACCAGGTAAGGCCTCAGAGCATCGGCAGGAAACTCGAGCAGCAGCAGCGGGGCTATAAAAGGCTCCAGAGACCAGGTAAGGCCTCACAGCATCGGCAGGAAACTCGAGCGGCAGTAGCGGGGCTATAAAAGGCTCCAGAGACCAGGTAAGGCCTCACAGCATCGGCGGGAAACTCGAACAGCAGCAGCGGGGCTATAAAAGGCTCCAGAGACCAGGTAAGGCCTCACAGCATCGGCAGGAAACTCGAGCGGCAGCAGCGGGGCTATAAAAGGCTCCAGAGACCAGTTAAGGCCTCAGAGCATCGGCAGGAAACTCGAGCGGCAGTAGCGGGGCTATAAAAGGCTCCAGAGACCAGGTAAGGCCTCAGAGCATCGGCGGGAAACTCGAGCGGCAGCAGCGGGGCTATAAAAGGCTCCAGAGACCAGGTAAGGCCTCAGAGCATCGGCAGGAAACTCGAGCGGCAGCAGCGGGGCTATAAAATGCTCCAGAGACCAGGTAAGGCCTCAGAGCATCGGCAGGAAACTCGAGCGGCAGCAGCGGGGCTATAAAAGGCTCCAGAGACCAGGTAAGGCCTCAGAGCATCGGCAGGAAACTCGAGCGGCAGCAGCGGGGCTATAAAATGCTCCAGAGACCAGGTAAGGCCTCAGAGCATCGGCAGGAAACTCGAGCGGCAGCAGCGGGGCTATAAAAGGCTCCAGAGACCAGGTAAGGCCTCAGAGCATCGGCAGGAAACTCGAGCGGCAGCAGCGGGGCTATAAAAGGCTCCAGAGACCAGGTAAGGCCTCAGAGCATCGGCGGGAAACTCGAGCGGCAGCAGCGGGGCTATAAAAGGCTCCAGAGACCAGGTAAGGCCTCAGAGCATCGGCGGGAAACTCGAGCGGCAGCAGCGGGGCTATAAAAGGCTCCAGAGACCAGGTAAGGCCTCAGAGCGTCGACGGGAAACTCGAGCGGCAGCAGCGGGGCTATAAAAGGCTCCAGAGACCAGGTAAGGCCTCAGAGCATCGGCGGGAAACTCGAGCGGCAGCAGCGGGGCTATAAAAGGCTCCAGAGACCAGGTAAGGCCTCAGAGCGTCGGCAGGAAACTCGAGCGGCAGTAGCGGGGCTATAAAAGGCTCCAGAGACCAGGTAAGGCCTCAGAGCGTCGGCGGGAAACTCGAGCGGCAGCAGCGGGGCTATAAAAGGCTCCAGAGACCAGGTAAGGCCTCAGAGCATCGGCAGGAAACTCGAGCGGCAGCAGCGGGGCTATAAAAGGCTCCAGAGACCAGGTAAGGCCTCAGAGCGTCGGCGGGAAACTCGAACAGCAGCAGCGGGGCTATAAAAGGCTCCAGAGACCAGGTAAGGCCTCAGAGCATCGGCAGGAAACTCGAGCGGCAGCAGCGGGGCTATAAAATGCTCCAGAGACCAGGTAAGGCCTCAGAGCATCGGCGGGAAACTCGAGCGGCAGCAGCGGGGCTATAAAATGCTCCAGAGACCAGGTAAGGCCTCAGAGCGTCGACGGGAAACTCGAGCGGCAGCAGCGGGGCTATAAAAGGCTCCAGAGACCAGGTAAGGCCTCAGAGCGTCGGCAGGAAACTCGAGCGGCAGCAGCGGGGCTATAAAAGGCTCCAGAGACCAGGTAAGGCCTCAGAGCATCGGCGGGAAACTCGAGCGGCAGCAGCGGGGCTATAAAAGGCTCCAGAGACCAGGTAAGGCCTCAGAGCGTCGGCGGGAAACTCGAGCGGCAGCAGCGGGGCTATAAAAGGCTCCAGAGACCAGGTAAGGCCTCAGAGCGTCGGCAGGAAACTCGAGCGGCAGCAGCGGGGCTATAAAAGGCTCCAGAGACCAGGTAAGGCCTCAGAGCGTCGGCAGGAAACTCGAGCGGCAGTAGCGGGGCTATAAAAGGCTCCAGAGACCAGGTAAGGCCTCAGAGCGTCGGCAGGAAACTCGAGCGGCAGCAGCGGGGCTATAAAAGGCTCCAGAGACCAGGTAAGGCCTCAGAGCGTCGGCAGGAAACTCGAGCGGCAGTAGCGGGGCTATAAAAGGCTCCAGAGACCAGGTAAGGCCTCAGAGCGTCGGCGGGAAACTCGAGCGGCAGCAGCGGGGCTATAAAAGGCTCCAGAGACCAGGTAAAGCCTCAGAGCGTCGGCGGGAAACTCGAGCGGCAGCAGCGGGGCTATAAAAGGCTCCAGAGACCAGGTAAAGCCTCAGAGAATCGGCAGGAAACTCGAGCAGCAGCGGGGCTATAAAAGGCTCCAGAGACCAGGTAAGGCCTCACAGCATCGGCAGGAAACTCGAGCGGCAGCAGCGGGGCTATAAAAGGCTCCAGAGACCAGGTAAGGCCTCACAGCATCGGCAGGAAACTCGAGCGGCAGCAGCGGGGCTATAAAAGGCTCCAGAGACCAGGTAAGGCCTCAGAGCATCGGCAGGAAACTCGAGCGGCAGCAGCGGGGCTATAAAAGGCTCCAGAGACCAGGTAAGGCCTCAGAGCATCGGCAGGAAACTCGAGCGGCAGCAGCGGGGCTATAAAAGGCTCCAGAGACCAGGTAAGGCCTCAGAGCGTCGGCGGGAAACTCGAGCGGCAGTAGCGGGGCTATAAAATGCTCCAGAGACCAGGTAAGGCCTCAGAGCGTCGGCAGGAAACTCGAGCGGCAGCAGCGGGGCTATAAAATGCTCCAGAGACCAGGTAAGGCCTCAGAGCATCGGCAGGAAACTCGAGCGGCAGCAGTGGGGCTATAAAAGGCTCCAGAGACCAGGTAAGGCCTCAGAGCATCGGCAGGAAACTCGAGCGGCAGCAGCGGGGCTATAAAACGCTCCAGAGACCAGGTAAGGCCTCAGAGCGTCGGCAGGAAACTCGAGCGGCAGTAGCGGGGCTATAAAAGGCTCCAGAGACCAGGTAAGGCCTCAGAGCATCGGCGGGAAACTCGAGCGGCAGCAGCGGGGCTATAAAAGGCTCCAGAGACCAGGTAAGGCCTCAGAGCGTCGGCGGGAAACTCGAGCAGCAGCAGCGGGGCTATAAAAGGCTCCAGAGACCAGGTAAGGCCTCAGAGCATCGGCAGGAAACTCGAGCAGCAGTAGCGGGGCTATAAAAGGCTCCAGAGACCAGGTAAGGCCTCAGAGCATCGGCGGGAAACTCGAGCGGCAGCAGCGGGGCTATAAAAGGCTCCAGAGACCAGGTAAGGCCTCAGAGCGTCGGCGGGAAACTCGAGCGGCAGCAGCGGGGCTATAAAAGGCTCCAGAGACCAGGTAAGGCCTCAGAGCATCGGCGGGAAACTCGAGCGGCAGCAGCGGGGCTATAAAAGGCTCCAGAGACCAGGTAAGGCCTCAGAGCGTCGACGGGAAACTCGAGCAGCAGCGGGGCTATAAAAGGCTCCAGAGACCAGGTAAGGCCTCAGAGCGTCGACGGGAAACTCGAGCAGCAGCGGGGCTATAAAAGGCTCCAGAGACCAGGTAAGGCCTCAGAGCATCGGCAGGAAACTCGAGCGGCAGCAGCGGGGCTATAAAAGGCTCCAGAGACCAGGTAAGGCCTCAGAGCGTCGACGGGAAACTCGAGCGGCAGCAGCGGGGCTATAAAAGGCTCCAGAGACCAGGTAAGGCCTCAGAGCATCGGCGGGAAACTCGAGCGGCAGCAGCGGGGCTATAAAAGGCTCCAGAGACCAGGTAAGGCCTCAGAGCGTCGGCAGGAAACTCGAGCAGCAGCAGCGGGGCTATAAAAGGCTCCAGAGACCAGGTAAGGCCTCAGAGCATCGGCAGGAAACTCGAGCGGCAGCAGCGGGGCTATAAAAGGCTCCAGAGACCAGGTAAGGCCTCAGAGCATCGGCAGGAAACTCGAGCGGCAGCAGCGGGGCTATAAAATGCTCCAGAGACCAGGTAAGGCCTCAGAGCATCGGCGGGAAACTCGAGCGGCAGCAGCGGGGCTATAAAAGGCTCCAGAGACCAGGTAAGGGCTCAGAGCGTCGGCGGGAAACTCGAGCGGCAGCAGCGGGGCTATAAAAGGCTCCAGAGACCAGGTAAGGCCTCAGAGCATCGGCGGGAAACTCGAGCAGCAGCGGGGCTATAAAAGGCTCCAGAGACCAGGTAAGGCCTCAGAGCATCGGCGGGAAACTCGAGCAGCAGCGGGGCTATAAAAGGCTCCAGAGACCAGGTAAAGCCTCAGAGCGTCGGCAGGAAACTCGAGCGGCAGTAGCGGGGCTATAAAAGGCTCCAGAGACCAGGTAAGGCCTCAGAGCGTCGGCAGGAAACTCGAGCGGCAGCAGCGGGGCTATAAAAGGCTCCAGAGACCAGGTAAGGCCTCAGAGCATCGGCGGGAAACTCGAGCGGCAGCAGCGGGGCTATAAAAGGCTCCAGAGACCAGGTAAGGCCTCAGAGCATCGGCGGGAAACTCGAGCGGCAGCAGCGGGGCTATAAAAGGCTCCAGAGACCAGGTAAGGCCTCAGAGCATCGGCGGGAAACTCGAGCGGCAGCAGCGGGGCTATAAAAGGCTCCAGAGACCAGGTAAGGCCTCAGAGCATCGGCAGGAAACTCGAGCGGCAGCAGCGGGGCTATAAAAGGCTCCAGAGACCAGGTAAGGCCTCAGAGCGTCGGCAGGAAACTCGAGCGGCAGTAGCGGGGCTATAAAAGGCTCCAGAGACCAGGTAAGGCCTCAGAGCATCGGCAGGAAACTCGAGCGGCAGCAGCGGGGCTATAAAAGGCTCCAGAGACCAGGTAAGGCCTCAGAGCGTCGGCAGGAAACTCGAGCGGCAGTAGCGGGGCTATAAAAGCTCCAGAGACCAGGTAAGGCCTCAGAGCGTCGGCAGGAAACTCGAGCGGCAGCAGCGGGGCTATAAAAGGCTCCAGAGACCAGGTAAGGCCTCAGAGCGTCGTCGGGAAACTCGAGCAGCAGCGGGGCTATAAAAGGCTCCAGAGACCAGGTAAGGCCTCAGAGCATCGGCGGGAAACTCGAGCGGCAGCAGCGGGGCTATAAAAGGCTCCAGAGACCAGGTAAGGCCTCAGAGCGTCGGCAGGAAACTCGAGCGGCAGCAGCGGGGCTATAAAAGGCTCCAGAGACCAGGTAAGGCCTCAGAGCATCGGCGGGAAACTCGAGCGGCAGCAGCGGGGCTATAAAAGGCTCCAGAGACCAGGTAAGGCCTCAGAGCATCGGCAGGAAACTCGAGCGGCAGCAGCGGGGCTATAAAAGGCTCCAGAGACCAGGTAAGGCCTCAGAGCGTCGGCAGGAAACTCGAGCGGCAGTAGCGGGGCTATAAAAGGCTCCAGAGACCAGGTAAGGCCTCAGAGCATCGGCAGGAAACTCGAGCGGCAGCAGCGGGGCTATAAAAGCTCCAGAGACCAGGTAAGGCCTCAGAGCATCGGCGGGAAACTCGAGCGGCAGCAGCGGGGCTATAAAAGGCTCCAGAGACCAGGTAAGGCCTCAGAGCGTCGTCGGGAAACTCGAGCAGCAGCGGGGCTATAAAAGGCTCCAGAGACCAGGTAAGGCCTCAGAGCGTCGACGGGAAACTCGAGCGGCAGCAGCGGGGCTATAAAAGGCTCCAGAGACCAGGTAAGGCCTCAGAGCATCGGCGGGAAACTCGAGCGGCAGTAGCGGGGCTATAAAAGGCTCCAGAGACCAGGTAAGGCCTCAGAGCGTCGGCAGGAAACTCGAGAGGCAGCAGCGGGGCTATAAAAGGCTCCAGAGACCAGGTAAGGCCTCAGAGCATCGGCAGGAAACTCGAGCGGCAGCAGCGGGGCTATAAAAGGCTCCAGAGACCAGGTAAGGCCTCAGAGCATCGGCGGGAAACTCGAGCAGCAGCGGGGCTATAAAAGGCTCCAGAGACCAGGTAAGGCCTCAGAGCATCGGCGGGAAACTCGAGCGGCAGCAGCGGGGCTATAAAAGGCTCCAGAGACCAGGTAAGGCCTCAGAGCATCGGCAGGAAACTCGAGCGGCAGCAGCGGGGCTATAAAAGGCTCCAGAGACCAGGTAAGGCCTCAGAGCGTCGACGGGAAACTCGAGCGGCAGCAGCGGGGCTATAAAAGGCTCCAGAGACCAGGTAAGGCCTCAGAGCGTCGACGGGAAACTCGAGCGGCAGCAGCGGGGCTATAAAAGGCTCCAGAGACCAGGTAAGGCCTCAGAGCATCGGCGGGAAACTCGAGCGGCAGTAGCGGGGCTATAAAAGGCTCCAGAGACCAGGTAAGGCCTCAGAGCGTCGGCAGGAAACTCGAGCGGCAGTAGCGGGGCTATAAAAGGCTCCAGAGACCAGGTAAGGCCTCAGAGCATCGGCGGGAAACTCGAGCGGCAGCAGCGGGGCTATAAAAGGCTCCAGAGACCAGGTAAGGCCTCAGAGCGTCGGCAGGAAACTCGAGCGGCAGTAGCGGGGCTATAAAAGGCTCCAGAGACCAGGTAAGGCCTCAGAGCATCGGCGGGAAACTCGAGCGGCAGTAGCGGGGCTATAAAAGGCTCCAGAGACCAGGTAAGGCCTCAGAGCATCGGCAGGAAACTCGAGCGGCAGCAGCGGGGCTATAAAAGGCTCCAGAGACCAGGTAAGGCCTCAGAGCATCGGCAGGAAACTCGAGCGGCAGCAGCGGGGCTATAAAAGGCTCCAGAGACCAGGTAAGGCCTCAGAGCATCGGCAGGAAACTCGAGCGGCAGCAGCGGGGCTATAAAAGGCTCCAGAGACCAGGTAAGGCCTCAGAGCATCGGCAGGAAACTCGAGCGGCAGTAGCGGGGCTATAAAAGGCTCCAGAGACCAGGTAAGGCCTCAGAGCGTCGACGGGAAACTCGAGCGGCAGCAGCGGGGCTATAAAAGGCTCCAGAGACCAGGTAAGGCCTCAGAGCGTCGGCAGGAAACTCGAGCGGCAGTAGCGGGGCTATAAAAGGCTCCAGAGACCAGGTAAGGCCTCAGAGCATCGGCGGGAAACTCGAGCGGCAGCAGCGGGGCTATAAAAGGCTCCAGAGACCAGGTAAGGCCTCAGAGCGTCGGCAGGAAACTCGAGCGGCAGTAGCGGGGCTATAAAAGGCTCCAGAGACCAGGTAAGGCCTCAGAGCGTCGGCAGGAAACTCGAGAGGCAGTAGCGGGGCTATAAAAGGCTCCAGAGACCAGGTAAAGCCTCAGAGCGTCGGCGGGAAACTCGAGCGGCAGTAGCGGGGCTATAAAAGGCTCCAGAGACCAGGTAAGGCCTCAGAGCGTCGGCAGGAAACTCGAGCGGCAGCAGCGGGGCTATAAAAGGCTCCAGAGACCAGGTAAGGCCTCAGAGCGTCGGCAGGAAACTCGAGCGGCAGCAGCGGGGCTATAAAAGGCTCCAGAGACCAGGTAAGGCCTCAGAGCGTCGGCGGGAAACTCGAGCGGCAGCAGCGGGGCTATAAAAGGCTCCAGAGACCAGGTAAGGCCTCAGAGCATCGGCAGGAAACTCGAGCGGCAGCAGCGGGGCTATAAAAGGCTCCAGAGACCAGGTAAGGCCTCAGAGCATCGGCAGGAAACTCGAGCGGCAGCAGCGGGGCTATAAAAGGCTCCAGAGACCAGGTAAGGCCTCAGAGCATCGGCAGGAAACTCGAGCGGCAGTAGCGGGGCTATAAAAGGCTCCAGAGACCAGGTAAGGCCTCAGAGCGTCGACGGGAAACTCGAGCGGCAGCAGCGGGGCTATAAAAGGCTCCAGAGACCAGGTAAGGCCTCAGAGCATCGGCGGGAAACTCGAGCGGCAGTAGCGGGGCTATAAAAGGCTCCAGAGACCAGGTAAGGCCTCAGAGCGTCGGCGGGAAACTCGAGCGGCAGCAGCGGGGCTATAAAAGGCTCCAGAGACCAGGTAAGGCCTCAGAGCGTCGGCGGGAAACTCGAGCGGCAGCAGCGGGGCTATAAAAGGCTCCAGAGACCAGGTAAGGCCTCAGAGCGTCGGCGGGAAACTCGAGCGGCAGCAGCGGGGCTATAAAAGGCTCCAGAGACCAGGTAAGGCCTCAGAGCATCGGCGGGAAACTCGAGCGGCAGCGGGGCTATAAAAGGCTCCAGAGACCAGGTAAGGCCTCAGAGCATCGGCAGGAAACTCGAGCGGCAGCAGCGGGGCTATAAAAGGCTCCAGAGACCAGGTAAGGCCTCAGAGCATCGGCGGGAAACTCGAGCGGCAGCGGGGCTATAAAAGGCTCCAGAGACCAGGTAAGGCCTCAGAGCATCGGCAGGAAACTCGAGCGGCAGCAGCGGGGCTATAAAAGGCTCCAGAGACCAGGTAAGGCCTCAGAGCGTCGACGGGAAACTCGAGCAGCAGCGGGGCTATAAAAGGCTCCAGAGACCAGGTAAGGCCTCAGAGCGTCGACGGGAAACTCGAGCAGCAGCGGGGCTATAAAAGGCTCCAGAGACCAGGTAAAGCCTCAGAGCGTCGGCAGGAAACTCGAGCAGCAGCGGGGCTATAAAAGGCTCCAGAGACCAGGTAAGGCCTCAGAGCATCGGCGGGAAACTCGAGCGGCAGCAGCGGGGCTATAAAAGGCTCCAGAGACCAGGTAAGGCCTCAGAGCGTCGGCGGGAAACTCGAGCGGCAGTAGCGGGGCTATAAAAGGCTCCAGAGACCAGGTAAGGCCTCAGAGCGTCGACGGGAAACTCGAGCAGCAGCAGCGGGGCTATAAAAGGCTCCAGAGACCAGGTAAAGCCTCAGAGCGTCGGCAGGAAACTCGAGCAGCAGCGGGGCTATAAAAGGCTCCAGAGACCAGGTAAGGCCTCAGAGCGTCGGCAGGAAACTCGAGCGGCAGCAGCGGGGCTATAAAAGGCTCCAGAGACCAGGTAAGGCCTCAGAGCGTCGGCAGGAAACTCGAGCGGCAGTAGCGGGGCTATAAAAGGCTCCAGAGACCAGGTAAGGCCTCAGAGCGTCGGCGGGAAACTCGAGCAGCAGCAGCGGGGCTATAAAAGGCTCCAGAGACCAGGTAAGGCCTCAGAGCGTCGGCGGGAAACTCGAGCAGCAGTAGCGGGGCTATAAAAGGCTCCAGAGACCAGGTAAAGCCTCAGAGCATCGGCGGGAAACTCGAGCGGCAGTAGCGGGGCTATAAAATGCTCCAGAGACCAGGTAAGGCCTCAGAGCATCGGCAGGAAACTCGAGCGGCAGCAGCGGGGCTATAAAAGGCTCCAGAGACCAGGTAAGGCCTCAGAGCGTCGGCAGGAAACTCGAGCGGCAGCAGCGGGGCTATAAAAGGCTCCAGAGACCAGGTAAGGCCTCAGAGCGTCGGCAGGAAACTCGAGCGGCAGTAGCGGGGCTATAAAAGCTCCAGAGACCAGGTAAGGCCTCAGAGCATCGGCGGGAAACTCGAGCGGCAGCAGCGGGGCTATAAAAGGCTCCAGAGACCAGGTAAGGCCTCAGAGCGTCGTCGGGAAACTCGAGCAGCAGCGGGGCTATAAAAGGCTCCAGAGACCAGGTAAGGCCTCAGAGCGTCGACGGGAAACTCGAGCGGCAGCAGCGGGGCTATAAAAGGCTCCAGAGACCAGGTAAGGCCTCAGAGCGTCGACGGGAAACTCGAGCGGCAGCAGCGGGGCTATAAAAGGCTCCAGAGACCAGGTAAGGCCTCAGAGCATCGGCGGGAAACTCGAGCGGCAGCAGCGGGGCTATAAAAGGCTCCAGAGACCAGGTAAGGGCTCAGAGCATCGGCGGGAAACTCGAGCGGCAGTAGCGGGGCTATAAAAGGCTCCAGAGACCAGGTAAGGCCTCAGAGCATCGGCAGGAAACTCGAGCGGCAGTAGCGGGGCTATAAAAGGCTCCAGAGACCAGGTAAGGCCTCAGAGCATCGGCGGGAAACTCGAGCAGCAGCGGGGCTATAAAAGGCTCCAGAGACCAGGTAAGGCCTCAGAGCATCGGCAGGAAACTCGAGCGGCAGCAGCGGGGCTATAAAAGGCTCCAGAGACCAGGTAAGGCCTCAGAGCATCGGCAGGAAACTCGAGCGGCAGTAGCGGGGCTATAAAAGGCTCCAGAGACCAGGTAAGGCCTCAGAGCGTCGACGGGAAACTCGAGCGGCAGCAGCGGGGCTATAAAAGGCTCCAGAGACCAGGTAAGGCCTCAGAGCGTCGGCAGGAAACTCGAGCGGCAGCAGCGGGGCTATAAAAGGCTCCAGAGACCAGGTAAGGCCTCAGAGCGTCGGCGGGAAACTCGAGCAGCAGCGGGGCTATAAAAGGCTCCAGAGACCAGGTAAGGCCTCAGAGCGTCGACGGGAAACTCGAGCGGCAGCAGCGGGGCTATAAAAGGCTCCAGAGACCAGGTAAGGCCTCAGAGCATCGGCGGGAAACTCGAGCGGCAGCAGCGGGGCTATAAAAGGCTCCAGAGACCAGGTAAAGCCTCAGAGCGTCGGCAGGAAACTCGAGCGGCAGCAGCGGGGCTATAAAAGGCTCCAGAGACCAGGTAAGGCCTCAGAGCATCGGCAGGAAACTCGAGCGGCAGCAGCGGGGCTATAAAAGGCTCCAGAGACCAGGTAAGGCCTCAGAGCATCGGCAGGAAACTCGAGCGGCAGCAGCGGGGCTATAAAAGGCTCCAGAGACCAGGTAAGGCCTCAGAGCGTCGGCAGGAAACTCGAGCGGCAGCAGCGGGGCTATAAAAGGCTCCAGAGACCAGGTAAGGCCTCAGAGCATCGGCGGGAAACTCGAGCGGCAGCAGCGGGGCTATAAAAGGCTCCAGAGACCAGGTAAGGCCTCAGAGCGTCGTCGGGAAACTCGAGCAGCAGCGGGGCTATAAAAGGCTCCAGAGACCAGGTAAGGCCTCAGAGCATCGGCGGGAAACTCGAGCGGCAGCAGCGGGGCTATAAAAGGCTCCAGAGACCAGGTAAGGCCTCAGAGCATCGGCGGGAAACTCGAGCGGCAGTAGCGGGGCTATAAAAGGCTCCAGAGACCAGGTAAGGCCTCAGAGCATCGGCAGGAAACTCGAGCGGCAGCAGCGGGGCTATAAAAGGCTCCAGAGACCAGGTAAGGCCTCAGAGCATCGGCAGGAAACTCGAGCGGCAGCAGCGGGGCTATAAAAGGCTCCAGAGACCAGGTAAGGCCTCAGAGCGTCGGCAGGAAACTCGAGCGGCAGTAGCGGGGCTATAAAAGGCTCCAGAGACCAGGTAAGGCCTCAGAGCATCGGCAGGAAACTCGAGCGGCAGCAGCGGGGCTATAAAAGGCTCCAGAGACCAGGTAAGGCCTCAGAGCATCGGCGGGAAACTCGAGCAGCAGCGGGGCTATAAAAGGCTCCAGAGACCAGGTAAGGCCTCAGAGCGTCGACGGGAAACTCGAGCGGCAGCAGCGGGGCTATAAAAGGCTCCAGAGACCAGGTAAGGGCTCAGAGCGTCGGCGGGAAACTCGAGCGGCAGTAGCGGGGCTATAAAAGGCTCCAGAGACCAGGTAAGGCCTCAGAGCGTCGGCGGGAAACTCGAGCGGCAGCAGCGGGGCTATAAAAGGCTCCAGAGACCAGGTAAGGCCTCAGAGCATCGGCAGGAAACTCGAGCAGCAGCAGCGGGGCTATAAAAGGCTCCAGAGACCAGGTAAGGCCTCAGAGCGTCGGCAGGAAACTCGAGCGGCAGCAGCGGGGCTATAAAAAGCTCCAGAGACCAGGTAAGGCCTCAGAGCGTCGGCGGGAAACTCGAGCAGCAGCGGGGCTATAAAAGGCTCCAGAGACCAGGTAAGGTCTCAGAGCATCGGCGGGAAACTCGAGCGGCAGCAGCGGGGCTATAAAAGGCTCCAGAGACCAGGTAAGGCCTCACAGCATCGGCGGGAAACTCGAGCGGCAGCAGCGGGGCTATAAAATGCTCCAGAGACCAGGTAAGGCCTCAGAGCATCGGCAGGAAACTCGAGCGGCAGCAGCGGGGCTATAAAAGGCTCCAGAGACCAGGTAAGGTCTCAGAGCATCGGCAGGAAACTCGAGCGGCAGCAGCGGGGCTATAAAAGGCTCCAGAGACCAGGTAAGGCCTCAGAGCGTCGACGGGAAACTCGAGCGGCAGCAGCGGGGCTATAAAAGGCTCCAGAGACCAGGTAAGGCCTCAGAGCGTCGGCGGGAAACTCGAGCGGCAGTAGCGGGGCTATAAAAGGCTCCAGAGACCAGGTAAAGCCTCAGAGCGTCGGCGGGAAACTCGAGCGGCAGCAGCGGGGCTATAAAAGGCTCCAGAGACCAGGTAAGGCCTCAGAGCGTCGGCGGGAAACTCGAGCGGCAGTAGCGGGGCTATAAAAGGCTCCAGAGACCAGGTAAGGCCTCACAGCATCGGCGGGAAACTCGAACAGCAGCAGTGGGGCTATAAAAGGCTCCAGAGACCAGGTAAGGCCTCACAGCATCGGCAGGAAACTCGAGCGGCAGCAGCGGGGCTATAAAAGGCTCCAGAGACCAGGTAAGGTCTCAGAGCATCGGCAGGAAACTCGAGCGGCAGCAGCGGGGCTATAAAAGGCTCCAGAGACCAGGTAAGGTCTCAGAGCATCGGCAGGAAACTCGAGCGGCAGCAGCGGGGCTATAAAAGGCTCCAGAGACCAGGTAAGGCCTGAGAGCATCGGCAGGAAACTCGAGCGGCAGCAGCGGGGCTATAAAAGGCTCCAGAGACCAGGTAAGGCCTCAGAGCATCGGCGGGAAACTCGAGCGGCAGCAGCGGGGCTATAAAAGGCTCCAGAGACCAGGTAAGGCCTCAGAGCGTCGGCGGGAAACTCGAGCGGCAGCAGTGGGGCTATAAAAGGCTCCAGAGACCAGGTAAGGCCTCAGAGCATCGGCAGGAAACTCGAGCGGCAGAGCGGGGCTATAAAAGGCTCCAGAGACCAGGTAAGGCCTGAGAGCATCGGCGGGAAACTCGAGCGGCAGCAGCGGGGCTATAAAAGGCTCCAGAGACCAGGTAAGGCCTCAGAGCATCGGCAGGAAACTCGAGCGGCAGCAGCGGGGCTATAAAAGGCTCCAGAGACCAGGTAAGGCCTCAGAGCGTCGGCGGGAAACTCGAGCAGCAGCGGGGCTATAAAAGGCTCCAGAGACCAGGTAAGGCCTCAGAGCATCGGCAGGAAACTCGAGCGGCAGTAGCGGGGCTATAAAAGGCTCCAGAGACCAGGTAAGGCCTCAGAGCGTCGACGGGAAACTCGAGCGGCAGCAGCGGGGCTATAAAAGGCTCCAGAGACCAGGTAAGGCCTCAGAGCATCGGCGGGAAACTCGAGCGGCAGCAGCGGGGCTATAAAAGGCTCCAGAGACCAGGTAAGGCCTCAGAGCGTCGGCAGGAAACTCGAGCGGCAGCGGGGCTATAAAAGGCTCCAGAGACCAGGTAAGGCCTCAGAGCATCGGCGGGAAACTCGAGCAGTAGCAGCGGGGCTATAAAAGGCTCCAGAGACCAGGTAAGGCCTCAGAGCGTCGGCAGGAAACTCGAGCGGCAGCAGCGGGGCTATAAAAGGCTCCAGAGACCAGGTAAGGCCTCAGAGCATCGGCGGGAAACTCGAGCGGCAGTAGCGGGGCTATAAAAGGCTCCAGAGACCAGGTAAGGCCTCAGAGCGTCGGCGGGAAACTCGAGCGGCAGCAGCGGGGCTATAAAAGGCTCCAGAGACCAGGTAAGGCCTCAGAGCATCGGCAGGAAACTCGAGCAGCAGCGGGGCTATAAAAGGCTCCAGAGACCAGGTAAGGCCTCAGAGCATCGGCAGGAAACTCGAGCGGCAGCAGCGGGGCTATAAAAGGCTCCAGAGACCAGGTAAGGCCTCAGAGCATCGGCGGGAAACTCGAGCGGCAGCAGCGGGGCTATAAAAGCTCCAGAGACCAGGTAAGGCCTCAGAGCATCGGCAGGAAACTCGAGCGGCAGCAGCGGGGCTATAAAAAGCTCCAGAGACCAGGTAAGGCCTCAGAGCGTCGACGGGAAACTCGAGCGGCAGCAGCGGGGCTATAAAAGCTCCAGAGACCAGGTAAGGCCTCAGAGCATCGGCAGGAAACTCGAGCGGCAGCAGCGGGGCTATAAAAGGCTCCAGAGACCAGGTAAGGCCTCAGAGCATCGGCAGGAAACTCGAGCGGCAGCAGCGGGGCTATAAAAGGCTCCAGAGACCAGGTAAGGCCTCAGAGCGTCGGCAGGAAACTCGAGCGGCAGCAGCGGGGCTATAAAAGGCTCCAGAGACCAGGTAAGGCCTCAGAGCGTCGGCAGGAAACTCGAGCGGCAGCAGCGGGGCTATAAAAGCTCCAGAGACCAGGTAAGGCCTCAGAGCATCGGCAGGAAACTCGAGCGGCAGCAGCGGGGCTATAAAAGGCTCCAGAGACCAGGTAAGGCCTCAGAGCGTCGGCAGGAAACTCGAGCGGCAGCAGCGGGGCTATAAAAGCTCCAGAGACCAGGTAAGGCCTCAGAGCATCGGCAGGAAACTCGAGCGGCAGCAGCGGGGCTATAAAAGGCTCCAGAGACCAGGTAAGGCCTCAGAGCATCGGCAGGAAACTCGAGCGGCAGCAGCGGGGCTATAAAAGGCTCCAGAGACCAGGTAAGGCCTCACAGCATCGGCAGGAAACTCGAGCGGCAGCAGCGGGGCTATAAAAGGCTCCAGAGACCAGGTAAGGCCTCAGAGCATCGGCGGGAAACTCGAGCGGCAGCAGCGGGGCTATAAAAGGCTCCAGAGACCAGGTAAGGCCTCAGAGCATCGGCAGGAAACTCGAGCGGCAGTAGCGGGGCTATAAAAGGCTCCAGAGACCAGGTAAGGCCTCAGAGCATCGGCGGGAAACTCGAGCGGCAGCAGCGGGGCTATAAAAGGCTCCAGAGACCAGGTAAGGCCTCAGAGCGTCGGCAGGAAACTCGAGCGGCAGCAGCGGGGCTATAAAAGGCTCCAGAGACCAGGTAAGGCCTCAGAGCGTCGGCGGGAAACTCGAGCGGCAGCAGCGGGGCTATAAAAGGCTCCAGAGACCAGGTAAGGCCTCAGAGCGTCGGCGGGAAACTCGAGCGGCAGTAGCGGGGCTATAAAAGGCTCCAGAGACCAGGTAAGGCCTCAGAGCATCGACGGGAAACTCGAACAGCAGTAGCGGGGCTATAAAAAGCTCCAGAGACCAGGTAAGGCCTCAGAGCGTCGGCAGGAAACTCGAACAGCAGCAGCGGGGCTATAAAAGGCTCCAGAGACCAGGTAAGGCCTCAGAGCGTCGGCAGGAAACTCGAACAGCAGTAGCGGGGCTATAAAAGGCTCCAGAGACCAGGTAAGGCCTCAGAGCGTCGGCAGGAAACTCGAGCGGCAGTAGCGGGGCTATAAAAGGCTCCAGAGACCAGGTAAAGCCTCAGAGCGTCGGCAGGAAACTCGAACAGCAGTAGCGGGGCTATAAAAGGCTCCAGAGACCAGGTAAGGCCTCAGAGCGTCGGCAGGAAACTCGAACAGCAGTAGCGGGGCTATAAAAGGCTCCAGAGACCAGGTAAGGCCTCAGAGCATCGGCAGGAAACTCGAGCGGCAGCAGCGGGGCTATAAAAGGCTCCAGAGACCAGGTAAGGCCTGAGAGCATCGGCGGGAAACTCGAGCGGCAGCAGCGGGGCTATAAAAGGCTCCAGAGACCAGGTAAGGCCTCAGAGCGTCGGCAGGAAACTCGAGCGGCAGCAGCGGGGCTATAAAAGGCTCCAGAGACCAGGTAAGGCCTCAGAGCATCGGCAGGAAACTCGAGCGGCAGCAGCGGGGCTATAAAAGGCTCCAGAGACCAGGTAAGGCCTCAGAGCGTCGGCGGGAAACTCGAGCAGCAGCGGGGCTATAAAAGGCTCCAGAGACCAGGTAAGGCCTCAGAGCGTCGGCAGGAAACTCGAGCGGCAGTAGCGGGGCTATAAAAGGCTCCAGAGACCAGGTAAGGCCTCAGAGCATCGGCAGGAAACTCGAGCGGCAGCAGCGGGGCTATAAAAGGCTCCAGAGACCAGGTAAGGCCTCAGAGCATCGGCAGGAAACTCGAGCGGCAGTAGCGGTGCTATAAAAGGCTCCAGAGACCAGGTAAGGCCTCAGAGCATCGGCAGGAAACTCGAGCGGCAGCAGCGGGGCTATAAAAGGCTCCAGAGACCAGGTAAGGCCTCAGAGCGTCGGCAGGAAACTCGAGCGGCAGCAGCGGGGCTATAAAAGGCTCCAGAGACCAGGTAAGGCCTCAGAGCATCGGCAGGAAACTCGAGCGGCAGCAGCGGGGCTATAAAAGGCTCCAGAGACCAGGTAAGGCCTCAGAGCATCGGCAGGAAACTCGAGCGGCAGTAGCGGGGCTATAAAAGGCTCCAGAGACCAGGTAAGGCCTCAGAGCGTCGGCAGGAAACTCGAGCGGCAGTAGCGGGGCTATAAAAGGCTCCAGAGACCAGGTAAGGCCTCAGAGCGTCGGCAGGAAACTCGAGCGGCAGCAGCGGGGCTATAAAAGGCTCCAGAGACCAGGTAAGGCCTCAGAGCATCGGCGGGAAACTCGAGCGGCAGTAGCGGGGCTATAAAAGGCTCCAGAGACCAGGTAAGGCCTCAGAGCATCGGCGGGAAACTCGAGCGGCAGCAGCGGGGCTATAAAAGGCTCCAGAGACCAGGTAAGGCCTCAGAGCGTCGGCGGGAAACTCGAGCGGCAGCAGCGGGGCTATAAAAGGCTCCAGAGACCAGGTAAGGCCTCAGAGCGTCGGCAGGAAACTCGAGCGGCAGCAGCGGGGCTATAAAAGGCTCCAGAGACCAGGTAAGGCCTCAGAGCGTCGGCAGGAAACTCGAGCGGCAGCAGCGGGGCTATAAAAGGCTCCAGAGACCAGGTAAGGCCTCAGAGCGTCGGCAGGAAACTCGAGCGGCAGCAGCGGGGCTATAAAAGGCTCCAGAGACCAGGTAAGGCCTCAGAGCGTCGGCAGGAAACTCGAGCGGCAGCAGCGGGGCTATAAAAGGCTCCAGAGACCAGGTAAGGCCTCAGAGCGTCGGCAGGAAACTCGAGCGGCAGCAGCGGGGCTATAAAAGGCTCCAGAGACCAGGTAAGGCCTCAGAGCGTCGGCAGGAAACTCGAGCGGCAGCAGCGGGGCTATAAAAAGCTCCAGAGACCAGGTAAGGCCTCAGAGCGTCGGCGGGAAACTCGAGCGGCAGCAGCGGGGCTATAAAAAGCTCCAGAGACCAGGTAAGGCCTCAGAGCGTCGGCAGGAAACTCGAGCGGCAGCAGCGGGGCTATAAAATGCTCCAGAGACCAGGTAAGGCCTCAGAGCATCGGCAGGAAACTCGAGCGGCAGCAGCGGGGCTATAAAAGGCTCCAGAGACCAGGTAAGGCCTCAGAGCGTCGGCAGGAAACTCGAGCGGCAGCAGCGGGGCTATAAAAGGCTCCAGAGACCAGGTAAGGCCTCAGAGCGTCGGCAGGAAACTCGAGCGGCAGCAGCGGGGCTATAAAAAGCTCCAGAGACCAGGTAAGGCCTCACTAATCTCCGAACTCGGAACTCAAAGGGAAGGAGAGAGGTAAAAAGAAATCGAAGTGTGACGTCACCAGAAAGCAGGTAAGTGATTGGTTGGTGAGTATTTCTCTCTTTTTAAACTTAAACTCTGTGGTTTATAGTTTCTAAGGTGTGATATTCATCATCTAGTTTGTTTGTAAACCAGAGCCCTTAAATATATCATTTAGTTGTAAGGCAACTTCAATTCTGTGGTTTATATTTTCTAGGGTCTCTCTGGTGTAGCGGGGACTTCTGCCATACAAGCGCCCTAGAGTATATCTTTAATTGGTGGCATTGAATTAATTTAAATTAATTAAAGGGTAAGTCATGTCAGGACAGCCCAGCCCTGTGTTATGCTCCACCTGCGCTATGTGGGAATTCAGGGACACTGCCGGTGTCCCTGACGACCATGTGTGCTGGAAATGTATCCAACTGCAGCTACTAGCAGACCGCATTGAGGTGCTGGAGCTGCGGATGGATGAGTTTTGGAGCATTCGCGATGCTGAGAGGGTCGTGGATAACATGTTTAGTGAGTTGGTCACACCGCAGGTAAGGGCTGCACAGGCAGAAGGGAAATGGGTGACCATTAGGCGGAGCAGTAGAAGCAGGCAGGTAGTGCAGGGGACCCCTGTGGCCATCCCCCTCTCAAATAGGTATACCAATTTGGATACTGTTGAGGGGGATGACTTACCAGGGGAAGGCAGCAGCAGCCAACTTCCTGGCACCAGGGGTGCTTCTGCTGCTCAGGAAGGGAGGAAAAAGAGTGGGAGAGCAATAGTGGTAGGGGATTCTATCGTAAGGGGAACAGATAGGCGTTTCTGTGGCCGTAGACGTGACTCCAGGATGGTTTGTTGCCTCCCTGGTGCCAGGGTGAAGGATGTCGCTGAACGGCTGCAGGGCATTCTGAAGGGGGAGGGTGAACAGTCAGAGGTCATGGTTCACATTGGGACCAACGACATGGGTAGGAAGAGGGATAAGGTCCTGCAGCAAGAATTTAGGGAGCTAGGTAGCAGATTAAAGAGCAGGACCTCAAAGTTTGTAATCTCTGGATTACTCCCGGTGCCACATGCTGGTGAGTATAGGAATAGGAGGATAGAGCAGATGAATGCGTGGCTAAAGAGTTGGTGCAGGAGGGAGGGCTTTAGTTTCCTGGATCACTGGGTCTGCTTCTGGGGAAGGTGGGACTTGTACAAGTCGGACGGGTTGCACCTGAACCAGAACGGGACAAATATCCTTGCGGGGAGGTTTGCTAGTACTGTTGGAGGGGGTTTAAACTAACTTGGCAGGGGGATGGAATACGGAGTGGAGCTATAATAGGGGGTGATGTACAGCCAAATATAGAGGAAAAAACAAGTCAGCTTGGAAGGCAGAGCAAATATGTAACGGCACAAGGGAGTAGGGCAAGGCTGGATGGCATTTATTTTAATGCAAGGAGTCTTGCGAATAAGGTGGATGAACTGAAGGTGTTGATGAACACATGGGTGTATGATATTGTTGCTATTACGGAGACATGGTTGAGAGAGGGGCAAGACTGGCAGCTCAATATTCCGGGGTATAGAATCTTCAGGCGAGACAGAGGAGGGGGGGGTAAAAGAGGAGGGGGTGTCGCAATATTAATTAAGGAGTCAATTACTGCTGTAAGGAGGGATAATATATTAACACGTTCATCTAATGAGGCCATATGGGTAGAACTTAAAAACAAAAAGGGGGCAAGCACTTTGCTGGGAGTGTACTATAGGCCCCCAAACAGTCAGGGGGAGATAGAGGAACAGATATGTAGGCAAATCTCCGAGCAATGTGCAAATAATAGGGTAATAATAGTGGGGGATTTCAACTTCCCCAATATTCTGGGATAGTCAGAGTGTGAAAGGCTTAGAGGGTGCAGAATTCTTAAAGTGCATCCAGGAGAGCTTTTTGAGTCAGCATGTAGAAAGTCCTACAAGAGAGGGGGCGGTACTGGACCTAATTCTAGGGAATGTGGCCGGGCAAGTGGTAGAAGTGTTAGTAGGTGAGCACTTTGGTGACAGTGACCATAATTCGGTGAGATTTAAGGTAGTCATGGAAAAGGACAGAGATGGACCAGAAATAAAGGTTCTAAATTGGGGAAAGGCCGATTTTAATATGATAAGGCAGGATCTGGCCAAAGTGGACTGGGATAAGCTACTTGTAGGAAAATCCACATCGGAGCAATGGGAGTCTTTCAGAAAGGAAATTGAGAGAGTACAATGGCAACATGTTCCCGTAAAGGTCAAGGGTGGGACCAACAAGCACAGGGAACCTTGGATGTCAAGTGATATACGAGAATGGATTAGGAAAAAAAGGGGGGCTTTTGGCAGATACAAAGGACTAAAGACAAAGGAAGCCCTAGAGGAGTATAAAAAGTGCAGGGGGATACTTAAAAAAGAAATTAGGAGAGCGAGGAGGGGCCATGAAATAACACTGGCGAGCAAAATAAAGGAAAATCCTAAGGTGTTTTATAAGTATATTAAGGGCAAGAGGATAACTAGGGAAAGAGCAGGGCCCATTAGGGACCAAAGTGGCAATCTGTGTGTGGAGCCAGAAGATGTAGGTGGTGTTTTAAATGAATTTTTTGCATCTGTGGAGAAGGACGATGTAGACATAGAAATCGGGCAGGGGGACTGTGATATACTTGAACATATTAGCATCGAGAGGGAGGAGGTACTAGTGGTTTTAGCAGGCCTAAAATTGGATAAATCCCCAGGCCAGGACGAGATGTATCCCAGGCTGCTGTGTGAGGCAAAGGAGGAGATTGCAGGGGCTCTGACACAAATTTTCAAAACCTCTCTGGCCACAGGGGATTTGCCAGAGGACTGGAGAACAGCTAATGTAGTACCATTATTCAAGCAAGGTAGCAGGGATAAACCAGGGAATTACAGGCCAGTGAGCCTAACATCAGTGGTAGGGAAATTATTGGAAAAAATTCTGAGGGACAGAATTAGTCTCCACTTGGAGAGGCAAGGATTAATCAGGAATAGTCAGCATGGCTTTGTCAAGGGAAGATCATGTCTGACCAATTTGATTGAATTTTTCGAGGGGGCGACTAGGTGTGTGGATGAGGGTATTGCAGTGGATGTGGTATACATGGATTTCAGTAAGGCTTTCAATAAAGTCCCACACAGGAGACTGGTCAAGAAGGTAAGAGCCCATGGGATCCAGGGTGCCTTGGCACATTGGATCCAAAACTGGCTTAGTGGCAGAAGGCAGAGGGTGATGGTCGAAGGTTGTTTTTGTGACTGGAAGCCTGTGTCCAGTGGGGTACCGCAGGGATCGGTGCTGGGTCCCTTGATGTTTGTAGTCTACATTAATGATTTGGATGTGAATGTAAAAGGTATGATCAGTAAGTTCGCAGATGACACGAAAATTGGTGGAGTGGTAAATAGCGAGGAGGGTAGCCTCAGTCTGCAGGACGATATAGAGCGGTTGGTGAGATGGGCGGAACAGTGGCTAATGGAATTTAACCCTGAAAAGTGTGAGGTGATGCATTTTGGAGGGACTAACAAGGCAAGGGAATACACAATGAATGGTAAGACCCTAGGAAAGACAGAGGATCAGAGGGAACTTGGTGTGCTTGTACATAGATCCCTGAAGGCAGCAGAACAGGTGGATAAGGTGGTTAAAAAGGCATATGGGATACTTGCCTTCATTAGCCCAGGCATAGAATATAAGAGCAGGGAGGTTATGATGGAGCTGTACAAAACGCTGGTTAGGCCACAGCTGGAATACTGTGTGCAGTTCTGGTCGCCACACTATAGGAAGGATGTGATTGCTTTGGAGAGGATGCAGAGGAGATTCACCAGGATGTTACCTGGGCTGGAGCGCTTCAGCTATGAGGAAAGACTGGACAGGCTGGGGTTGTTTTCCTTGGAGCAGAGAAGGCTGAGGGGGGACCCGATTGAGGTGTACAAAATTATGAGGGGCATAGATAGGGTGGATAGAAAGGAACTTTTTCCCTTAGTAAAGGGGTCAATAACAAGGGGGCATAGATTCAAGGTAAGGGGCAGGAGGTTTAGAGGGGATTTGAGGAAGAACTTTTTCACCCAAAGGGTGGTTGGAATCTGGAACTCACTGCCTGAAAGGGTGGTAGAGGCAGGAACCCTCACAATATTCAAGAAGCATTTGGATGAGCACTTGAAATGCCATAGCATACAAGGCTACGGACCAAATGCTGGAAAATGAGATTAGATTAGACAGGGCTTGATGGCCGGCGCGGACACGATGGGCCGAAGGGCCTCTTTCTGTGCTGTATAACTCTATGACTCTATGACTTATCGCCGAACGCTATGTCCGATGGGGTCAGGGGGGCCTACCTGCGGCCGGGGAGGCGCAATTTAAAGGCGAGGTGCGGGGCGGCCATTTTTGTTGCCGGCCACCTGCCAGCACCTGCCTGCGCTCCTGTCCCAGACCTCCTGAAACGCGCCCCCCCCCCCCCGCGGAGTGCTGGCTGCGCTCCAAGAGCCCGGCACTTCTCTTGAGTGCTGGGCTCTTTTGCCTGCACTCCCGATCCCCGGGGGCCCAGCTGGGCCCCAGGTCGCGCTGCACAAGGCCCCTTCCCTTTAAGAAGGGGAGGAAGGCCTGCAATACCGCAGCGCGACGTGCCACAGCGTGTGGTGCTGCGGCACATAACGCCACTATATTGACTCTCAGCGCCCCAAGAGGGATGCGGGGCAGTTCCAGTAGCGCCCCGCTTCCCTCTTGGGGCGCAACCACCCAATTTCTGGCGCGGGGATGCTAATTTTTCCAGGGCGCTACATTTAGCACCCCGGCAAAGTTATTGGGGCGCTACTCAATTTTTAGCCCCAACTCTTTCACTATGGGGAGCACATGCCGGTGTTACCTTGTTAAGGTTTGGTAATCGATCGTGAACTGCCAGCTTCCTTCTGGTTTCTTAACAGGGCAAATTGGTGAATTAGTCGTAAAAGTGCCCAACTATATAACACCATGCTGTAGCAATGCATGGTGTGTAGTGCTAACTGACTCTCAGCTGGAATGAGGTACTGTTTTAATTTAACATGGGCCGACCTGTTAACCACCTCCTCCTTTGTCAAACGTCCACAATCGTGCTTGTGAGTAGCAAACACAGCCTGATACAAAGTTAACATGGCTCGTATGTTGAGGTGTGTGTGTGTAACTACCTTGTATATCTCGGGCTTTTAATTGCAACAACAGTATGCGTGTCCGAAACCACTCTGACGTGAGGATTTCCTTTCCCAAACCAATTCCCTTTTGAAAGTTACTACTTCTTTGTGCTAAATTGTATCTGCCATGTGTCTGCCCATTTTGCCAGTCTGTTTATGTCTGCCTGAAGACTGTAAAGCACTTTGGGACATCCTGAGGTTGTGAAAGGTACTATATAAATGCGTCTTTCTTTTAAAGGGCAAAGGAAAATGCAGGAGAGCTAGTGACAAAAGGGAAAGGTGATGCCCAGAAATAGTACCAGGGCTTTGTGAGGTGGAAATAAAGGAGAGTGACCGCATATAGCAATGGATAGCAGAAAGTACAAATGGAGGGCTTATCCCCTAACAGATAAGCAGCAATTCATAACCTAACAAGTATCAAATTATGATTAGGTGTGTGTAAAATATCTGCATATTACCTGAATGATAATATCAAATTGAATTATAGAACAATACAGCACAGAAGGAGACCATTCAACCCATCGTGCCTGTGCCTACTCTTTGAAAGAGCTATCCAATTAGTCCCACTCTCCTGCCCATTCAAATTAGCTCTAAAAAAATTTACTTTCAAATATTTATTGTTATAAAGATGATTATATTTCATTCGCTGTTGAAATCAAGTCAACATGACTGAGTGTTGAATGACATGTGGGTTGCTGATATTTAATCCTGTTACCAGTTAGATCGGAGCTCCGCGTCGCCCCAGCTCCGATAGCGAGGGTTGCCAAAAAGTGACTGATCTCCAGCGCTTCCTCCTCTGCAGTTGTGAGCTGGGAAATGTGTGGAGGCTCACCTCTGGTTCTCTCCCTTTCCCTCGTGTTCTGTGATCTCTTCTCCTGCAACAGGGAAAGAACAGACCTATGAGTGACTGTAACGGCATGTGTTCACCTGATGGATGGAGTGCATTTGGTGAGGGCGACTATCAGGGAGAGGCTGGAAATTGCATAAGATGGGGATATGAGGAAGTGCATAGAAAGAGAAGGTTAGGTGCATTTGGAAGATAAGTAGGTGTGAGGAGTGATTTGATGGAATAGGCTTTGTAAGGCAGAGTGAAGGGATGAATGTGCAACTGTACTCACCTTTCCTGACCTGGTTAGACCATTAAATCACTTCCTGCACTGAATCCATGAGCGTGGCACCTAAGTGAGGCTGCTCACCTCCTGGGCCACCTCCAGCCATACCTTTTTTGTCAGCAGCAGGTCTCCATTATCTCCATCCTTACTTCCCTCAGCAAAAGTCACCCAGTCCGAATGCATCCCATTCGGACTGGGTGACTTTTGCACTTTGAGCACTGCCAGCCTTTTAAGTACCTCCACTTTATCTATTTTTAACCCATCCAGTTTCTCTACTATCTCCTCCTTTACTGTGACATTGGCAGCATCCTCTTCTTTAGTGAAGACAGATGCAAAATACTCATTTAGTACCTCAGCTATGCCCTCTGCCGCCACAAGATTTCCTTTTTGGTCCTTAATTGGCCCCACCCTTCCTTTGACTACCCTTTTACTATTTTATTGTAGATGGAGGTAGACAGATTTTTGAACGATAAGGGAGTCAAGGGTTCTGGGGAGCGGGCAGGGAAGCGGAGTTGAGACCAAGATCAGATCAGCCATGATCTTATTGAATGGCGGAGCAGGCTTGAGTGGCCAAATGACCTACACCTGCTCCTACGTCTTATGTTCTTATGTAAAAGATTTTTGGGTTACCTTTTATGTTACCCGCTAATCTATTCGCATACACTCTCTTTGCTCCTCTTATTTCCTCTTTCACTTTTCCTCTGCACTTTCTGCATTCAGCTTGGTTCTCTACTGTATTATGAACATTACATTTATCATAAGCCTCCTTTTTCTGCTTCATTTTAATCTATATCTTTAGTCATTCAGTGAGCTCTATCTTTGGATGCCCTTCCTTTCCTCCAACAACTCTTGGACACCAACGCCCCTCTGGAACTTTCTTCCCCTTCACTTTCCTCTGACCCCATCCCTTCTCCCAATCTCACCCCCTGCCACGTTTTCACTATCCCCTCTGACCTTCCTCTCTCTGACCCCGAATGATCAGTCCTTAGCAAAGGCCTGAGCTTCATCCCCTTACGCCCCCACCTCAATGAATTTCGAGTTCGGCACGATGCTGAGCTCTTTTTCCACCGCCTTCGTCTCCGTTCCCACCTCTTTGGCCAGGTGTCTTCCCCTCGCATGGCTGACCCTTTCTCCCGCTTTCAGAATTCTCGTTCTACCTGGACCCCTCCCTCTGGCCTCTTACCCTCTCTAGATCTTTTCATTGCTAACTGCCGGTGTGACATCGGCCGTCTCCATTTCTCTGCACCCCTCACTCACTCCAACCTACCTCCCTCTGAACTTGCAGCACTCCATTCTCTCAGATCCAACCCCGACATTGTCATTAAACCTGCTGCTAAGGGTGGTGCTGTTGTTGTTTGGCGAACCGACCTCTACCTAGCGGAAGCTGAATGCCAACTCTCCAACACCTCCTCCTACCTCCACCTGGACCATGACCCCACTGCCGAACATCAAGCCACCGTTTCCAAGACCGTCACTGACCTCATCTCCTCTGGAGATCTTTCCCCCCATGGCCGCCATCCTCATAGTTTCCCAACCCTGCACAGCCTGCTTCTACCTCCTTCCCAAGATCCACAAACAGGACTGCCCTGGTGGACCCATCGTTTCAGCCTGTTCTTGCCCCACGGTACTTATCTCTTCCTATCTCGACTCTATTCTTTCTCCCCTTGTCCAGTCTCTTCCCACCTACATCCGCGACTCTTCCGACACCCTCCGCCACTTTAACAGTTTCCAGTTTCCTGGCCCTAACCGCCTCCTTTTCACTATGGACGTATAATCCCTCTACACCTCCATCCCCCACCAGGATGGCCTGAGGGCGCTCCGCTTCTTCCTTGAACAGAGGTCCAACCAGTCCCCATCCACCACCACCCTCCTCCGCCTGACTGAACTTGTTCTCACATTGAACAACTTCTCCTTTGACTCCACTCACTTCCTCCAAATCAAAGGTGTTGCTATGGGAACCCACATGAGTCCTAGCTAAGCCTGCCTTTTCATGGGATATGTGGAACACTCTTTGTTCTAGTCCTACTCGGGTCCCCTCCCTCACCTCTTTTTCCAGTACATTGATGACTGTATCGGTGCCGTTTCCTGCTCTCACCCTGAACTAGATAATTTCATTCATTTTGCTTCCAATTTCCACCCTTCCCTCACCTTCACATGGTCCATCTCCGACTCTTCCCTTCCCTTCCTCGACTTCTCTGTCTCCATCTCTGGGGATAGGTTGTTGACAAACATTCACTACAAGCCCAGTGACTCCCACAGCTACCTGGACTACACTTCCTCTCACCCCGCCCCCTGTAAGGATTCTATTCCATTCTTCCAGTTTCTCCATCTCCGCCGCATCTGCTCTGACGATGCCACCTTCCATACCAGTGCTTCCGACATGTCTTCCTTTTTCCTCAACCGAGGATTCCCCTCTACAGTGATTGACATGACCCTTGACTGTGTTCGTTCTATCTCCCGCACTTCTGCCCTCACCCCTGCCCCTCCCTCCCGGAACCACAATAGAGCTCCCCTTGTCCTCACCTTTCACCCCACCAACCTCCACATTCAACGGATCATCCTCCGCCATTTCTGCCACCTCCAGCGTGATCCCACCACCAAACGCATCTTCCCTTCACCTCCCCTTTCAGCATTCCGTAGGGACCTCTCCTTCCGCAACACCGTAGTCCACTCCTCTATCACCACCAACACCCCTTCCCCTTCGCCCGGCACTTTCCCGTGCAAGCGCAGGAGATGCAACACATGCCCTTATACCTCCCCCCTTCCCACTGTCCAGGGCCCCAAACACCCCTTCCAGGTGAAACAGTGATTTACTTGTACTTCTTGCAATCTAGTATACTGTATTCGCTGCTCACGATGTGGTCTCCTCTACATTGGGGAGACCAAATGCAGATTGGGTGACCGCTTTGCGAAACACCTCCGTTCAGTCCGTAAGGGGGACCCCAGCTTCCGGTCGCCTGTCACTTTAATTCACCGCTCCACTCCCACTCAGACCTCACCGTCCTCGGCCTCTTGCACTGTTCCACGGAAGCTCAGCCTAAGCTCGAGGAACAGCACCTCATCTTTTGATTAGGCACTTTACAGCCCTCTGGACTCAACATAGAGTTCAACAATTTCAGATCATAACCTCGGCCCCATCATATATATATTTTTTATCCACACTTTTTGTTTGTGCCTTCTGTTCTTCTCTCCCACATGGCAGCTGTCCTTCATTCTGCCAGTGCAATTTACACTTCATCTAGAGCCATCCTTTGTTTCTTAACCTGTCCCATTACCATCTCCTTTTGCCTTGAGTATCTCTTAATGCCTCTTTACTTCTCCTGCCTTCTATCCTATCACAGACCTTCCCTTTTGTTCTTTCATCCCCTCCCCCATTTCCCAGCCCCTGCCCTTGCTTAAAAATCTGTTCCATTTCCTGCTTTTTTCCAGTTCTGACGAAAGGTCGTCGACCTGAAACGTTAACTCTGTTTCTCTCTTCACAGATGCTGCCTGACCTGCTGAGTATCTCCAGCATTTTCTGTTTTTATTCCTTTCCTCCTCGTGGGAATGTGTCTAGTCTGTACACAAACTATCTCCTCTTTGAAGGTCTCCCATTGCTCATTTACTGTTTTACCCATCAATCTTTGATTCCAATCCACCTGGGCCAGATCCCCCTTCACCTCACTGAAATCAGCCCTCCTCCAGTTGAGTATTTTCACATTTGCTTGTTACTTGTCCTTTTCCAGATCGACTCTAAACCTAGTGATATTGTGATCACTGTTTCCCAAATGCTCCCCCACTGGAATGTGCTCCAAATGCTTCATTCCCCAGAACTAGATCCAACAGTGCTTCCTTCCTCATTGGGCTAGAAACACACGGATCAAGAAAGTTCTCTTGTACATATTTAAGGAATTCCTCCCCACCTTTGCCCTTTACACATTTACTTTCCTAGTCTATATTAGGATAATTGAAGTTCCCCATTATCACAACTCCATAATTCTTGCATCTTTCTCAAATCTGCCTGCAAATGTGCTCCTCTATCTCCTTCACACTATTTGGTGGCCTATAGTATACACTCAGTAGCATAATAGCTCCTCTATTGTTCCTTAATTCTAACCAAATAGATTCTGTCTTTGAACCCTCAAGTACATCATCCCTTTCTAGAGGTGTTAGAGTATCTTTGATCAATACTGCCACCCCTCCCCCCTGTTTTCCTTCCCTATCTTTCCTGAAAATTTTGTAGCCTGGAATATTAAGTGCCCATTCCTCCCATTCTTTGAGCCAGGTCTCCGCCATTACTACGACATCATAAATCCATGTGGCTACTTGTGCCTGCAGCTCATCAACCTTATTTAACCCGCTCCGTGCATTTAAGCACATGCATTCCAAACCTTCATAGTCTGCCTTGCATTTCCCTCCTGTGTGATCCCCCCTATTTCTGGACTATTCGTTATTCTAATGCTGTTTGCCTCTCCAAGTCCTCTGTGCACCTTGTTTCCCTTTCTGATGAAAGGTCATCGACCTGAAACATGGGGGGGAATTTAACTCCAAAAAATGGGTGGGTTGGGGTCGGGTGGGAGGTTAAAGTGTTAAAAAAACAGAATCCCGACCGCAACCTGCCCACTTCCAGTTTTAATGGAGGCGAGACTGGGGGCGAGCAGCCAAACCGCTCCCAGGAGGCAGGTCGCCCATTTAAATATCATAAAGAGGCTGGCCTGCCTCAGATTTAACCAGCATTTCAAATTTAACTGTGGCTGGTTGGGTTTCTCAGGCCTCGGAGAACCCGTCAGCTGAAGAAAGGCGAAGACTGCTGGATCCAGAAATTAAATGCCTTTACACTTATCTCCTGGATCCAGCATCCCAGCCTCACCCACCCACCATCACCCCGCCCCCCCCACCCAACTCCCCGAATTGGACCCCCTGACGAGGCCTCTGATTGTCTTCCCAGACTGCCTCCTATGGCACTGATGCTTCCCCACCGCCACCCCCTCTCCCGATCCTACGGCCTTGATGTTTCCCTCGTTCCCCCCCACCCCCCTCGATGCTTTGGCCCCGATATTCCTCTCACCCGATCCACCGGCCCTGATGCTTCCCCCTCCCAATGGTCCAGCTCCGATCCTCCTCTGGTCCCTGACCACATCCCCTGCCCGTACCTGATTCCTCCTTCCTCCTCTCTGCGGCCTAGTGTCATAGGTTTACCCGCCCGCAGCAAGCCAGCCTCTCCCTCTGGCTGGCTGTGGGTTTCAAATGCTAATTTGGCCCTACCGTTAAACTTGGCAGGGCCTTCGGGAAACCTGTCCTCCCGGGTTTCCTGAGCACGTCCTAGCAACCCCCCGCAACCCCTGCTCCCAACCCACCTCCCGATTAAAATTCCAGCTATTAACTCTGTTTCTCTCTCCGCAGATGCTGCCTGACCTGCTGAGTATTTCCAGAATTTTCTGTTTTTATTCAGATTTCCAGCATCAGCAGTATTTTGCTTTTGCCTCAAATCACAGTCGCTTATGGGGCTATTAACTATTATGAATTCCTCTGACTAAGCTCCGACACCGCATGACTTCAGAATGACTTTTATATAGTCGACCAAATATAAGCACAGAATCGGAATCGGAAGTTCCTGGCCACAGAACTGTTCATTAAAGGAATTACAATGAATCACAACAGTGCCTCTCTCACAGCCATGACTCACGTCTTCACCTCTGGTAAAGTTGCCAATCAAACTTATTACTTTAAAAAGATTCCCAGGTTGTCAATCACATAAGGATAGAAGGAAGTTACATTTATATAGTGGCTTTCATATCCTCAGGATGTCTCAAAGTGCTACATAGCCAATGAAATGCCTCTCAGGTGCAATGCAGTCACGATTGTTATGTAGTTATGTAGTCAAACCCAATGGCCAATATGTGCACAGCAAGTTCCCACAACCACAGGATTGAGATCATGACCAATTATGCTGTAATAAAAACAGAAAATGCTGGAAGCACTCAGCAGATCTTAGAGAGAGAAGCAGAGTTAATGTTTCAGGTCGATGACCTTTCATCAATTATACTGTTTTAGGTGATGCAACTGAGTGATGAATGTTGGCCAGGACACTGGGAGAACTCCCTGCTCATCTTCAAATAGCGCCATGGGATCTTTTACATCACCTCTGACTGAAGTGTCAGCCTAGATTAGCGCTCAAGTCTCTGGCACAGAGCTTGATCCCACAACTTTCTGAGGCAAGAGTGGTTGGCCTAGAAATTCATTACAGCCACTTTTGGGGCGGTAAAGTCGGGCGGCCGCTAAAGTTTGCGCCCGGCGCAAACTCGAGGCCACTTCTCCGATATTCATTAGCTTCGCCCTAAGAGTTTGCTCGAGCGCTAAAACTGGCGATGCACGCCTCTCTTTAGGTGCTAAGCCGGAGGTGCTGAGCGAGAGCGCTGAGGCCGGGCGCAGCGCAGGTGCGGCCATCTCGTGATTGACAGCAGACACCCTGGCGCCGGCCAGCTCTTAAGGGAGAAGGGTCGACTTGGTCTGCTGCCACGCCCTGGATAGTGGAGCCCTGCAGCTAGGCCTGAACACTGCTGCTGGACCCAAATAGCGCCTGAAACCATGGAGAAGGCCCGTGAACGAGCGCAGCACTTCTCAGAGCTTGATCTGAGGGTGCTGGTTGGTGCTGTGGAGAAGAGACGCCATATTTTGTTTCCGGACAATGGCAGGAAGCCGCCGGCCCGCGTCTACCGGAGAGCCTGGAGGCATGTCGCCACCAGGGTGACATCCAACAGTGAGGTCCCCAGGAGCGGTGTCCAATGCCGCAAAAAGCTAAATGACCTCACCAGGATTGTCAGGGTGAGTAGCCTTTCCAGTGTCCTCCTCATCCTTGCATGTGCACCTCACATTATGGGCAAAGGGACCTGAAAGCCCTAATGGCCAGCCCTCATGCAGCAGCTATGGGACACTCATGAACATCAATTGCACATTGTGCACTTAACACACTGGCCAGGCTATTCGACCATGGGAGGCAGTGCACACAAAATCAGGGTTACACACTGGCCAGGCTATTCGACCATGGGAGGCAGTGCATACAAGATCAGGGCTACACACTGTACTTAGAGGCCGTCCTTTCTCTTGCAGGCCAAGCTGGCCAATAATAAGAGGAGCCGGACTGCGACTGGGGGAGGCGGACCCCAGATCCAGCCACTCACCGAGCTGCAACATCGCGTGGAGCGCATCATCGGTGCCCAGGTGATTGGCCCCGTTGCATCTGGAGATGCCGACCCTGTTCTGGGCACCAATGGTAAGGACATCACCTTTTGGACCTCTCTCGTCCCACTTGCGCATCAGATCTACATCCTTTGCCACTGTCCGACCAATGCGCTGAATGCCACCACTCATGCATCCCTCGCTGACGCCCTCTCCTCACTCTAAAGCTACTCTTGTGCCTTCCTGCTTTCAGATGGTGAGGAGGAGGTCCCTGAAGTTGCCAGTGACAGCCCCTCAGAAGAGGGGGAGGAGGAGGAGCAAGAGGAAGGCGGCCCATCAGGGGAACCCTCAGCCGCGGCAACCCATGCCAATGTAGGGGACATGTCTTCCCTGGAGGGGAGCGTGGGGGAAGTGTCGGAGGGGAGGGTAGCTCCTGGGACCAGCGGCCTGCAGAAACGCGGGGGTGGGGTGGAAGCTCAGCGGCCTTCTCCCCAGAGGGGGGAAGGGTCGGAGGGGAGTCCAATTGCTGGGCCCAGTGGCGTCCAGCAACGCAGGAAGGGTCGGCCAGCTCGGCGGCCTTCTCCCCAGAGGGAGAGTCCGGCCTCCAGTCCGGAGACAGCCAACGCCGAGGAGATGCGCCGCCTCGAGGATTTGTCCGCGGACTCGGAGCGCCGGCACACGGTGCTCATGGGGGTAGTGGCACGGTTGCCTGAGGCCATCGAGTCCCTGTCTCGGAGTGTGACCGAGTTCGGGGCCTCACAGGCCACCAGTCGGGCGGAATTCGGGGCAGCTCAGGCAGCGAGTGGCCAGGTGATCAGTGGTGCCGTGCAGCCACTGGGTGCTCTGATGCGGTCACTTAACAGGTCAACACGGGCACTCACTGCTGCCACACTCGCTGTGTCAGCCAGGCATCGCCAGGGTACCCGGCGCGCTGCAGCAGCACAGCGGTCTGTCCCTTGGCAGATTGGTGCACATGCTGCAGTGCTGGCCCGGCCGAGTGCCAGTGTCTCAGGCGACCAGCGAGCGCCTGCCATCTGCCAGCTTGCCCCCATTCCTCCAGCCGCCACTGCCACTCCCCCAGTGGAGCTGCCAGGAGCTGCTGCAGTGACTGATGCTGGCCAGCCACAGCTGCAGCATTCACCAGCCGGCCCCTCGACGGCCAGACCTCGTCTAGGCCGACCCCCAAGGGCATCTGCCGTCACGACATGTGCCCCTCAGGAGCCTTCCCCCAGCCTTGCAGCAGCCAATGGCCTCACTTTGAGGAGGAGCAGCAGGGCGTGCAGGGGCCGCCAAAGTTTGCAGAAGGCATCGCCCTCGCGGGCCACTAAGTAGAGGGTGTGTCCAAATGTTGTGTTTTCTGGAATGTGTGTTTTGTGAAGGCCGAGGATGAAGGCCATTTTTGTTTACGTCTTTTGTCAATGCTCCCCAGGTTGTGGGAGTGAGTCATGTGTGTGAGTGTTTTTTGGGGGTTTCGTCTGTTTTTGGTTTTCATGTGGGAAGGGCCCTGAGTTTGTACAATAAACCATTTTATTTATTCACATTGTCCATGTTTGATCTTTGAAGTGTTTGTTGCCTTAACCGGCTGAGGTCTTGCGGAGCGGCTGCAATCATGTTCTTTCATTAGCACAAGCCATTCCCTGACAGGGGGCCTAGAAGTGACGGTCAATAAGCCGCCGACGGCGGCCCTTGGACCTTCTGCCTCCCTCCTGGGCTGGTACTCCTCGTCCTCCTCCTCCTCATGCTCCTCCTGCTCCTCCTCCTGAGGTGGTGGTCCAACGTGAGGTGGCAGTGCCTGAGTCCTGCGGATAGCCAGGTTGTGCAGCATGCAGCAAACGACGACGAATTGGGAGACTCGATCCTGCGAATACTGGAGGGCTCCCCCGGAGCGATCGAGACAGCGGAACCGTTGCTTGAGCACGCTGATTGTTTGTTCTATGAGGTTCCTCGTCGCTTGATGGCTCTCGTTGTATGCCTCTTCAGCAGGGGTCGTGGGCGCGCGGAGCGGGGTCATGAGCCAGGTACACAAAGGATGGCCTTTGTCTCCGATAAGCCATCCTCTTGGGGGAGGCTGTGCCTGGAACATGTCAGCCACAGTTGTCTGTTGCAGGATAAAGGCATCGTGGCTGCTGCCTGGAAAGCGGGCATTGACAGCTAGGATGCGCTGCCTGTGGTCACACACCAGCTGTACGTTGAGGGAATGGTAGCCCTTCCGGTTGCGGTAATCCTCGGCATGCTCCAGAGGTGCCCGCAAAGCCACATGCGTGCAGCCAATGGCGCCCTGCACCATGGGGAAGCCCGCTATTCTTGCAAATCCCACTGCACGCTGCTGCTGCTTGTCCAGGGTCATGGGGAAGGAGATGAATTGACGTCTCCTTCTGAAAAGGGCATTGGTCACCTGGCGGATGCAGCAATGCACGGCGAACTGGGAGATGTTAGCGATGTCCCCAGCAGCGGATTGGAAGGAGCCGGTGGCATAGAAGTTGAGAGCCACCGTCACCTTCACTGCCACCGACAGAGACGTCCTGCGCATCAGCTGTGGACGCAGATCTCTGTGCAGCAGCTGGCAGATGTCTGCAACCACCTCCCTTCTGAATCGCAGCCTCCTAACACACTGCGCGGCAGACATGGTCAGATAGGAGGACTGCTGGCGGTATACCCTGGGTGGGTAAGGCCTCACTTGGCGACGCCTGTTGCCGCCTCTGCGTCTAGCCAGGGCTGCCACTCTCTCACGGCGTCTGTAAGCCCTTCCGGCATAAGGCTGAAACTCAGCGTTGGCACCCAATGCAGTCCCCATTATATGCTGGCAAACACTGAGATCTCAATGAAGGCAAACATAATTGCTAAGCTCTGGCCTGAGCCAAAAAAACTGTCCTAGTGTTGGGCCAAAGCAGTAAGCTCTCCTCCTTGGTCTCTCTCCAAAAAACCGTTGCACAAGAGTGAATGCTGCAAAATGGCTGGCCTTTAAAGTGCAGGGTAAGTGCCCTTTAATTTGCGCTCCCCGCGGCCCGCCTCGGCTGTGTACCATTCCACTTCACAGTCGTTAGGGCCGCCCGGCGCACAATGGGGCGGCGCGAGTGAAGTTCCGGTTCCGGGCGCACAAAGGGCGTTGCACGACGAAATGACGTGATGATCTGCGCGCGCAGCAGGGCGCGCGCTAAGTCTTTGCGCCGGCGCTAAATGTCTACTGAAGTTGGGGCGAGGTGCAGATCGCGCTGCGCCCGGGCGCTAAGCGCCTAGCGCTCGAGATCTACTCCTCCTAAGGCGCTAACGGCTGGCGCGCCCAACTGAATTTCTAGGCCGTTGACCCTTAACTGCCCTCTGAAATAGCCTAGCAAGCCATTTAGCTGTATCAAACTGCTAGCTTCAAAAAAAGGCCCAAAACCACCTTCTCAGGGCAACTAGGGATAGGCGATATATGCCGGCCTTGCCAAAACACCCATATCCCCAAAAAACAAGACGTTTCCACAGAGGTGGGGAGAAAGAGGGCTTCAATGGAAATGAAAATTGGACAGGGTGTATAATGAGCGGGCCATCTGCTGTCCCTGTTAATGTTAAATTTCACCCCCCGAATTTTCTATATAGTGAATGTTAAATTGCTATAGCAACATTTCCCATTCAATTTTGCCATGTAAACTGCCACAATGTAGTTGTAGATTCCAACCACCAGGTGGCTCTGTCAAGTGAGCTTCAGAATTCTCTCCCAAATCCATCACATTAAAATGGCCCGTAATTTCCGATAGGAGGCCTCCTGCGTGTAGATGTCTCCTATCGGAAAAAAATCTACGCTCTTACCTGAGGGCTCCCGAGGTGCGTACACTTCCGCTCCTGGGCCTCTCCACAGTCGAAATGCGCAGGGCCCACGTATCACAGATAGACCTGTCAAAAGTATGAATGGAGATCACCCCAAAAACACAGTAAAATATTAAATACATTTTTTTTAAATCACGGTTTTAAAATGAGTTAAAATTACATAAAATTAAATATTTTAAACAAAAATGTAATTTTTTGAAAAAAAGTAATTAACTTTTTTACGGGGCTAAAAATAAACTTACCTTTTTTAAAAGTATTTTTCAATTATAGATGAGTGAAATTAAAAAAAAACTTTTTGAAAGTCTTATGCTGGTAAAAGCAGGCCTTACTCCTGCTTTTACCAGGCATAAGATTTTTAAGTGATTTCAGCGGGCGGAGGTTCTGTAGAAAGCGGAACTCTCCACCTGCAGAGGCCCTTCTCCAGGGCAGGCGTCCGATCTGTGAAGAGGATTCTTCACAGATCGGAAATGTCCCTACGGGTGGGTACGCAGCTCATACACACCCGTAGGGATCGGAAAATACGGGCCCATGTGTTTTTTTATATTATATATATCAACTGAATGTCACAAGTAATTTACTAGTGTTTAAAAATAACTTGGGGGTTGGTACTTAACCTGCTTGAAATTTATCATTATAGAAAGAATTGACAATTGTACCAATTCCTTCCCAGCTTTAAACATTTCAGAGAAGGCAGAGGCTAGAGAGCACAGCTCAGTGCTCATGTTTGAAGTATGCACAAGTGGAGCTCTGCTTTCTGTGGTGAGAGCAGTGCCGGGGTTAATAAACCCTCGGTCGTCTTCTTAGCGGCTGAAGATATGCTCCAACTTTACATTTTATATATTGGTTAAACATCCCTCACTGTTCCAGTGCTGTTCATTACAGTAACTCTGGCCTACAGTTAAATTAATGTCATAATTCAACAAAACGTGCGGCTCTCAGCAGTCAGACTGTTTTTAAAAGTAGACTTCAGCAAGTATCTGTAAGCTGACTGCATCCTCTGTGAATCAAATCTGTCACTTGAAAGAATGCTATAGGACGGCAACATATTAGATTAGTGGGACATGCCAAAGCAACATGACCTAAGGGTTGAGAGAAAGCAAAGAACTACAGTTGCAGTATTGATTGAAGTGAAAAGCAAAGAGGTTAAATGGCATTTCAAATAAAAACCCCATCACATAGTTCAATAAAGAAATGAAGCTTGCGAATGGCTAGCTGTTTCTAGTTCAGAGACACAATGCAAAATGCATATTATATTCTAGTAAAATGTATTTAGTCAGCTGAACACATCTGTACATCTGGTTCGTGCTCAATTGCAGACTCCCACGAATTACAGGGGGAGCAAAGCTATGCAGCTCATACATTCCCTCATGGTGTGAACTATAAAGAAGCATTCAGTATGCATAAATTGGCGTGCAAATCAATTTGCCGCTGTAAATGGAGTCAAAACCCACTTGCAGCATGATTTGAATTTCTCCCAGCCACCAAATGCTAAGAGGCAAATAACGAAAAAGGCATTCAATGCAAGAACCAGCTTGCTGAGAGTTTGTTAGTGACTGATGGATTTGTGAAACTGAAATATTGAATGCACATGGCTCAATGTGAAAGAACTTTACATTCAGATAGTTATGGGGGTAGATCTTGACTTTGTCTGATGGTGTAAAATGGGTGATAGAGAGGCGGCACCCATTTAACATCTCTCCCCATTTTTATTTCTATTGAAGTAGCTCTCATTGTATTATAAATAAATGATTTAGCAGCAAGTTAATTGACAAGTTTGTCATTCTTACTATTATCAGATCTCCCAGTACGTTGGGTGATACGCTGTTTATAATGGCAGAACCATTATGCCATAAAATGCACAATATATTATTATATTGTGGCAGAACCACTGAATGACTCTGGCTAACTGTATATAATTTTCTTTAACAATGTTCTAACACCAGCCTTAACCTGTACCATTGTGTTAGGCATTACTGTGTTTTGTATATAGAGTTTGCATGTACGGGGCATGGCCCTTTTAAGAGCGCGGGCAAACGCGATGACGTCACGTCGCAAACCACGGGACTGCCCAATCAGTCCTCATGGCATCTCCTTTGAGTAAAGACCTGTTTGATTGTTCTCTTGTGTCGATCTCCGTTATTCGTAGGAATTCGTTAATTCCTGTAATGATATCAGCAAATAGAGATGATATTTGCCTGTTTGATTATGATGCCTTACCAGCATGTTTGCATGTATTGATTGCTTGTGCCTGACAAAGAGCAACAGAAAGAAAAGCAAAAGTACTACTATGACAGAGGAACACAAAACCTACCTGAACTCCACACTGGTGACCAAGTAAGGTTCAAAGACAAAACAAACACATGGACTCAGAAGGGAACTGTCCTGAGTGAAGTTCAACCAAGATCATACACCATTCAGACAGATGAGGGTGCTGTTCTGAGAAGAAATCGTCGGGATCTCCTCATGGGACCAGCCACAGCAGGTCAAGAGACTGATACTGTTGAACAACCTGATCACACAGCTGAGAACACATCATCTGAGGCAACAACTCAGATTCAAGGACAATCAATCAGAAAATCCTCAAGACACGTGAAGCCTCCTGAGAGACTCATTGAGCAAATTTAAGGACTATTGTTATAGAAGGAAGTAATGTTATCTTATTCTTTCTTCAAGTTCTAGTGTATTGACATATTTCATGTGAACACACAAAGCAAGGTTAAAAAACCTTGATCATGATAATGATAATGTAAGTTCATTAAGTGTTACAGTTAAAATGCAGATTAATACAAAGAAAACATGTTGTTAGTTAAAAGTAAAATACTTTTGTTTTAAGAAAAGGAGATGTAATGATATCAGCAAATAGAGATGGTATTTGCCTGTTTGATTATGATGCCTTACCAGCATGTTTGCATGTATTGATTGCTTGTGCCTGACCAGCAGAGTGCATGTGACAGAGACAAGCAAGGCAGTTTAGGTTTTGTTTCACTTTCGTTCTAGATGGATCACTAGCATGATGTCTCCTGTAAATGCTGTTATAAAGAGTTGAACAAGCTTTAGACTAAAAGACATTCTCTTTCATAAATGTCTCGTCATTGAACCCACAAAGAAATCAATACAATTCCTACATTGGTGACCCCATTTTTGTCAACATTTTCACAAAAGAAGAGCACAACATGGAAGCAAACGCCGTTTCGCTAAAGCTACCGCAGTTCTGGGAGCAGCAAGCGCCCTCGTGGTTTATTCAGGTCGAGGCCCAGTTCGCCCTGAGGAACATCGATGCGGATCAGACCAAGTATCTTACGTGGTCTCCGCACTCGACAGCTCTACCGCCTCTCGGATCGTCAGCCTCCTCGAAAACCCCCCAACGGAGCGCAAGTATGAACCCCTCAAAGCACGGTTACTGCAAGTTTTCGGGCTCACAAAATCGGAGCGCGCCTGTCGATTACTCGCTGTGCCCGGACTCGGGGACTCCAAGCCTTCAGAGTTGATGAGCCAAATGCTCACACTCCCGGGCTCAGAACGGGAATGTTTCCTATTCCACGAGATTTTCTTCAGCCAACTGCCTGAACAGGTACAAGCTGCCCTGGCCAGATCTGAAACTGAAGACTGCGCAACACTTCGCTGTAACTCTGCAGTACTGTGCCGCCACGAGGCACCCATCGCCCGCAGACACCGCCCCAGCTCGTCAGCCTGCTGGACTGTGTTATTACCACGCACAGTTCGGCGCGAAAGCGAAGCGTTGCCACCCTCCCTGCAGTTTTCCCCCAAAAAACCAATGACTGACACTGTGACCACTGAGGAACGGGTCTAACGGGCACCCCGCGGCCGCGATGGCGATCGGCAACGCAGGAAAATTGCTCTTCATCACTGATACTCTCTCCGGGCGTCGTTTTCTGTGTGACACCGGAGCGCAGTGCAGCATTTTACCTGCGTCCGCCCTCGATGTGCAGACGGGGAATCACGGCCCCGCCCTTGAAGCGGCCAATGGCGGAACAATTCGGCCCTTCGGCAGACGGCGAGTGGAGCTGTGCCTCGGGGGGCAACGTTTTCACTGGGAGTTTGTTACGGCCAAAGTTTCCCAGCCCCTCCTCGGCGCGGATTTCCTGTGCGCCAACAGCCTCCTTGTCAACGTTAGCAACCGGCGGCTGATCAACGCAGCAACTTTTAATTCTCTTCCGTGTTACCGCAGTAACACTACTTCACGCACCGTCTCCTGTGTGTTCCCAACTCCTGATGAGTTTGCTCGCCTGCTCAGCGAATTCCCCGACCTGACAAGACCCATGTTCTCCTCCACAGCCACAAAACATGGTGTGGAACACCACATCACCACCAACGGCCCCCCGGTCTACGCGCGGGCCCAGCGCCTGGAACCTGGCAAGCTGGCGGGCGCAAAGGCGGAGTTCGCAACTATGGAACAGTTAGGGATTATTCGCCGGTCGAATAGTCCCTGGTCTTCACCCCTCCATATCGTCCCGAAGCCTGGCAGTGGATGGCGGCCATGCGGCGGCTATCAACGACTAAACGACGCCACCACTCCTGATCGGTACCCGATCTCCCATATCCAGGATTTCTCTGCCCATTTGGCAGGGAACATGGTGTTCTCAAAAGTCGACCTCATCCGGGGCTACCAGCAGGTCCCAGTTCATCCACGAGATGTCCAGAAGACCGCAGTCATCACCCCATTCGGCCTCTTCGAGTTTTTACGGATGCCGTTTGGGTTAAAGAACGCCGCCCAGGCTTTCCAATGCCTGATGGACTCCGTGCTGCGGGACCACAAGTTCCTCTTCTTCTACCTGGATGATATTCTAATTGCCAGTCCTACTAAGGAAGAACATACCTGTCACCTACGCACCCTTTTTCGACGCCTCAGCCAACACGGCCTGATTATCAACCCGGCCAAGTGTCAGTTTGTCCTGCACCAAATTGACTTCCAAGGCATCGCATCACCTCAGAGGGAGCGGTTCCTTTACCTTCGAAGGTAGAGGCGGCGACATCCTTTCCACGCCCGCAGAACATAAAGGCCCTGCAGGAATTCCTAGGCATGGTATACTTTTACCACCGTTTCGTGCCTAAGGCGGCACTACTCATGCAGCCCCTGTACGAGGCCCTCAAGGGCAAGACTGGCAAGAACCCAGTAGACTGGACGGATGCCATGGCCCGAGCATTCGCCGACACCAAACGCGCCTTAGCCAACACGACTATGCTGGCGCACCCGATGCCAGGAGGCACCATCGCCCTCACCACCGACGCGTCGGACTACGCAGTCGGCGCCGTGCAACAGCAGTGGGTGAACGGGATGTGGCAGCCGTTGGCATTCTTCAGCCGTCAACTACGGCAGAACGAGAGAGCATACAGCACGTTCGACCGGGAGTTGCTCGCCCTTTCTCTGGCCATCCACCATTTTCGGTTCCTTCTGGAAGGACGTCCTTTCACTGCTTTTGTGGACCATAAGCCGTTGACCTTTGCAATGTCCAAGACCGCCGAACCGTGGTCAGCCCGACAGCAGCGTCAACTGACCTACATATCCGAATTCACCACGGATATACGGCACGTGGCCGGTAAGGACAACCTGGTGGCAGACTGCCTCTCCCGCGCGATCGTCAATACGGTTCATTTGGGCATCGACTACGCCCTCATGGCAGCAGACCAAGCCTCAGACCCGGAAGTCCAAGCTTACCGAATGGCCATCACTGGCCTCCAGTTGGCCGACGTCAAGTCAAGTTCCATTCGGCAGGTACCACACTGTTGTGTGGCGTCTCCGTACAGGAGCCTTGCCCTGTCGTGCTGGTCGTCTGGCGCTGCGAAGTGTTCGACACCATACATGGGTTGTCACACCCTGGAATGAAGGCCTCTCAGAAACTGATGTCAGCAAAATTTGTATGGCATTACATGCATAAAGATGTCCGCAACTGGGCCAACACCTGCGTGGTCTGCCAAAAGGCCAAGGTACAGCACCACATCAAAGCTCCGTTGGCCGCCTTCACAGTTCCGGAGCGACGTTTTGACCACGTCAACGTGGACCTGGTAGGACCACTCCCACCCTCCCATGGTTTTTCACACATCCTGATCATGGTTGACCGCACCACCAGATGGCCAGAGGCAGTCCCCCTGTCATCCACTACTTCAGCGGACGTGGCCAGGGCGTTCATTTCCTCCTGGATCGCCCGTTTCGGAGTACCCGCCGATATTTCGTCATACAGGGGACCGCAGTTTTCCTCCGAACTCTGGAATGCAGTGGCCCAAGGACTCGGTGTCAAATTACACCGCACCACAGCCTACCACCCACAGGCAAATGGCCTCTGCGAACGCTTCCACCGGTCAATGAAGGCCGCCCTGAGAGCCACCCTCCAGGACGCTGGATGGGCAGACAAGCTACCGTGGGTCCTGTTGGGCCTTCGCACGGCCCCCAAAGAAGACCTTCACTCTTCATCAGCGGAGTTGGTGTATGGTCAGCCGTTGCGGGTCCCAGGGGACTTCCTACCAACATCGACGGAGCAATGGTCCGCGTCTGCCCAGCTTGCTAGTCACCAAGAGGCGGCCAGATGTTTCGCACCGGTGCCCACTTCGCACCACGGGCCGCAGAGGTCACACGTTCCCACGGAGCTTCACAGGGCTGAATACGTTTTTATTCGCCATGACGCACATAGGGATCTGCTCAAGGCCCCATATACCGGTCCCTTCCGCGTGTTGGAAGCAGGGGACAAAACCTTCATGGTAGATGTCGGTGGTAAACTGGACCACATTTCGGTCGACCGCTTAAAGCCAGCACATTTGGACCTCGACCGCCCCGTCGAGACAGCACAACCACCGAGACGGGGTTGGCCACCCATCGTCGTTACGGCAGACCAAGTGCGACCACCCGCCAGACTGCCAGCCGCCCAGCAGCCTCCGCCTCGAGAGTACAGGAGTCGTTCTGACAGGCTTGTCAGACCCCCTCACCATTTGACTTTGTCCGTTAAAGCGAATTCTGGGGGGGCGCATGTGGCAGAACTACTGAATGACTCTGGCTAACTGTATATAATTCTCTTTAACGATGTTCTAACACCAGCCTAAACCTGTACCATTGTGTTAGGCATTACTGTGTTTTGTATATAGAGTTTGCATGTACGGGGCGTGGCCCCTTTAAGAGCGCGGGAAAACGCGGGCAAACGCGATGACGTCACGTCGCAAACCACGTGACTGCCCAGTCAGTCCTCGTGGCATCTCCTTTGAGTAAAGACCTGTTTGATTGTTCTCTTGTGTCGATCTCCGTTATTCATAGGAATTCGTTAATTCCTACAACATAGTATTGTTGATACATAACTTTGTTCAAAGGCATCTCTTGCAACTGTTTCTCTGCTATTTAGTAACTCAAATTCATTTTGTATGTTCTTTCAGTTTGTCTTCCATTTTTACACCTCTCTGGCTCTCATACACACTTCTTACTGTGGCATGTCAGCCTTGGATCAGTGGTAGTTCTCTCGCCTCTGAGTCAGAAAGAGTGTTGGTTCAAGAGACTTGAGCACATAATCCAGGCTGACAGTCCAATGCAGTACTGAGGGAGTGCTGCACTGTCGCAGGTGCCACTTTCAGAAACCAAGGCCCCGGCTGCCCTCTCGGGGGGATGTAAAAGATCACACGGCATCTATTCGAAGAACAGTAGGGGAGTTTTCCTGGAGTCCTGGACAATATTTATCCCTCAACCAAAACCTAAACAACAGATTACCTGGTCATTATCACATTGCTCATTGTGGGAGTTCGCTGTGCGCACATTGGCTGTTGCCTATCCTTCATTACAACAGTGACACTTGAAAAGTAATTCACTGACTGTAAAGCACTTTGGGACATTTTGAGGTCACAAAAGGTGCTATATAAATGCAAGTCTTACTTTCTTTCTATCTGTATGTCTGTTTGTACATTTCTGTTTTTCTAACTATCACTCTTTCTGTAAGTCTGGTCTTCACTCTGTCTCTTGTCTTTGCATCTCTCCCACTTCCTCTGTATATCACACTCTCTGTGTATGCCTCTTATACAAGTTCCTTTACTAATATAGTCAATTTCTGTGTCTTACCATTTATAAATCTCAAAGACCCCTGGAATGCAAGCCAACATGTACTGAGCAAGAAGTGGGTACTGGGCACAGGCGGTTCATGAGCTGACATAACACATGTAGGTGAGAAAGAAACTGAGATCCCCAAGGATCTATCCTTGGCCCCCTGCTGTTTCTCATCTACATGCTGCCCCTCGGTGACATCATCCAAAAGTACATTAGGTTCCACATGTATGCTGACGACACTCAGGTCTAACTCATCACCACCTCTCGAGGAACCAACCAGAGATCAGGCCATCTTAGACTGGGTATTATGTAATGAGAAAGGATTAATTAGCAATCTTGTTGTATGAGGCTCCTTGGGTCAGAGCGATCATAATATGATAGAATTCTTCATTAAGATGGAGAATGAAGTAGTTGACACAGAGACTAGGGTCCTGAATTTAAATAAAGGAAACTATGATGGTCTGAGGCGCGAATTGGGTAGGATTGATTGGGGAGTGTCACTCAAAGGGTTAACGGTGGATAGGCAATGGCAAACATTCAAAGACCGCATGGATGAACTACAGAATTTGTTCATCCCAGTTTGGCACAAAAATAAAACAAAAAAGGTGACTCAACCATGGCTAACGAGGGAAATTAGGGATAGCATAAGATCCAAGGAGAGGACATATAAATTGGCCAAAAAAAGCAGTAATCCAGAGGATTGGGAGCAGTTTAGGATTCAACAAAGGAGGGCAAAGGGATTAATTAAGAAAGGGACAATAGAATATGAGAGCAAGCTTTCAGGGAACATAAAAACTGACTGTAAAAGCTTTTATAGATATGTGAAGAGAAAAAGATTGGTGAAGTCAAGCGTAGGTCCCTTGCAGTCAGAATCAGGGGAATTTATAATGGGGAACAAAGAAATGGCAGACCAATTAAATACATATTTTGGTTCTGTCTTCACAAAGGAGGACACAAATAACCTCCCAGAAATGTCGGGGAACATAGGGTCTGATGATAGGGAGGAACTGAAAGAAATCAGTATTTGTAGGGAAATGGTGTTAGGGAAATTGATGGGATTGAAGGCCGATAAATCCCCAGGGCCTGATAATCTACATCCTAGGGTACTTAAGGAAGTGGCCCTAGAAATAGTAGATGCATTGCTGATCATCTTCCAACATTCGATGGAATCTGGAACAGTACCCATGGATTGGAGGGTAGCTAATGTTACCCCACTATTCAAAAAAGGTGGTAGAGAGAAAACGGTAGTGGGGGAAATGCTAGAGTCCATTATAAAAGATGTAATAGCAGAGCACTTGGAAAACAGTGACAGGATCGGACAAAGTCAACATGGATTTACAAAAGGTAAATCATGCTTGACTAATCTACTGGAATTTTTTGAGGATGTAACTAGTAAAATAGATAAGGGAGAACCAGTGGATGTGGTGTATTTGGACTTTCAGAAGGCTTTCTATAAGATCCCACATAAGAGATTAGCGTGTAAAGTTAAGGCACATGGGATTGGGGGCAAGATATTGACTTGGATAGAGAACTGGTTGGCAGATAGAAAGCAAAGAGTTGGAATAAACGGGTCTTTTCCCGAGTGGCAGGCAGTGATTAGTGGGGTACCGCAGGGATCGGTCCTTGGACCCCAGCTATTCACAATATATATTAATGATCTAGACAAGGGAACTAGATGTAATATCTCCAAATTTGCAGGCGACACAAAGCTGGGTGGGCATGTGTGCTGTGAGGAGGATGCCGAGAAACTACAGGATGATTTGGACAGGTTGGGTGATGGGGCAGAAGCATGGCAGATGTAATATAACATGGATAAATGTGAGGTTATCCACTTTGGTGTCAAAAACAGGAAGGCAGATTATTATCTGAATGGCAATAGATTGGGAGAAGGGGAAGTGCAACGAGACCTGGGTGTCCTTGTGCACCAGTCGTTGAAGGTAAGCATGCAGGTGCAGCAGGCGGTTAAGAAGGCAAATGCTATGTTGGCCTTCATAGCGAGAGGGTTTGAGTACAAGAACAAGGATGTCTTGCTGCAGTTGTACAGGGCCTTGGTGAGACCACATCTTGAATATTGTGTGCAGTTTTGGTCGCCTTATCTGAGGAAGGATATCCTTGCCATGGAAGGAGTCCAGCGAAGATTCACCAGGCTGATACCTGGGATGGCAGGAATGACGTATGAGGAGAGATTGGGTCGATTGGGCTTGTACTCGCTGGAGTTTAGAAGAATGAGAGGGGATCTCATTGAAACTTATAAAATTCTGGCAGGACTAGTCAGACTAGATGGAGGAAGGATGTTCCCAATGGTCGGGAAATCCAGAACCAGGGGTCACAGTCTAAGGATAAGGGGTAGGCCTTTTAGGACAGAAATGAGGAGGAATTTCTTCACCCAGAGAGTGGTGAACCTGTGGAATTCTCTACCACAGAAGGCAGTAGAGGCCAATTCATTAAATATATTCAAGAAGGAGTTGGATATATTTCTTAAGGCTAAAGGGATCAAGGGATATGGGGAGAAAGCAGGGACTGGGTACTGAACTTGGATGATCAGCCATGATCGCATTGAATGGTGGAGCAGGCTCGAAGGGCTGAATGGCCTAGTCCTGCTCCTATCTTCTATGTTTCTATGTTTCTATGTGTTTCTTGACCCCTCCACTGTCTCTGATTTGCCACACTGTTAGTCCAACATCCAATATTGGATGAACAGAAATTTCCTCCAACTAAGTAATGCAGAAATTTGGGTCCCCACGGGTGAGTACACGCTGGGTACTCACGCGTATGCCCAACGAAAATTCCGGTTTTGTGCATGTACTGCGCATGCGCGGGAAACCGGAACTTCCATTCCCTTAAAGGAAGGGGTTCACAGGTCGAACGTGTGCGCCGGCGAGGCAGCGCGTACGCCTGGAACTTCCGTTTTTTTTACAGGTTTCTCCGGGAGGGTAAGTCTCCAGCAGCTACGCTTTTAAAAAGCAATCGCAAGGCCTGCTTTTAACAAGGTAAGTGGTGAATTAAGTAAAATTAGATTTTTTTTTCCACAGGTTTATTATTTTTAAATACTTTAAAGAAATGTAAGTTTATTTTTAGCCCTGCTAAAAACTGTCATTAATTTTTTCAAAAATTTAAATTACTGTATTGTTTAAAATAGTTATTTAATGTAATTTATAGTTATTTTAAAAATGTCATTTAAAAAAAAAATTATTTGAAGTTTTAGTTATGTTTTGGGGCCGAACTGTATTCATACATTTGACAGGTCTTCCTGTCAAATCTATGAATAGAGATTCCCTGCTACGATTGGCTCTCTATGGCCCACGTGATCCCAGGGGACGCTTCGAACTAACTGCGCCCCTGGGATATGCAAGCACTGTGCGCCGGCAGTTGGAGCAGGCCCAGGATTGGAATCCCACGCGGGCCCACAGCACAACGGCCAGCGCGCTAGGTAAGTGCAGGTCGGGGGCTTGCACCTGTGGGAAGCCTCCGACCCGAATTTCTGGCCCAATGTCTTTTATCCTGCCACAAACTCCGTTCCATGACCACCGTTTCCATCCCTGGCAACTGTCTGAAGCTGAACCAGATGGTTCGCAACCTTCGTGTTGTGTTTGACCCCCAGATCAGCTTCCGACAACATATCCGCTCCATCACCAAGACAGCTTACCTCCACCTCCGTGACATTGCCCGGCTCCGGCCCTGCCTCAGCTCATCTGCTGATGAAACCCTCATCCATGCCTTTGTTACCTCTAGATTTGACTATTCCAATGCTCTCCTGGCCAGCCTCCCATCATCCACCCTACATAAGCATGTGCTGCCATAACTTAACTCACACCAAGTCTCATTCGCCCATCACGCCTGTGCTTGCTTACACTGGCTCCCAATCCGACAACGCCTCAATTTTAAAATTCTCATCTTTGTTTTCAAATCCCTCCATGGCCTCGCCCCTCACTATCTCCGTAACTTCCTCCAGCCCTACAAGCCTCTTGCACATCCCTGATTTTAATCGCTCCATCTTTGGCGGCCATGCCTTGAGCTGCAGAGGTCCGAAGCTCTGGAATTCCCTTCCTAAATCTGTCTCCCTCTCCACCTCTCTTTCCTCCTTTAAGATGCTCCTTAAAACCTATATCTTTGACCAAGCTTTTGGTCATCTGTCCTGATAGCTCCTTCTGTGGCTTGGTGTCAAAACATTTTTTTTTTGATAATGCTCTTGTTTAAGCGCCTTGGGACATTTTGCTACGTTAAAGGTGCTATATGTTGGAGGACTGTCTCGCGGTCAAAGGTCCCAAGAAGCTTTAGCCCTGTTGCACATTGCTTAGAATAGCCCCCCGTTATAGATGTCACGGGGTATCGCTGTGATTATGTAATCAATTGCCCAACTGTTTTGACTCCTGTATAAAGGTAGGAGCATTTAGAGTGTAAAACGAGAAGTCCGGCGGTTGCACAAGGGTGCATAGCAGCTTCTCCCAGAGCTCTGCAATAAAGTGTACTCTCACATTTCAATTAAACCACAGTCGTCTGAGTCTTATTACTCTATCAAGCTGAGGTTGGGTATACGTCGACCTTGTATATCACTTGGGCCGTTCAGGCTCCAACTCAGCGATAACAAATATAAATGCAAGTTGTTGTTGTTGAGATGAGAGGGTGAGAGGGTCAGGGAGGGAATGGGAATGACTGGATTAGATAAGAAGCGTGAGAATTCATGGGGCAAGGGAAAGCATGGGGGGAGGTGGACCTGGCAATGGGAATATTTGAGGGTGAGTTTGTTCTGGGACTTCGATGGAGAGTGGCTCGAAATTTGGGTATGATTTTCTAATAGATAGTTAAAATAAGGATCAAATAATAGAATGACTCAGACACAATTCATAAATTTGCAGCTGACAGTTCAGCTTCCACTATAATCTTTTTAATGTCAGCACATTTAATGTATATTACATATATAAAATAATTGTGTCCAGCACACAACTGTCACACCTCAAAGTGTTACACTGCTGGCTGTATATTATAGACCACCAAATAGTGGGAAGGAGATTTCAGAAATAAGTAAGAACAACAGAGTATGATAATAGGGGACTTCAATTATCCTAATATAGACTGGGAAAAAAACAGTGTGAAGGGCAAGGAGGAGAACTTCCTGAAATGTGTACGAGAACTTTCTTGATCAGTATGTTTCCAGCCCAACGAGGAAGGAAGCAGTGCTGGATCTAGTTCTGAGGAATGAAGTAGGGCAGGTGGAGCATATTTCAGTGGGAGAGCCCTTGGGAAACAGTGATCATAATGTATTTAGGTTTAGAGTCGTTTTGGAAAAGGACAAGCAACAATCAAAGATGAAGATACTTGACTGGAAGAGGGCTAGTTTCAGTGAGTTGAAAAGGGATCTGGTCCAGGTGGAATGGAAACAAAGATTATCAGGTAAAACAGTAACTTAACAATGGGAGGCCTTCAAGGAGGTGATAATTTGGGCACAGTCTAGACACATTCCTATGAGGGGGACAGGAAGGGTATCGAAAGCCAGAGCTCCCTGGATCACTAAAGAAACTGGAATTAAAATGAAAAAGAAAAAAGATGCTTATGATTAATGTTAGGTTCATAACAGTAGAGAACCAAGAAGAATACAGAAAGTGCAGAGGAGAACTGAAAAAGGAAATAAGAGGAGCAAAGAGGTAACATAAATGGAAACACCAAAGTATTTTATAGACATATAAAGAGTAAAAGAAGAGTCAAAGGAAGGGTGAGGCCGATTGGGGACCAAAAAGGAAATCTTCTAATGGAGGCAGAGGACATAGTTGAGGAAGATAAGTCACCAGGACCAGATGGGATGCATCCTAGGATGCTGAGGGAAATGAAGGAAGAAATCTCAGAGGTACTGGCCATAATCTTCCAATCCTCCTTAGAAACAGGAGTGGTGCCAGAGGACTGGAGAATTGCAAATGTTACACACTTGCTCAAAAAAGGGTACAAAGATAAACCCAGCAACTACAGGCCAGTCGGTTTAACCTCGATAGTGGGGAGGCTTTTAGAAACAATAATCAGGGACAAAATTAACAGTCACTTGGACAAGTGTGGATTAATTAAGGAAAGCCAGCACAGATTTGTTAAAGGCAAATCGTATTTAACCAATTTGATCGAGATTTTTGATGAGGTAACAGAAAGGGTTGATGCGGGTAATGTGGTTGACTTGGTGTACATGGATTTCCAAAAGGCGTTCAACAAAGTGCCACATAATAGGCTTTCCAGCAAGGTTGAAGCCCATGGAATAAAAGGGACACTGGCAGCATGGATACAAAATTGGCTAAGTGACAGGAAACAGAGAATAGTGGTGAACAGTTGTTTTTTGTTCTGGAGGAAGGTATACTGCGGTGTTCCCCAGGGACCACTGCTTTTCTTGATATATATTAATGACTTGGATGTGGGTGTACAGGACACAATTTCAAAATTTGCAGATGACACAAAACTTGGAAGTATAGTGAACAGTGAGGAAGATAGTGATCGACTTCAAGAGGACATAGACAGGCTGATGGAATGGGTGGACACACGGCAGATGAATTTTAACGCAGAAAAGTGCAAAGTGATACATTTTGGTAGAAAGAATGAAGAGAGAGCCCTCACAGGCTCGCCATCCCAGAGGACGCCCGCCAAAGGTGTCGAGACAGGAGCACCAGGAAAGTGAGCAAGGGGCCTCCACATCTGCTGAAGCCACAGGGGAACCACTACATAGGAGCACGCGTAAGAGGAAAATAAAGCACAAATAGTCACAAGGGTAGTCACTTGGGTGAAATGCTGTGTATTTTGTAAAAATGCCATCAGTTGTTTGTTTTTCATAAAAATTCTGATGGCAACTGCTGCAGTTGTGGCGTGTGTCATTTCACGAATGGGGCTGGTGGTCCTCTAATGCCAAGAGGGGAAGGAAAAAAAGGCCTCCCATGCTTCTGGTAGGTGCCTCAGTTGAGGAAGCGCTGAGTGAGGGTGGCGAGAGGGGTCTCGCAGGAGGTCACACTGGAGAAGTGTGTGAGGCTCCAACCTTCCACAGGTGTGGTTAGGCCTGGTAAAAGTTGCCCCAGACCTGAGACAACAAAGTCCTGCCACCTGCAAATGATGACTGATCAAATATCCTCTTTAATGTTGGGCCTGCAGCTGATAGTCAGCAAGCCAATAGTGTTCACGCCAGGTTTCACAGGCATGATCCCCACCAGGCGCGTTTTACGTGGGAAAAGGGTTAAACAGGCAAGGGCCTGTTAAAATGGGATTATAAAGGCCAATCAGTACTGTTGTAAGGGCACTAAAGACCAGTCCCGCCTGTTGCAGGCGGGACTGATTCGGGTCAATCAGACACACCTAGGTTAAATGGCGTGGAGGCGGGAACCAGGCGGGGGGGTCCCGACCCCCAGGTTTTGCGATTTTAACCCCCCCCCGCACGCCTAAAAGCCCGCCTGTCGGCTGCGTTAAAATCGAACCCATAGAGTACAAAAGTGTGGAAATTATGATCAATCTGTATAAAACACTGGTTCGGCCTCAACTGGAGTATTGTGTCCAATTCTGGGCACCGCACTTTAGGAAGGATGTGAAGGCCTTAGAGAGGGTGCAGAAAGGATTTATGAGAATGATTCCAGGGATGAGGGACTTCAGTTACGTGGATAGATTGGAGAAGCTGGGGTTGTTCTGCTTAGAACAGAGAAGGTTGAGAGGAGATTTGATAGAGGTGTTCAAAATCATGAGGGGTCTAGACAGAGTAGATAGAGAGGAACTGTTCCCATTGGCGGAAGGGTCGAGAACCAAAGGACACAGATTTAAGGTGATTGGCAGAAGAACCAAAGGCGACATGAGGAAAAACTTTTTTATGCAGCGAGTGTTTAAGATCTGGACTGCACTGCCTGAAAGGGTGGTGGAGGCAGACTCGATCGTGGCTTTCAAAAGGGAATTGGATAAGTACCTGAAGGAAAAAAATTGCACGGCTACAGGGAAACAGCAGGGGAGTGGGACTAGCTGAAGTGCTCTTGCAGAGAGCCAGCACGGGCTCGACAGGCTGAATGGCCTCCTTCCGTGCTGTAACCATTCTATGATTCTATGATTCTACTTAATGAGTACTTCGAATCTGTCTTTACAAAAGAAGGGAATGCTGCCAATGCCACAGAAAAGCAGGAGGGGGTAGAGAAATTGGGTAAGATAGAAATAGATCAAGAGGAGGTATTGAAAGGTTTCCAGCACTCAAAGTAGAAAAGTCACCCAGTCTGGATGAAATGTATTCTAGATTGCTGAGAGAAGTAAGCGTAGAAATAGTGAAGGCTTTGGCCACAATATTCCAATCCTCCTTGGATATGAGAGTGTTGTCTGAGGACTGGAGGGTTCCAAATGTTGCACTCCTGTTCAAAAAATGGAGAGAGATAAACCAAGTAATTACAGGCCAGTCAGTCGGTGGTGGGGAAACTTCTAGAGGCCATAACTTGTAACAAAATTCATTGTCACTTGGAAGAACATGGGTTAATAAATGACAACCAACATGGATTTGTTAAAGGCAAATCGTGTCTGACAAACTTGATTGAATTTTTCAATGAAATAATGGAGATGGTAGGTAAGGGTAGTGTAGTTGATGCTGTGTATATGGACTTTCAAAAGGAGTTTGATAAAACGCCACATAATAGATTTGTTAGCTCAATTGAAGCCCACGGGAGTAAAGAGGCAGGGGCAGCATGGATATGAAATTGACTAACAGACAGAAAGCAGAGATTAATGGTGAACGATTGTTTATCAGGCAAGAGGGAAGTATATAGTGTTGTCACCTAGGGGTCGGCACTAGGACCACTGCTCTTTTTGCTATATATTAATGGCCTGGACTTAGGTATAGGGAGCATAATTTCAAAGTTTTCAGATGACACAAAACTTGGAAATGTAGTAAGCAGTGAGGATGATGGTAGTAGACTTTAGGAAGACATAGGCAGTATGGTGAAATGGGCAGAGACATGGCAGATGAAATTTAATACAGAGAAGTGTGACGTGATTCATTTTGGAAGGAAAATGAGCAGAGGCAATGTAAATTAAATGGTATAATTTTAAAGGGGGTGCAGGAATAGAGAGATCTGGGAATTCACATACACAAATCTTTGAAGGTGATGGGTCAATTTGAGAAGTCTGTTAAAAAGTATACAGGCATAGAGTACAAAAGCAAGGAAGTTATGGTAAACCTTTAGAAATCACTGGTTAGGCCTCAGCTGAAGAATTGTATCCAATTCTGAGCACCACATTTTAGGAAGGATGTCAAGGCCTTGGGGAGGGTGCAGAGGAGAAATCAAATCAACATGACTGAGTGTTGTATGACATGTGGGATGAGGGACTTCAGTTATATGGGGAGACTAGAGAAGCTGGGGTTGTTCTCCTCAGAGCAAAAAGGTTCAGGGGAGATTTAATAGAGGTGTTCAAAATTATGAGGGGTTTTGATAGAGTAGACAGGGGGAACTGTTTCCACTGGCAGGAGGGTAGGTTACCAGAGGACACAGATTTAAGATAATTGGCAAACAATCAATTGGGGGAAATTAGGAGAATAGTTAGTTGTTATGATCAGGAATGTACTGCCTGAAAGGGTGATGGGAGCAATAGCAACATTCAGAAGGGAATTGGATATATACATAAAAAGGAGATATTGGCAGGGCTCTGGGGATAGAGCAGGGGGGTGGGACTAATTGGATAGCGCTTTCAAAGAGTTGACACAGACACGATGGGCTGAATGGCCTCCTTCTGTGCTATATGATTCTATGATTCTATTTGAACATGTATATCACACTTTCACCGGATTGGCTGAATTATCATTTCCATAAACTACCAACAATTCACAAACTTTGACACCCCAGCTCTGCCTGTAAACAGGTGTAAGGCTGCTTAAATATGCAAATAGGGGATGTACACTAGAAGTAGGACCCTGATGGCAAAATTCAGATTCAAATGGGCAGATTTTGCACCGCGCACACTCCACCTTGGCATTGAGCGGCCTAGCCAGCTGTCCTAAATTTAGAGTTTTTATCTTGGTGTGCAGGAGCGCTTGTCTTGGGCTCACAAAACAATTCCAGCTTGCTGCTGGCCCCTTCGACACCCCTCCCCCACCCCGGATCACCCCCCACACCCCCCAGACCCCACTTGCCAGCTAGCTCCATGTAAGAGACAGACAACTTCCCATCCTCCCAACCAGCGAGCTGCTGCAGGGTGCCTGTCTGGTGACTCGTTTGGTGCCCACAGCTTTTCAGCTGCAATTAAGAGACCTGCAGCCAAGCAGGCCCAGACTAATCTCTACCCCGGCATCTCTGACCACACAGGACTCTCTCAGTACTCCACTGAAGTGACAGTCTAGAATATGTTTTTACGCCCATAGTCGGAGATTGAACCCCTGACTTTCTGGCGCAGAAACAAAAGTGTTATCAACTGTGTCAAGCTGACACTTGTACCAGGATGATAAGTGCAGAGGGACTACAAGTAACAAAAAGCTGCATGACAGTGATCAAAAGTATTGCTCATCAATGCAACAAATCTGTTTTTTCCATATCTAGCATGGCTCCCAGAGAGGTAGGTAGAGTTATCATTCCTTGTCTGTTACACCCAAACTCAGGTTCTCAGAGTGAGAACATGCCCAGCACAGCTGCAGCTCAGGGTTTGTACAAATGCAACTTGTACCTTTCAAAGGCCAGCCTGTCAGAAACATCAGAAATTGCCCCCAGCGATAGTGGAATTTGGCCCTGATGTGAAACTAGAAGCAGTGATGAATGGAACTTTGGAAATGTTTGCGTGTTGACACATACCGTTCAATACCATGTCAGCGTCATCCAATTAAAATACAATATACTTCTTGGTATGAAAAGCAGAAGGCTCGCCAGTGAATACCTATATTGTTCTGATTGGCTGAAAGCCAGGAGTTAGAGCTGTTTCAGAAGAAGAAAGTAAGAGTTTTTAGAAAACAGGCAAAAGGCTCTATGTCCACCAAGACAATCCCTTTTTAATTGATGTCATCCTATCTACCCGTCTTCTCACGAAACCCTTCAATCCATTTGCTTCCCAGAAACACATGTAGTTGCCTCTTGAACCTGTTTATACTCGTTGTTTCAATGGCCTTCCTCGACTTATTCCATAACTCTGTGGGGTATCTCTCCCACATTGCTGCTGCCTAATTTTGGAATAGTGGGGTTTAAGTGTCAAATGTGGCGTAGAGCCATTCCACCAGCAATCCAGCATCACCCACCACTTCTGGGGTTTTCGTTTGGAAGTGATAGCGGATGTGGTAAAGGGGCACTTAGAAAATCATAATATAATTAGGCAGAGTCAACATGGTTTTATGAACGGGAAATCATGTTTGACAAATCTATTAGTGTGTTTTACATAAGAACATAAGAAATAGGAGCAGGAGTAGGCCAATCGGCCCCTCGAGCCTGCTCCGCCATTCAATAAGACCATGGCTGATCTGATCCTAACCGCCAATCTACTATCGCAGAACCATCTCCTGAATCTAACAGAATTAGACACATGAAATAGGAGCAGGATCAGGCTACACGGCCCCTGGGCCCGCTCCGCTACCCACAGGGCCATGACCGATCTGAACCTAGACTCATGTCCAAATTCCTGCCCGCTCCCCATAACCCTTTATTCCGTTTACTTCTAGGAAACTGTCTATTTCTGTTTTAAATTTATGTAATGATGTAGCTTCTACAGCTTTTTGGGGCAGCATATTCCATGGACCTACTGTAGTGTATGTGCCTTTAAGAACCCCATGTGTGCTGTAATGCCGGTAATGGCCACTCGGGCTATATAAGCCTGTATATTGTGTTATATCCGTTAGTTCCCCTCCAGACTTTGCTTAGTAAACACCTATGAACCAACTCCTCTCTTCAGTGTCTCTATCAACACACAGACACTACAGTGGCGACGAAGTGGAAACGGACTTACCTGCAATTCGGCAGCACCTCAAGGACATCGATTCCTCTGGCGTCCAGAAGAATCAAGAAAGTGAAAAAAGCTGTGGTTTCACCAGCTGGCCAAGCTGGTGGCAGGTACTGCGCTAATCCTTCCTGGGCGTCAGGCTGGGGCTCCAGCGGCTAGTTTTACAGCTGGGCCAAGCAGCGAAAGCGGAGGCAAGCAGTAACAGACGGGGAGGGAGCACTCGGGAGACGGCCGGCGCTGCAAAAAGGTCGGCGTTCAGACCTAGAGAGAAAGTCCGGCGGGAACGAGTCTCCAACTGTAAATAAATAAATAAAAAAAGAACGGAAACCGCGGGAAACAGCGTTGTCAGCGGCGGGAAAGCGCGGGAAGCGCCATATCTTTTCTGTAGAAAAGAAAGAAAAGCGCGGGAAGCGCCATATCTTTTGTAAGATGCCTAAGTCTGGCAATATTGATGCTTTTGATAGCGAGATAGAGGATTGGACCACATATGTGGAAAGAATGGAGGTATATTGCACTGCAAATGGAATAGAAGATGAAAAAAAAGCTTCAGTACTGCTGAATCTAATGGGCGCAAAGACATACGGGCTGTTACGAAATTTAATCACTCCAGCCAAACCAAAGGACAAGGATTTTAAAGAAATTGTTGATACCCTACAGGAGCACTTAAACCCAACACCGCTGCTGATAGCGGAATGATTCAAATTCTTCAAGAGAAATCAACACAAGAATGAAAGTAACGCTGATTACCTCACCGAATTAAGAAAGCTATCAAAACACTGCCAATTCGGGGCAGGACTAGCAGACTATCTTCGAGACAAATTCGTCTGCGGTCTCTTAAGTGAAGGAACACAGAAAAGGCTGCTTTCTGAAAAAGATTTAACACTGGACAAGGCTTTCAGTATGGCCGTATCATACGAAGCAGCCGCAAGAGGAGCTGCAGAAATACAACAAAAGACACAGGACTTCGGCACCCATGAAATGACACAGGGTTTCGAGAGATGTTATCGCTGCGGCAGATCCACCCATGACCAGAGGGACTGCTGGTTCAAGGACAAAGCATGCAGGCAATGCGGAAAGATTGGACACATTGCACGGGTATGCCGATCTGGACAAAATAAATCCACAGACAGGAAAAAAAAAATCAATAAAGAAAAGTACAGAAAGGTACAAATGATGACGGACAGTAACTCCGAAGACCAGAAGAGCGATAACGACTCTGAAAACAAGAGACTAAGCTGTCTCAAATTACATAATGTACTTGCCAAAGATGATTACCAGACCATTTGGGTTACCCTCATGATAGCAGGGTCCCCAGTTAAAATGGAGCTAGATACAGGATCAGCTCTGACCGTAATAAATCGATAGGATTACGAGAGGCTATTTCCGCATATGCCTTTAAAAGACACATCCATTATCTTAAAAACATATACGGGGCAGAAAGTATACCCCAAAGGAAAAATAAGGGTGCCTGTTGTATACAACGGCAAGGAAATACCAACGTTGTATTTATACATTCTACAAGATGGTGGCCCACCACTGTTAGGACGTGAATGGATCAGGAAAATACATTTAGACTGGCACTCCATTCAGGCACTGACGGTGACCAGCAAGAAAAAAAACGATGATGACGTCATACATGAATGATTAAAAGACATCTTGGCTAACGCCAAAGAAGTGTTTCAAGAGAAACTAGGAACCTTGAAAGGCATCACCGCCTCAATAAAAGTGGAAGATGCAGCAATTCCCAAGTTTTTTAAAGCAAGACCAGTGCCATACGCAATTCGTCCAGCAGTCGAGGCAGAGCTGGAGAATTTGGAAAATGCAGGCGTATTATCCAAAATAGATTGGAGCGAGTGGGCAACACCCATCGTTCCAGTCATGAAGAAAGCATTGAATAATAATAAATCTGAAGAACAGAGAAAAATTCGCATCTGTGGAGACTTCAAGGTGACTGTAAACCCGGTCCTTCACACGGTACAGTACCCTCTTCCGAGGATAGAAGATATTTTCGCCTCACTGTCTGGAGGGAAACGTTTCACCAAAATTGACTTGGCACAGGCATATCTACAGATGGAGGTTGAAGAGGCCTCGAAAAAAATATCTCATGATAAATACACACAAAGGTCTGTACCAGTACAATTGACTGGTTTTCGGAGTAGCATCCGCTCCAGCTATCTGGCAAAGAGCTATGGAGCAAGTCCTCCAAAGGATTCCGGGTACTCAACGCTACCTAGACGACATCCTTGTAACAAGAGAAAACAACAACGAGCACCTTGCCAATTTGGAGCAGGTGCTCACTAGGCTGAGAGAACGGGGCCTACGAGCAAATCGCCCCAAGTGCGAATTTTTCCAAAATCAAATATCATATTGTGGCCACATAATTAATAAGGAAGGATTGCATAAGTCATCTGAAAAAATTGAAGCGGTCATAAAAGCCCCAGCACCTGAAAATATTTCACAATTAAGGTCGTTCCTGGGATTAATAAATTACTATCATAAATTTTTACTGAACTTATCAACTCTTCTACACCCTCTTAATGAACTGCTACAAACAGGAGTAAATTGGAAATGAAGCGAAGACTGTAAACGTGCCTTCCATAAATGCAAAGACTTAATCACATCCAAAGAAGTTTTGGCTCATTACAACCCATCATTGCCAATCAGACTGGCGTGCGATGCATCCCCTTACGGCATAGGAGCAGTATTATCGCATAAATTCCCTGATGGCTCGGAACGACCGATAGCTTTTGCGTCACGCTCATTGAACTCAGCTGAGCGTAACTATGCCCAAGTCGACAGGGAAGCACTCAGCCTGGTATGGGGAGTGAAGAAATTCAACCATTACCTACACGAACAAAAATTTACCTTGTTGACTGACCATCAACCCCTCATCTCCATATTCAACCCTAAAAAGGGTGTTCCCATTATGACAACGCAAAGGCTACAGAGGTGGTCCCTTTTTCTAGGGGCACACCAATACAACATAGAATACAAAGGATCAAAACAGCATGGGAATGCTGACGGTTTATCGCGCCTACCGTTGCCAACGGTAGAAGAGGCACCTACAGTAGACCCAGTGGAGATGTTCCACTCAACCATAGTCGAATGTCTACCAGTAACAAATTCTGCCATTGTAAAGGAAACGAGAAATGACCCAACTCTCTCACGAGTCTACGACTTAACGGTGAAGGGATGGCCAGCACATGGCGAACCACTGTTGCCAGCATTCTCGCAAAGAAGAGAACAGCTGTCAGTATGCCGAGGAACCTTGATGTGTGGATCCAGAGTGGTGATTCCACCCAAACTCCAGGATAAAGTGCTAAAGGAGCTTCACGAGGGGCATCTGGGTGGAGTGAAAATGAAGAACCTAGCCAGAGCGTTTGTATGGTGGCCAGGTATCGATGGAGACATAGAAGAAATGACCAAGAGCTGCCTAGGATGCCAGAAGGTCCAAAACGCTCCACCCCAAGCCCCTCTACATCCATGGGAGTGGCCCTCATCTCCCTGGCAAAGGGTACACATCGACTTTGCTGGTCCATTTATAGACTCAATGTTCTTAATCGCGGTTGATGCACACTCCAAGTGGCCGGAGGTAATAAAGATGTCCTCCACCACCACGGAAAAAACCATCACAGTATTAAGGACCATATTTGCCAGGAATGGGCTGCCGGAACAGATCTGTTCTGATAATGGACCGCAATTTGTGTCCGACGAATTCAGGAAGTTCTTAAAAAACAATGGGGTTAAGCACTACACGTCCGCCCCATACCATCCCGCTACCAATGGATTGGCTGAAAGGTTTGTCCAGACCTTCAAGAAGGCCATAAAGGCCATGGGTAATGAAGACATAAAACTTCAGCACAAGGTGGATAACTTCTTGTTTGCATACAGGAATGCAACACATATGGTTACCAACCAAACTCCCGCCATGATGTTCTTCAATAGAAGCCGAAGATGCCGGCTGGATTTGATCAAGCCCAACATCAGAAGGGATGTGGAGAACCGGCAATTTCAAGGCATGAATGAAAGGCCAACTAGAACCTTCCAGATAGGTCAACAAGTTTTGGCCCGGGACTACCGTACCGAGAAATGGCAGCCTGGAACTATCTGCACACGACTAGGACCACTGATGTATACCGTGGACATCGGAGAAAGCATAATAAGGCGCCATGCTGACCAAGTCATAGAGTCATCCGAAAAGGGACAACCTACACCACAACTCTATACGTCTAACGATGAAGTAGAGATACCCATATCTACCTCCGATCCGGTGATAATGGAACCCGATGAACCCGACACTGGCATTCAAGCCGAATCAGCCTTGCCAAAAGAACCTGCTACACCACCAGAAACTACTACACCACCGAGGCTTTATCCGGACTGAGTCAGGAAGCCTCCAGAGAGACTGACTTATAATTAATTAACTGCAGCAATGTGTATATTATTTTTCTTATAACATGTAATTAATAATTACTTAAAATATTATGTACTGGTTAGCTAAAAGGGGAGGAATTGTAGTGTATGTGCCTTTAAGAACCCCATGTGTGCTGTAATGCCGGTAATGGCCACTCGGGCTATATAAGCCTGTATATTGTGTTATATCCGTTAGTTCCCCTCCAGACTTTGCTTAGTAAACACCTATGAACCAACTCCTGTCTTCAGTGTCTCTATCAACACACAGACACAACACCTACCACCCTCTGAGTGAAGTAGTTCCTCTTCATCTCAGTTTTGAAAGAGCAGCCCCTTATTCTAAGACTATGCCCCCTAGTTCTAGTTTCACCCATCATCGGGAACATCCTCCCCGCATCCACCCGATCGAACCCCTTCACAATCTTATATGTTTCAATAAGATCGCCTCTCATTCTTCTGAACTCCAATGAGTAGAGTCCCAATCTACTCAACCTCTCCTCATATGTCCATCCCCTCATCCCCGGGATTAACCGAGTGAACCTTCTTTGTACTGACTCAAGAGCAAGTATGTCTTTTCTTAAGTATGGACACCAAAACTGTATGCAGTATTCCAGGTGCGGTCTCACCAATACCTTGTACAACTGAAGCAATACCTCCCTATTTTTATATTCTATCCCCCTAGCAATGAAAGCCAACATTCCATTGGCCTTCTTAATCACTTGCTGCACCTGCATACTAACCTTTTGAGTTTCGTGCACCAGGACCCCCAGATCCCTTTGTACTTCAGTACTTTCCAGTTTCTTGCCATTAAGATAATAACTTGCTTTACGATTTTTCCTGCCAAAGTGCATAACCTCACACTTTCCAGTATTGTATTCCATCTGCCAAATCTCTGTCTATGTCCCCTTGCAGGTTTTTTATGTCCTCCTCACTCACTACTTTCCCTCCCATCTTAGTATCATCTGCAAACTTTGATATGTTACACTCGGTCCCCTCCTCCAAATCGTTAATATAGATTGTAAAGAGTTGGGGACCCAGCACTGACCCCTGCGGAACACCACTAGTTACTGATTGCCAGTCTGAGAATGAACCATTTATCCCAACTCTCTGCCTTCTGTTAGATAGCCAATCCTCTATCCATGCCAGAATATTACCCCCAATCCCGTGATTTTTTATCTTAAGCAATAATCTTTTGTGTGGCACCTTGTCAAATGCCTTTTGGAAGTCTAAATACACTACGTCCACTGGTTCCCCTTTATCCACCCTATATGTTACTTCCTCAAAGAACTCCAGCAAATTTGTCAAACATGACTTCCCCTTCATAAAACCATGCTGACTTTGTCCTATTAAATTATGATTATCCAAATGTCCTGTTACTGTCTCCTTAATAATGGACTCCAATATTTTACCTACCATAGATGTTAGGCTAACCGGTCTATAGTTTCCAGCCTTCTGTCTACTGCCCTTTTTAAATTAGGGCGTTACATTAGCAGTTTTTCAATCTGCCGGGACCTTTGCTGAGTCCAGGGTGTAACTAGCAGGGTAGATAAGGGGGAACCAGTGGATGTAGTATATTTGGATTTTCAGAAGGCATTTGATAAGGTGCCACACAAGAGGTTGTTACACAAGATAAGGGCTCATGGGATTGGGGGTAACATATTATCATGGTTGAGGATTAGTTAACATACAGAAAATAGAGTAGGAATAAGCAGGTCATTTTTGGTATGGCAGGGTATAACTAGTGGATGCTGCAATGATCCGTGCTTGGGCCTCAGCTATTTACAATCTATAACAATGACTTAGATGAAGGAACCAAGTGTAATATATCCAATTTTGCTGATGATGCAAAGCTAGGTGGGGAAAGTAAGCTGTGAAGAGGATGCAAAAAGGCTGCAAGGGGATATAAACCAGTTAAGTGATTGGGCAAAAAGGTGGCAGATGGAGAATAATTTTTTTTTATTCGTTCCTGGGATGTGGACATCGTTGGCAAGGCCAGCATTTATTGCCCATCCCTAATTGCCCTTGAGAAGATGGTGGTAAGCCACCTTCTTGAACCACGCAGTCCATATGGTGAAGGTACTCCCATAGTGCTGTTAGGGAGCGAGTTCCAGCATTTTGACCCAGCGATGATGAAGGAACAGTGAAATATTTCCAAGTTAGGATGGTGTGTGACTTGGAGGGGAACTTGGAGGTGATGGGTGTTCCCATGCGCCTGCTGCCCTTATCCTTCTAGGTGATAGAGGTCGCGGGTTTGGGAGGTGCTGTCGAAGAAGCCTTGGCAAGTTTCTGCAGTACATCTTGTAGATGGTACACACTGCAGCTATAGTGCACTGGTGGCGGAGGGAGTGAATATTTAAGCTGATGGATGGAGTGCCGATCAACCGGGCTGCTTTGTCCTGGAAGGTGTTGAGCTTCTTGAGTGTTGTTGGAGTTGTACTCATCCAGGTAAGTGGAGAGTATTCCATCACACTCCTTACTTGTGCCTTGTAGATTGTGGAAAAACTTTGGGAAGTCAGGAGGTCAGTCACTCGCCACAGAATACCCAGCCTCTGACCTGCTTTGTAGCCACAGTATTTATGTGGCTGGTCCAGTTAAGTTTCTGGTCAATGGTGTAAGATTCGCAAAATTCAACAGATTCCCCCAAACCAAGAAGATTACCCTAAAGAAGGGATTTTTGGACTGTTAATAAACCATGTCAGAATGGTATAAGAATATTGGACCAAAAGGAGATTTAAAAATCAAGGACCCCAGGATTTTGGTTTTTATTTTAAAAGCATGTTTGAGCCTGTGGAAGAAAAGGGGGCTGCAACAAAGGAATTGGGATTGGCCTCTGTAAATGGACAGTTATGGGTATTGGCATTAGCCAAGCTGTCTGGGGATTATCTGTACTGTCTCAGTCATTTTACATAATGACAATAAACCAACGGAAGAGCAGTTCCCGCCCAAAATTACAGAACCATCCAAAATATACATAATGCAGAACAGAACCATCCAAAACATACATAATGCAGAACATGCCACCAACCAACAAAAGAACCTTGGCCCCCACAGGAAAAGACAAATGTTACTGCAATTAAACAAGAGATTAAACAATCGCTTAAAACCACTTACGAATCGGTGGGACTATCCCAAAACCACTTTGCACAATATTAAACCAATTAAGATCGATGGGACCATCCCGAAACCTATTAAACAATTTTTAACCCATCAATGATAACGAGCCTGCCAAAACTAACAATGAGACAGAACTGATTTGGCACGCAGATTAGCAGGCCTCAAACAGTATAATTGTGGGCCTGCTTTTACAACAGCAGTTCAGTTTGGGTCAAGCGGTTCAAACAGTTGACTGAGAGGAGAGTTCAAGGAGTTCAAAACGGTGGGAAGAGGGCATACAGTGGAAGAAAAGAGTTCAAGAAAGCAGTACTGGAGGAAGTTTGTTTCATCATTCATGTCAAATCAAATCACCAAGTTCAGTCCAAGAAGAAGCTCCCTCTCGAAGAAGTAACACACCGTCGGAGACTTCACAGCAGACCAGTGTCCCACAAAACAAGCAACCAAATATTACCAGCAACTGGGTAATATTGGGCCACCGCGACCAACAAAACCCAACTCGGAAGAAAACCGAAGATCTGCAAGTTTTTCCACTCTACAATCTATCCTGACTTACCCCTGGGTAAGATTTTATCAAAAAGACTCTAAACACTACTTCTAACCAAAAGAAATTGGGTACTCACCTGATAGATCCAATACGCACCCTACCGCATCAGCGGACTCACGAAGACTGACCAGCCACGCAGGTGAAGTCCTCTACCACATCCGGGGTACGGCAGGCCCCAACTGACACATCTAAAGAACCCCGAAATCGCGAACCTCTACAACTGTCAAAAGAAGTTGTTTTGGTGAGCATTATCCCTGGTCTTCTGGAGCCCAACTTAGCTAGTAAAGTGGGATTGGGAGGGGTGAAGTATTCTGTTTATTGTTATTTTCCCTCATGTATTCCGAAGTGTTCCCCCAATTTAGAGTGTTAAGATTATTGTGTTGTATATTTTCTTTCTCAAATAAAGATCTTGTTCCTTGCACCAAAAATTCAGTTGTCTGCTGCACTTTTCATCACAACCCCCAAATAAGTCTCAGGTCTAGAACCAAGGGAGTGGGAGCGATTTGAACCACTCATAAGTCAGAGGTGAAGTTGACCCAAACACCACCCCCTACAATGGTTGTAGTGTATGTACCTTTAAGGGGAGAACTACTTTTTACAGCTCCTGTATACTGTAGTACCGGCAGTGACCACACCTGTATATAAACCCTGAGTAGGGATCTGTATGTTTAGTTTTAGAGTAACCCTCATCCAGTAAATACCTGTTGATTGTTCCCTGCAGTCTTGTGTCTAGTTATTGAAGGACACACAACATCAAAATACACGGATCTAACAGTGACGACGAGGCAGATTCGAACCTACCTGCAACTCTGCATTACCTCCCAGGGATTCGCTCCTGGAGAACAGTGGAAGAAAGTTGAGGCCAGAAGCACGGGCGTCGACCACAAGCAACCGCCCAGTCATCCAGCAGAGATTTGAGCATCGCAGGGAAGGCTGTTGAGAGCTGGGCTTGGTTCTCCAGTCACGGTGGTCCAGCGAAAGGGGCTGGCAACAGGTACGGCGCAGACCCTTCCCGGACAGCGGCGGCTAGAGCCGACCGACGGCACAGAAAAGGCCGAGCAGCGTCGATGGGAGAAGAGAGAGAGTAGAGCGCACAGGGCGCAGCCGGTGTTCAGGACTGAGCGGCGTCAACGGGAAAAGAGAGGGTAGAGCGCACAGGGCGCAGCCGGTGTTCAGGACCGAACGGCGTCGATGGGAGAAGAGAGAGAGGCGTGAAGGAAAACGCGCAGAGCGCAGCCGGTGTTCAAAGGATGAGCAGCGTCAGCGGGGAAGAAAGGGAAATGCGCAGAGCGCAGCCGGTGTTCAAGGGCCGAGCAGCCGCAATGGAGAAGAAGGGAGAGCGCGGGAAACGCCATTTTGAGCCGCAGCGGAGAAGAAGGGAGAGCGCGGGGAAAACGCCATTTTGAGCCGCAGCGGAGAAGAAGGGAGAGCGCGGGAAAACGCCATTTTGAGCCGCAAGAAGAAGGGAAATCACGGGAAAATGCCATTTTGAGCTAGTCTAACCACACCCAGGGATGCCGAAGAGTGGCAGTATCACAGCGTTCGACAATGAAGTCGAAGATTGGACGACATATGTCGAATGCATAGAAGTGTACTGCAAGGCGAATGAAGTGCCAGATGAGAGGAAAGCGCTGGTATTGTTGAATTCCATGGGTGCAAAAACATATGGCTTACTGCGAAACCTAGTAACCCCAGAGAAGCCAGTGGACAAGGATTTTGGAAACATAGTGTCAATCCTACAGAACCACTTAAACCCCACACCGCTGCTGATAGCAGAAAGATTTAAGTTTCACAAAAGGAACCAGCACAAAGATGAAAGTAATGCTGAGTATTTAACGGAACTGCGCAAGCTATCGAAACACTGCCAGTTTGGAATGGGACTAGCAGATACTTTAAGGGACGAGTTTGTGTGTGGGCTTCAAAGTGAAGGAAACCAGAAACAGCTTCTATCAGAAAAGGATCTTACACTGGACAAGGCTTTCAGCATGGCAGTATCACACAAAGCAGCCGCACGGGGCGCTGCAGAGATACAACGGAGACCGCAAGAATATGGCACAAATGAAATGTCATACGGAACAGTGAAGTGCTATCGCTGCGGCAGAACAACACACGACCACAATGATTGCTGGTTTAAGGACAAAGTGTGCAGACAGTGTGGAAAAGTAGGACACATAGCAAGAGTCTGCAGGTCGGGAAAGAAAACCAGCAGCAAGAAATCTCCACAGGAGAAGTACAAGAGGGTACATAAGGTGACAGACAGTAGTTCAGACGAACAGAAAAGTGATACAGACTCCGGAAGCAAGGAGCTGGGTTGTTTGAAACTACATAAGGTGATCCAAACGGAGGATCATCAAACTATCTGGGTCACGCTCAAGGTAGCTGGAGTCCAAGTGAAAATGGAATTGGACACAGGATCAGCCCTAACAGTCATAAACCGAAGGGACTACAAGCGGCTATTCTCACATATACCCTTGAGAGGTACAGAGATTGTCTTGAAGACGTACACGGGGCAAAAAGTCTACCCCAAAGGAAAAATAAGGGTGAACATTGTATATAACGATAAGGAAACACCAAAAATGGACCAATATGTATTGCCAGATGGAGGACCACCACTACTAGGACGTGAATGGATGCGGAAGATACAGCTAGATTGGCATTCAATTCAATTCAATTCAATTCAAATCGCTTTATTGGCATGACAAGTTATATCCTATGTTGCCAAAGCATCGGAAAACATTCATGTTTGTTCACAAAAATACAGATCTATCCATACAGTGTATAAACAGATATATTCCTGAGTGTATAAATATACTTTCATATAATTTATATATACTCTTACCTTATCTTTAGTGGTTGTCCCTCTGTTTATGGCAAGCTGTAACATAGTGTGCCGCTAGTGTTATGCAACTTCTCTCTTCCCCTAGTAGGTATGGTAGTTTTTGGTCGTCATTCAATTTTCTGAATTCCGGGCATATTTTTGTAAACTTTGGGTAGAAATTCTCCCTTATGCCCTGATATTTTCTACAAGCTGTGAGGAAGTGCATCTCTGTCTCCACCATTCCCTGACTGCAGTGCGAGCATATCCTGTCCTCTCTTGGTAGCCGGGTCTGCCTGTGTCTACCTTTTTCGATCGCCAGGCTATGTTCACTAAGTCTGTACATTGTCAGGATTTTTCTCAGTTTGCTGTCCTTTACCATGGTCAGGTAATCAGCTATGTTGTATTGTCTGTTTAGGGCCAAGTAGCAATTGAGTTTGCTTTGGGTTTTTGTTGTTTCTGCCCAATATGTCAGATATTTTTCCTTTTGCTTAGCGACGATTGTGTTGGGTCGAATTCTTTGTGTTACGCTGTCACTGTCCTGGGGCTGGTTATTGTTAATAGTGTTAGTAGTTACTTCACTGAGTCCCAGGACTAGTTGACTGAGGGTATTCTTCTTTATGGTCAGCTCTTGGCATTTCAGGGCGTCGTAGTGATAGCATTGGGGGTTGCTCATTTGTAGGTGATTCCAAAATTTGGTGGCTCTTTTTTGGATAGTGATTATTAATGGATATTGGCCTAGTTCCGCCCTGCATGCATTGTTTACTGTTTTCCATTGAGTCCGGAGGATACTTTTACAGAATTCTGTATGTAGGATCTCAATTGGGTGTTTGTCCCATTTTGCAAATTCTTGTTGTGTTAGCGGTCCCCATACCTCACTGCCATAGAGTGCAATTGGTTCAATTACTGATTTGAAAATTTTTAGCTAAATGCTAATTGGGATTAAGCAGAGCTGGAAGGTTTGGGACGTTCAGGAGTACTGTGCAAAGTGGACTGGAGTGAATGGGCCACACCCATCGTTCCTGTAATGAAGAGGTCGTTGAGTAATATGCCTGGGGAACCAAAGAAAATTCGCATCTGTGGGGACTTTAAGGTGACAGTGAACCCAGTCCTTCACACGGTACAATATCCGCTTCCGCGGATTGAAGATATTTTTGCCTTGCTATCTGGAGGGAAACGCTTCACTAAGATTGATCTGGCCCAGGCGTACCTGCAAATGGAGGTAGAAGAAGCCTTGAAACAGTACCTCACGATCAACACTCATAAAGGTCTCTAACAATACAACCGGCTGGTGTTCGGGGTAGCATCAGCTCCGGCTATTTGGCAAAGGGCAATGGATCAAGTCCTGCAAGGGATTCCAGGGACCCAGTGTTATTTGGATGACATCCTGGTCATGGGCAAAAATGACAGTGCTCACCCTGCCAACCTGGAGCAGGTGCTCACTAGATTGAAGGAATATGGGCTCCGAGCAAATCGCCACAAATGCGAGTTTTTCCAGAAGCAGATCTCGTATTGTGGCCACGTTATTGATGAAGAAGGGTTACATAAGTCACCTGAAAAGATTGAGGCAGTAGTCAAGTCTCCAGCACCGGAAAATGTGTCACAACTGAGGTCGTTCCTCGGGCTGGTGAACTACTACCATAAGTTCTTGCCGAATTTGTCTACAGTACTACACCCACTGAACACCCTATTGCAAACGGGGGTACCATGGAAGTGGAATGATGAATGTAAACCAGCTTTCCAGAAGTGCAAAGAATTGATCACATCAAAAGAGGTGTTGGCTCATTTCAACCCAGCACTACCAATTCGGTTGGCGTATGATGCATCACCCTATGGCATTGGAGCGGTGCTGTCGCACAAGTTCCCGGACGGCTCGGAGAGGCCGGTAGCCTTTGCGTCTCGGTCACTAACCTCAGCCGAGCGTAACTATGCCCAGATCGACAGGGAGGCCCTCAGCCTAGTGTGGAGAGTGAAAAAGTTCAACCACTATCTGCACGGCCAGAAGTTCACCTTGCTGACGGACCACCAACCACTTGTCTCCATCTTTAATCCAAAGAAGGGCGTGCCGGTGATTACCGTGCAATGGCTACAAAGGTGGTCCCTTTTTCTAGGGGCGAACCAGTATGAAATCGAGTATAAGGGCAGGAAACAGCATGGAAACGCTGATGGGCTATCACACCTGCCACTGCCTACTGCGGAGGAAGCACCAGCAGTGGGCCCTGTCGAAATATTTCGTTCGACTATAATTGAACGCTTGCCAGTAAGTAACGCTGATATAGAGAAGGAGACCCGAAATGACCCAACACTGTCTCGGGTATATGACTTGACGGTGAAGGGATGGCCAACACATGGCGACTCACTGTTGCCAGCATTCTCATCTAGAAGAGAACAGCTGTCAGTATGCCAGGGAACCTTGATGTGTGGATCCCGAGTGGTAATTCCACCCAAGTTAAGGGAGAGAGTGCTCAATGAGCTTCACGAAGGCCATCTGGGAGGGGTGAAAATGAAAAGCCTTGCTAGGGCTTATGTGTGGTGGCCGGGGATCGATCAGCAAATCAAGGACCTGACAAAGAGCTGCTCAGGATGCCAGAAGGTCCAAAATGCACCACCACATGCCCCTCTACACCCATGGGAGTGGCCCTCATCTCCATGGCAACAGGTGCATATTGATTTTGCTGGTCCATTCATGGACTCAATGTTTCTAATAGCCGTGGCTGCGCACTCGAAATGGCCTGAGGTGATCAAAATGTCGTCCACCACCACGGAGAAAACTATTGCAGTCCTACGGACCATATTTGCCAGGAACGGCTTGCCAGAGCAGATTTGCTCTGATAACGGACCACAGTTTGTGTCCGAAGAGTTTCGAAGATTCATGAAAAGGAATGGGGTAAGGCATTACACATCCGCCCCGTATCATCCAGCCACAAATGGATTGGCTGAGAGATTCATACAAACCTTTAAGAAAGCAGTAAGGGCCATGTGCGATGACGACATTCCACTGCAGCATAAGGTGGACAATTTCCTGTTAGCCTACAGAAATGCAACACATGCGGTCACCAACCAGACCCCGGCCATGATGTTCTTTAACCGAAGGTTGAGACCTCGTCTGGATTTGCTCAGACCAAATGTACGAAGAGATGTTGAGAATAAGCAATTCCAGCACATCAATGAGAAGCCGACAAGGAGCTTCAATGTAGGGCAACCAGTCTTGGCCCGCGACTACCGAACAGAGAAATGGCAACCAGGAACGATATGCACACGGCAGGGGCCACTAATGTACACAGTGGATGTTGGGGAGAACATTGTGAGACACCATGTCGACCAGATCCTAGAGTCACAGGAATGAGTCAACCCCATGTCTCGCGCACCTGGTGATGAACCCGACATACAGGTAGCATCTACCCCAGAAACAGTAGCATCGGAAGCTGATGAACCAACTGCTGACAGGGGGCCTCCGCACCAAGAACAAGACACTCAGGAAAGGCGCTATCCAGAAAGGATCAGGAAGCCGCCCCAAAGACTGAATTTATAAATGGACTATTTTCAGTTAATGTGCATGTTAAAAGTGTTAATTGTTAAATGAATGTTATGGTACTGTCAATCTAAAAGGGGAGGAATTGTAGTGTATGTACCTTTAAGGGGAGAACTACTTTTTACAGCTCCTGTATACTGTAGTACCGGCAGTGACCACACCTGTATATAAACCCTGAGTAGGGATCTGTACGTTTAGTTTTAGAGTAACCCTCATCCAGTAAATACCTGTTGATTGTTCCCTGCAGTCTTGTGTCTAGTTATTGAAGGACACACAACATCAAAATATATGGATCTAACAATGGTGACCTCCGGGATGTTGGTGGTGGGGGATTCAACTATGGTAATGCCACTGAATGTCAAGGGGAGGTGATTGGAATTTCTCTTATTGGAGATAATCTTTGCCTGGCACTCGTGTGGTGTGAATGTTACTTGCCACTTAACAGCCCAAGCCTGAATGTTGTCCAGGTCTTGCTGCCTTTGGGCATGGACTTCTTCATTATCTGAGGAGTTGTTAATGGAATTGAACACTGTGCAAACATCAGCGAATATCCCCACTTCTGATTTTATGATGGAGGGAAGGTCATTGATGAAGCAGCTGAAGATGGTTGGACCTAGGACACTGCCCTGAGGAACTCCTGCAGCAATATCTTGGGGTTGTGATGATTGGCTTCCACCAACCACAACCATCTTCCTTTGTGCTAGGTATGACTCCAGCTAGTGGAGAGTCTTCCCATTGACTTCAATTTTACTAGGACTCTTTGATGTCACATTCAGTCAAATGCTGCCTTGATGTCACGGGCAGTCACTTTCACCTCACCTCTGGAAGTCAGCTCCTTTGTCCATGTTTGGACCAAGGCTGTAATGAAGTCTGGAGCTGAGTGGTCCTGGCAGAACCTAAACTTAGCATCGGTGAGCAGGTTATTGATGAGTAAATGCCGTTTGATAGTACTGTTGACGACACCTTCCATCACTCTTCTCATGATTTAGAGTAGACTGATCGGGCGGTAATTGGCTGGATTGGATTAGTCCTGCTTTTTGTGGACAGGACATAACTAGGCAGTTTTCCACTTTGTTGGGTAGATGCCAGTGTTGATCTCATTACATGGCGGAGCAGGCTCGAGGGGCCAAATGGCTTACTCCTGCTCCAATCTTCTATGTTGTAGCTGTAGTGGAACTGTTTGGATAGAGTCACAGCTAGTTCTGGAGCACAAGTCTTCAACACTACAGCCAGGATGCTGTTGGCACCCATAGCCTTTGCTGTATCCAGTACAGTCAGCCGTTTCTTGATATCATGTGGAGTGAATCAAATTGGCTGAAGACTGGCTTCTGTGATGGTGGGGAGCTCAAAAGGAGGCCAAGATGGATCATCCACTCAGCGCTTCTGGCTGAAGATGGTTGCAACACTTCATTTTTGTTTTTTGCACTCACATATTGGGCACTGCCATCATTGAGGATGGGGATGTTCATGGAGCCTTCTCCTCCCATTGGTTGTTTAATTGTCCACCACCATTCACGATCGGATGTGGCAGGACTGCAGAGCTTTGATCTGATCTACTGGTTGTGGGATCACTTTATTCTGTCTATAGCATGCTGCTTCCGCTGTTTAGCATGCATGTAGTCCTGTGTTGTAGCTTCACCAGACTGGCACCTCATTTTTAGGTACACCTGGTGCTGCTCCTGGCATGCTCTTCTACACTCCTCATTGAACCAGGATTAGTCCCCTGGTTTGATGGTAATGGTAGAGTGAGGAATATACCGGGCCATGAGGTTACAGATTGTGGTGGAATACAATTCTGCTGCTGCTGATGGCCCACAGTGCCTCATGAATGCCCAGTTTTGAGCTGCTAGATCTGTTCTGAATCTATCCCATTTAGTATAGTGGTAGTGCCACACAACTCGATGGAGGGTGTACGAGACATCATCTCCACAAGGACTGTGCGGTGGTCACTGCTACCAATACTGGCATGGACAGCTGCATCTGCGACAGGTGGATTGTTGAGGACGAGGTCAAGTAGGTCTTTCCCTCATGTTGATGCCATGAGACTTCATGATGCCTGGAGTCAATGTTGAGGACTACCAGGGCCACTCCCTCCCTCCCAACTGTATACCAAAGTGCCACCACCTCTGGCAGGTCTGTCCTGTCCTGCCGGTGGGACAAGCCATACTCAGGGATGGTGATGGAGGATTCTGCGACATTGGCTGAAAGGTATAATTCTGTGAATATGACTATGTCAGGCTGTTTCTTAACTAGTCTGTGGGACAACTCTTCTAATTTTGGCACAAGTTCCCAGATGTTGGTGATGAGGTCTTTGCAGGATCAACTTCACGTGTCCGAAACCGGTGCCTAGGTCGGTGCCGCGTGGTCCTTCCGGTTTTATTATTATTGTTTATTGTAGAGATTTGATACAACTGAGTGGCTTGCTAGGCCATTTCAAAGGGCAGTTAAGAGTCAACCACATTGCTGTGAGTCTGGAGTCACATATAGGCTGGACCAGGTAAGGCAGATTTCCTTCCCTAAAGAACATGAATAAACCAGATGGGGTTTTACGACAATCCCGTAGTTTCATGGTCATTACTAATACTAGCTTTTATTCTAGATTTATTTACTTAGCTGAATTTAAATTCTCCAGCTGCCATGGTGGGATTTGAACTCAAACCTATGCAGCTTTGGATTACTAGTCCAGTAACATAACTGCTATACTACCGGTTTACTAAATTAGTTAAGCATGATCTCCCCTTCCTGAATCTATGTAGTCTCTCTTTTAACAAGTTATGCTTTTCTAAGTATTCACCCATGCAATCCCTTAAAATTGTTTCAAAGATTTTCCTCCAAACTGATGTTGAGTTTTGCAGTATATCTGTCTCTGGGCCTTTGTTTTCAAATAAAATGCAATTCTATTGGCCACTTTCCAATCCTCGAGTTTACACAGATGCCAGTTAAAACTTTGCTTATTTCAGTTCCTTTTCAGATTCGTGGGTATACATTGTTCAGACCTCGTACTTTGTTTTAAGAGCATCAACCCTGTTTAGAACTACTTTAGAAACCCTCCTCAATTTGATCCTTTTTTCTCTCTTGTCTGTTGAGAATTGAATTTCCATTGGTGCAATGAAAATGCAATATTTTTTATATGAACCTATAAAGCCGGTGATTGTAATGTTTTATTTGGTGAGTGTGATTGTTCATCTTACTGCCAATGTTTTTCACCCACATTTCATCCCCTTCAGCTGATCAGATGAGCTAGTCAAGGCAGCTGTTGCACACTTATATTTATCATGGTAATATTTTTAAATCTCGGTGAAGTTCCTTCCAAACTATTCATAATCTTTCAAGGTTGCCAAGTTCCTTTGCATTTTCTCTGAGGAAAGACCATTGAGAAATTTAAAATGTCCATAATATTTAACAGCTGCCACAGGGTATGTTTCATGTAGGTTTCCATGACTACTGCCAATAAGTTCAGTCAACAGAGCTGAAGTAGATATAATAACAGACTCCAGCTCACAGTCTAACTATGACTGCCAGTGGGAGATATATTAAAGCAATATGCAACCATGGCAAATGAATTGTAGAAGTAGTTCTGTAACTACTAAACTACCAACAGTTACAGCATTTTTAGTGCCCCATGATTTCACATAACTAAGGAAAAGAAAGAAAGACTTGCATTTATATATCCCCTTTCACGACCACCAGACATCTCAAAGCGCTTTACAGTCAATGAAGTACTATTTGAAGTGGAGTCGCTGTTGTAACCTGGGAACCGTGGCAGTCAATTTGCGCACAGCAAGGTCCCACAAACAGCAATGTGATAATGACCAGATAATCTGTTTTTGTTATGTTGGTTGAGGGATAAATATTGGCCAGGACACCGGGGATAGCTCCCCTCTTCTTCTTCGAAAGAATGCCATGGGATCATTTACGTCCACCTGAGAGAGCAGGCGAGGCCTTGGTTTTAACGTCTCATCCGAAAGACGGCACCTCCAACAGTGCAGCACTCCCTCAGTACTGCACTGGAGTGTCAGCCTAGCTTTATGTGCTCAAGTTTCTGGAGTGGGACTTGAACCCACAACCTTATGAAAGTGTCTAACCAAAGTTCAACACCTATGTTAGGTGTGAAGCTGGTAAAGTCAGAATGCCATATCTATATATATAAAGCGGCTCTTCTGTCTGTCTGTCTGTCTGTCTGTCTGTCTGTCTGTCCGCCTGGTCTCTATACGTTTGGAAGTTACAGAGCGTACCGACGCGCGCGTCGCCTCAAAAGAAAGTTTGCGATTCCGGACCGGTCATAGGCGTATTTACGTTTCGGCCGGACAAAAATCCCGCCCGCGGTATCCCAAAAACGTTCAGCGTTCCGCTCATTAGCATCTCATTAGCGACCGTGTGACGTCGAGGTCTTCCTACAGTTGAGTGTCGAGTGACTCGACGATTGACCAATCCTACGCTTCGGTGACCTGACCGGTCGACCAATCGGTGCGTGTGTGGGCGGGCCTTATCCTTCTGAACCGAGGTGAGTGGCCGCCATCTTGATTTTCCATGATTATTTCCCCCACACTTTCTGTGTGTTAGGGAACTAAGGTAAATATTTCAATTATGTGTTAGGCAATTAATTAACTATTTATTTGAGTTTTATATTGTGTTTAGCAACCCCCCCCCTCCTCCTCACCCTCGCGCAGGGGGGACTCGGGGCCTGAAGCTGAAAACATTTCTCTCTCTCTCTCTATTTCTTCCCTCTCTCTCTCTCCTTCTCCTCTTCCCTCTCTCTCCTTCTCCTCTTCCCTCTCTCCTCTTCCCTCTCTCTCCTTCTCCTCTTCCCTCTCTGTCCCTCTCTACTTCCCCCTCTCAGGTGTCGCGGATGGAGCGCGGGCGCGCCGCCCGAAGTTTCCCGCTCGCTAACGGCCTTGCCGGCTCCCGCGGGCCGCTCGCACTGACCGCGCATGCGCCGCTCGCACTCACCGCGCATGCGCCGCCCGCACTCACCGCGCATGCGCCGCCCGCCCGCATGCAGCGGCCGTCCATCAGCCGCGCGATATGCGGGGGACCTCAGCAATGGCACCGGACCTCAGGCGCTAGGCAGGGGGAGGGGCCGGAGAGAGGGACAGAGGGGAGTGGGGGAGCGGGGGAGGGGAGGGGAGGGAGAGAGGGGAGGGGAGGGAGGGAGAGAGGGGAGGGGAGGGAGAGAGGGGAGGGAGGGATAGGACAGGGAGAGGACATGACAGGGAGAGGGGGGACACACAGGGGCAGGGAGACCAAACGCCCCAAAATTGCCCTCGCGCCCCAAAATTGCCCTCGCAACGCGGGGCTCGCTAGGCAGGGGGAGGGGCCGGAGAGAGGGACAGAGGGGAGTGGGGGAGCGGGGGAGGGGTGGGGGGGAGAGGGAGACAGGGGAGGGGAGGGGAGGGAGAGAGGGGAGGGGAGGGAGGGAGAGAGGGGAGGGAGGGATAGGACAGGGAGAGGGGGGACACACAGGGGCAGGGAGACCAAACGCCCGAAAATTGCCCTCGCGCCCCAAAATTGCCCTCGCAACGCGGGGCTCCCCAGCTAGTCTATATATATAAAGCGGCTCTTCTGTCTGTCTGTCTGTCCGCCTGGTCTCTATACGTTTGGAAGTTACAGAGCGTACCGACGCGCGCATCGCCTCAAAAGAAAGCTTGCGATTCCGGACCGGTCATTGGCGTATTTACGTTTTGGCCGGACAAAAATCCCGCCCGCGGTATCCCAAAAACGTTCAGCGTTCCGCTCATTAGCATCTCAATAGCGACCATGTGACGTCGAGGTCATCCTACAGTTGAGTGTCGAGTGACTCGACGATTGACCAATCCTACGCTTCGGTGACCTGACCAGTCGACCAATCGGTGCGTGTGTGGGTGGGCCTTATCCTTCTGAACCGAGGTGAGTGGCCGCCATTTTGATTTTCCACGATTTTTTCCCCCACACTTTCTGTGTGTTAGGGAACTAAGGTAAATATTTCAATTATGTGTTAGGCAATTAATTAACAATTTATTTGAGTTTTATATTGTGTTTAGCAACCCCCTCCCCTCCTCCTCACCCTCGCGCAGGGGGGACTCGGGGCCTGAAGCTGAAAACATTTCTCTCTCTCTCTCTCTTTCTTCCCTCTCTCTCTCTCCTTCTCCTCTTCCCTCTCTCTCCTTCTCCTCTTCCCTCTCTCTCCTTCTCCTCTTCCCTCTCTCTCCTTCTCCTCTTCCCTCTCTGTCTCTCTCTACTTCCCCCACTCAGGTGTCGCGGACGGAGCGCGGGCGCGCCTCGCACTGACCGCGCATGCGCCGCCCGCACTCACCGTGCATGCGCCGCCCGCACTCACCGCGCATGCGCCGCCCGCCCGCCCGCAGCGGCCGTCCATCAGCCGCGTGATACGCGGGGGACCTCAGCAACGGCACCGGACCTCAGGCGCTAGGCAGGGGGAGGGGCCGGAGAGAGGGACAGAGGGGAGCGGGGGGGGAGAGGGAGACAGGGGAGGGGAGGGAGAGAGGGGAGGGAAGAGAGGGGAGGGAGGGAGAGAGGGGAGGGGAGGGAGAGAGGGGAGGGAGGGATAGGACAGGGAGAGGACATGACAGGGAGAGGGGGGACACACAGGGGCAGGGAGACCAAACGCCCCAAAATTGCCCTCGCGCCCCAAAATTGCCCTCGCAACGCGGGGCTCGCTAGGCAGGGGGAGGGGCCGGAGAGAGGGACAGAGGGGAGTGGGGGAGCGGGGGAGGGGTGGGGGGGAGGGAGAGAGGGGAGGGGAGGGAGGGAGAGAGGGGAGGGAGGGATAGGACAGGGAGAGGACATGACAGGGAGAGGGGGGACACACAGGGGCAGGGAGACCAAACGCCCCAAAATTGCCCTCGCAACGCGGGGCTCCCCAGCTAGTAGTCTATATAAGGAATGATATAGTTGTTCTGATGTCCATTTGCAATCTAAACTCATGGGGACGCCATTAATATCTGGTTTACTTTTTAAAATAACCTATATATATTCTTACTTCATTCAGAGGTTACACTGGTACCTCTCTTAATCTGTTATAACAATCACAGTTAAAAGACATAGGTATTCCGATTGTAATGCTGACACTAACCCACTAAAATGATTGGCTGCTGTTGGCACTACAGTTGGAAAACCTTGACCACCATTTCCTCCAAAGATTCACTTGTATTTGGAAAGATTCATAAGAAGAAATTATTCGAGGTTGAACTGTGTCAGCAAGAGTTTGGGCAGCTGCATGTCAGTGGTATTTCTTGGAGACAATGGGACGAATTTTAACCTGAAGCAATGCTTGGGTTGAGGTACGGGTGGGAGGTTAAATTGGTGGAAAATGTGAGCGCATCCGGGAGCCGCTCCAACCCGTCGACTTCTGTGTTTAACTTGGGTGCGTTCAGCTGTTTGCGCGTAATCCTCTTGGGAGAGGTGGGTTAGCAATTTAAATATGCAAATTGGTGCTGGGTCCTTTGCTGTTTGTAGTGTACATTAATGATTTAGTTATGAATGTACGAGGTATGATCAGTAAGTTCGCAGATGACACGAAAATTGGTGGAGCGGTAAATAGCGAGGAAGGAAGCCTCAGGCTACAGGACGCTATAGACGGGTTGGTTAGATGGGCAGAACAGTGGCAAATGGAATTTAAACCTGAAAAGTGTGAGGTGATGCATTTTGGGAGGACTAAAAAGGCAAGGGAATACACAATGAATGATAGGACCCTAGGAAGGACAGAGGATCAGAGGGACCTTCGTGTGCATGTACATAGATCCCTGAAGGCAGCAGGACAGGTAGGTAAGGTGGTTAAAGAGGCATATGGGATACTTGCCTTCATTAGCCGAGGCATAGAATATAAGAGCAGGGAGGTTATGATGGAGCTGTACAAAACGCTAGTTAGGCCACAGCTGAAATACTATGTGCAGTTCTGGTCGCCACACTATAGGAGGGATGTGATTGCATTGGAGAGGGTGCAGAGGAGATTCACCAGGATGTTACCTAGGCTGGAGCACTTCAGCTATGAAGAGAGACTGGACAGGCTGGGGTTGTTTTCCTTAGAGCAGAGAAGGCCGAGGGGGGGCCTGATTGAGGTGAACAAAATTATGAGGGGCATAGATAGGGTAGATAGAAAGGAACTTTTCCCCTTGGTAGAGGGGTCAACAACCAGGGGGCATAGTTTCAAGGTAAGGGGCAGGAGGTTTAGAGGGGATTTGAGGAAAAACTTTTTCACCCAGAGAGTGGTTGGAATCTGGAACTCACTGCCTGAAAGAGTGGTAGAGGTAGGAACCCTCACAACATTCAAGAAACATTTAGATGAGCACTTGAAATGCCATAGCATACAAGGCTACGGACCAAGTGCTGGAAAATGGGATTAGAATAGACAGAGCTTGATAGCCGGCGTGGACACGATGGGCCGAAGGGTCTCTTTCTGTGCTGTATAACTCTATGGGCTCGATTTTCATCGGGCCTTTGAGGCGGGATTGGAGGCGTGTGGGGGGTTAAAATTGCAAAAAATGGCAGACGGGCCCAAGCCCGCCTCCATCCCGCCTCCAAGCAATTTTCATTAAATCGTGTCTACTGGTCCCGTCTCCGTCCCACCTCCAAGAGGCGGGATAGGCTGTTAAGGCCCTTAACAAGCACTAAGTTGCCTCTATAATGCCATTTTGATAGGCCTTGGTGATTTTAACCCTTTTCCGACATGAAGCATGCCTGTTCTGAAACACGACAGTGAAACCTGGCGGTAGCACAATTGGATTGCTGACTATTAGCTGCAGCACCACCATTAAATAGGATATTTGATCAGACATCATTTGCAGGTGGCAGGACTTTGTTGTCTCAAGTCTGGGGGAACTTTTAGAAGGCATAACCACAGCTGTGGAAGTTTGGAGCCTGACACCCATCTCCAGTGTGACCTCCTGGGAAACCCCTCTTGCCACCTTCACTGAGCGCTTCCTCAACTGAGGCATTTACCAAGTAATCCTAAGCCCTCAATGTGGAAGTCCCATTAGCAAAATGACGCACGCCACAACTACAGCAGTAGCCATCAGATTTTTTATTTACAGTAATCATCTGATGGCTTTTTAACAGAAAACATCAAATTTCTCCCAAGTGACTACCCTTGTGACTATTTGTGCAGTACCTTTCTCTTAAGCGTGCTCCTACATGCTGCTTCCCCTGTGGCTTCAGCAGATGTGGAGACCCCTTGCTCACTTTCTTGCTGCTCCTGTCTCGGCACCTTTGGCGGACATCTTCTGGGGTGGCGAACCTGTGAGGGCTCGCCAACAGTCTGCTGCTCCTGCGGCTGTGCAGGGGTTGAGACGCCGATCTCAGTTAGGTGTGGATTCTGGTGGGGCTCTGACCGAGGGCTCTGCAGTGGCATGGAAGTGTGAGCGCTTGGAGAGGAGCCCCCACTCCCTTGATGTCTGCCACCAACTTCCCTCTCATGGGTCAGGTCCCCCTCAGCACTTGCAAGTGGCTTGAGAGCACCTTGCTGCACATCAGGGGGCCATGGGGACCCGTATCTGCACTGGCAGTCCTACTCAGAAGGACTTCCATGACGGTCTGGTTTCTCTGTTCAATAGATGACCATCGCTCCTCTAGAGATGTCATTCTATTCAGAACACTCACCATGTTTTTTGCACTCTGGCGACTTATCACCTCCATGGAGGTTGCCATCCTTTCTATGGTGATGCGTTCATGCGCCAATGACTCCACAAAGGCTCTACTCATGTTCGCAATGGACTCCTCCATTCGCTCCACACTCACAGCGACTCTGGAGACAAAACCTGCCAGAGACTCCTGCATCTGTTCCTGGAGTTCCAGCACTGCTGATCTGATGGATGGACCCAGAGGCAGAGGGTCGACATGCAGCTGAGCGCCCTCCAACTAGGACTCTCCACTGCTGTCCCTGTCTCCACAATCTGCTGATGCTCACTTTTGAGCTGTGATATACCAGGTGACAACACTACTCTATCTCGCGATAGTCCCACCGAGGTGTGAGTGTCTGCGCTGGTGCTGGGTGCGCTGAATTCTGCTGACGCTGCGCCCTCAGAGGTTGCAGCTTCCTCTGAGGAGTCTGGATGCTCAGGCTCTTCTTCCTGGCTAGTGGGGACGGGTGCTTACGATGTTCCTGTGGGGGAGTAAAGGAAAGAGTCAGAGATGTGATGCCAAGGTTACATGCACAGTGCATATTGCAGATGATCATAAGTCCATCTGTTAGAGCTTCACACTCATTATCAGCGACTCATGCAATGTCATTGAGAGAGATGGAAAACTACTCTGTCACCAGCTTGCTGTGATGCACCTGTCTGTCCGTCCCCCACTTGCGCATTGTCCTCCACTCTCACGATCTCCAGGACCGCATCCTCCCAGAGGGTGAGGTGGGCTACTGAAGGTGGCCCTCCTCCTGTCCTCGCTCTTTCTCTCTTATTGTGAGCTCTCTTTTCCTGCACTGAGGGAGACAAGTGGAGGTTGAGTGAGAATGAAGGAGTGAGTGTAGAGAATCCATAGCATAGATGCTTAGAAGGAGACAAAGATGGAGTGTGGTGACAAGACCAAGGGCCCTCCCTGTGTGTTGTCAGTTGTTTTCATAGCATCACAGTGATAGGGAGTGTGAGGGCTGCATATTCGAATAGTTAGGTGAATGTGACCACAGAGAGAGAGCGAATGGGTAAGGGTGCATGGATGTCAGTCTCAAGTGGGATGTGGAGAAAGAGATTGCTAAAGCTGAGTGCTGGTGAGGAGCAGCAATGGGGATCAGATTGTGGGTGATGGGAAATTCATACTCACTTTTCCAGTGCGCAGAAGGTCATGAAATCTCTTCCTGCACTGAAGCCAGGTTCTGCGGGTTACTGACAAGGAGTTGACCTTCTCTGCCACCTGGATTCACACAGCCTTGGTTTGCTGGGGAGGCTTCTTCCTCCCTGAAGAAGGGAAGAGCACCTCTTTATGTGTTCTTGCTCCCTCCACTAAAGCCTGCAGGGCAACGTCATCGAAGTGGGGTGCAGACCTAGGTCTCTGGCTGGCCATTCTTCCTGCAGGTGCCTCTCACTGCAAAGGCCAAAAGGTTGGCAGTCTGCAGAAGAAGCAAGGCTTGTTGCAGACCTTAAATGCAGCAGCAATGATGACATCATCGGAGGCGACTTTCAGACTGGAAAAACTCATTGGCCATGGGTTCCCACACTTTGGAACTCAATTGGCCAATTAAGTTAAAATCGCTTCATTCTCCCACATCGATTTAGAATCGGGTGGCTAACATGAAATGCGGATTACACAACCCCAGCCCGCCCCATCATGAAAATCCAGCCCTATGACTCTATGGTCTGGATTTTCATTGAGGAGGCGGGTAGGAGGCGGGACTACAACTTTCGGGGTTGTAGTCCCGCCTCCATCGAGTTGCAGCCAAACCACGCGATTTTGACTTAATTGACCTTGTTGCACCCGCCCAGCGGGCTCAGCAGGCCAATTAAGGGCCACCCAGCAACAGGTGACGTCACAGATTGACATTTCATCTGTCAAGACCTTTTAACAGATGAAATATCAGCGTTTCACAGCTGTTTGAAGCTGTCAAACACTGACAATCTGTATTCTAAGTTAATTCCTTCCTCTCAGGATGATTTAGAGATCTCCCCGGAATAGAAAGCTGAATGCTGCAATTTTTGACAGATCGCGGCCATTCTGCTTTCTGTGCCAGTGAGATGAGGGACTCCCGAGACCTGAAGGAAGGAAGGCTGTAAAGGTAAGTAAAACTTCTTTAAACATTTAAACACACCAAACACACTTACCTCTGAACTCATGCACCCATCACTCACCTGAACACCGGACATCTCAACCCCTCCAAGCCCGACGGCCCGCCTCGCTAACTTGGCGTGGTTTGGAGCCATCGGGAATCCCACACTTCACCAATGAAAATAAGGATTAGGCTAAAAACTGCCTGTTAACTACCTGTTAACAGGCAGTTAATTGACACTAATCCCCTTCCCGCCTCGGGGAGGCAGGTCCCAGTACGGGTCGGGTACCCGCCTCCTTTGAAACTGGCATGGAGGCGGGTTGGGGGCGGGATGGGTTCATGCCCCCCGATTTCAAGATTTTAACCCCCTTACACGCCTCCAATCTCACTTCCACGGCTCAATGAAAATCCTGCCCTATGACTCTATGGCCTAGAAATTCATTGTAGCCACTTTTGGGGCGGTAAAGTCGGGCGGCCGCTAAAGTTTGCGCCCGCCGCCAAATCGAGGCCACTTCTCCGATATTCATTAGCTTCGCCCTAAGAGTTTGCTCGAGCGCTAAAACTGGCGCTGGACGCCTCTCTTTAGGCGCTAAGCCGGAGGTGCTGAGCGAGAGCGCTGAGGCCGGGCGCAGCGCAGGTGCGGCCATCTCGTGATTGACAGCAGACAACCTGGCGCCGGCCAGCTCTTAAGGGGGAAGGGTCGACTTGGTCTGCTGCCACGCCCTGGATAGTGGAGCCCTGCAGCTAGGCCTGAACACTGCTGCTGGACCCAAATAGCGCCTGAAGCCATGCAGAAGGCCCGTGAACGAGCGCAGCGCTTCTCAGAGCGTGATCTGAGTGTGCTGGTTGGTGGTGTGGAGAAGAGGCGCCATCTTTTGTACCCGGACAATGGCAGGAAGGCGCCGGTCCGCATCTACCGGAGAGCCTGGAGGCATGTCGCCAGCAAGGTGTCAGCCAACAGCGAGGTCCCCAGGACCGGTGTCCAATGCCGCAAAAAGTTTAATGACCTCACTCGGGTTGTCAGGGTGAGTACCCTTTCCAGTGTCCTCCTCATCCTTGCATGTGCACCTCACATTATGGGCAAAGGGACCTGAAAGCCCTAATGGCCAGCCCTCATCCAGCAGCTATGGGACAGGCATGAACATCAAATGCACATTCTGCACTTAACACACTGGCCAAGCTATTCCACCATGGGAGGCAGTGCACACAAGATCAGGGCTACACACTGGCCAGGCTATTCCACCATGGGAGGCAGTGCACACAAGATCAGGGCGACACACTGGCCAGGCTATTCCACCATGTGAGGCAGTGCACACAAGATCAGGGCTACACACTGTACTTAGAGGCCATCCTTTCTCTTGCAGGCCAAGCTGGCCAATAATAGGAAGAGCCGGACTGCGACTGGGGGAGGCCGACCCCAGATCCAGCCGCTCACCGAGCTGCAACATCGCGTGGAGCGCATCATGGGTGGCCGGGTGATTGGCCCCGTTGCATGTGGAGATGCCGACCCTGTTCTGGGCACCAATGGTAAGGACATCAACGTTTGGACCTCTCTCGTCCCACTTGCGCATCAGATCTACATCCTTTGCCACTGTCCGACCAATGCGCTGAATGCCACCACTCATGCACCCCTCGCTGACGCCCTCTCCTCACTCTAAAGCCACTCTTGTGCCTTCCTGCTTTCAGATGGTGAGGAGGAGGTCCCTGAAGTTGCCAGTGACAGCCCCTCAGAAGAGGAGGAGGAGGAGGAGCAAGAGGAAGGCGGCCCATCAGGGGAACCCTCAGCCGTGGCAACCCATGCGAATGTAGGGGACACGTCTTCCCTGGAGGGGAGCGTGGCGGAAGTGTCGGAGGGGAGGGGAGCTCATGGGACCTGCGGCCTGCAGAAACGCGGGAGGGGGGTGCCAGCTCGGCGGCCTTCTCCCCAGAGGGGGGAAGGGTCGGAGGGGAGTCCAATTGCTGGGCCCAGCAGCGTCCAGCAACGCAGGAAGGGTCGGCCAGCTCGGCGGCCTTCTCCCCAGAGGGAGAGTCCGGCCTCCAGTCTGGAGATGGTCTTCGTCGAGGAGATGGAACGCCTCGAGGACTTGTCCGCGGACTCGGAGCGCCGGCACACGGAGCTCATGGGGGTAGTGGCACGGTTGCCTGAGGCCATCGAGTCCCTCTCTCGGAGTGTCACTGACGTCGGGGCCTCACAGGCCATCAGTTTGGCGGAATTCGGGGCAGAGCAGGCAGCGAGTCGGGCGGCATTCGGGGCAGCTCAGGCAGCGAGTGGGCAGCTGATCAATGGTGCTGTGCAGTCACTGGGTGCTCTGATGAGGTCACTGAACAGGTCAACACGGGCACTCACTGCTGCCACACTCGCTGTGTTAGCCAGGCATCGCCAGGGCACCCGGCGCGCTGCAGCAGCACAGCGGTCTGTCCCTCGGCAGATTGGTGCGCATGCTGCAGTGCTGGCCCGGGCAAGTGCCAGTGTCTCAGGCGACCAGCGAGCGCCTGCCATCCGCCAGCTTGCCCCCATTCCTCCAGCCGCCACTGCCACTCCCCCAGTGGAGCTGCCAGGAGCTGCTGCAGTGACTGATGCTGGCCAGCCACAGCTGCAGCATTCAACAGCCGCCCGCTCGACGGCCAGACCTCGACTAGGCCGACCCCCAAGGGCATCTGCCGTCACGACATGTGCCCCTCTGGAGCCTGCCCCCAGCCTTGCAGCAGCCAATGGCCTTACTTTGAGGAGGAGCAGCAGGGCGGGCAGGGGCCACACAAAGATGGCCAAGGTATCGCCCTAGCGGGCCAAAAAGTCGAATGTGTGGCCAGTTGTGTTTGTTTTTTGAGGCCGAGAATTGGATGTTTGTTTTTTGAGGCCGAGAATTGGATGTTTGTTTTTTGAGGCCGAGAATTGGATGTTTGTTTTTTGAAGGCCGAGGATGTGATGTTTGTTTTTTACGAAGGCCGAGGATGACGGCCATTTTAGTTGCACTGTTTTGTTAATCCTTTCCAGGTTGTGGGAGCGAGTAATGTGTGTGAGTGTTTTTTGGGGGTTTCGTCTGTTTTTGGTTTTCATGTGGGAAGGGCCCTGAGTTTGTACAATAAAGCATTTTATTTATTAAAATTGTCCATGTTTGATCTTTGAAGTGTTTGTTGCCTTAACCGGCTGAGGGCTTGCGGAGCGGCTGCAATCATGTTCTTTCATTGGCACAAGCCATTCCCTGACAGGGGGTCTAGAAGTGACGTTCAATAAGCCGCCGACGGGCGGCCCTTGGACCTTCTGCCTCCCTCCTGGGCTGGTACTCCTCGTCCTCCTCCTCCTCATGCTCCTCCTGCTCCTCCTCCTGAGGTGGGGGTCCAACGTGAGGTGGCAGTGCCTGAGTCCTGCGGATAGCCAGGTTGTGCAGCATGCAGCAAACGACGACGAATTGGGAGACTCGCTCCTGCGAATACTGGAGGGCTCCCCCGGAGCGATCGAGACAGCGGAACTGTTGCTTGAGGACGCCGATTGTTTGTTCTATGATGTCCCTAGTCGCTTGATGGCTCTCGTTGTATGCCTCTTCAGCAGGGGTCGTGGGCGCGCGGAGCGGGGTCATGAGCCAGGTACACAAAGGATAGCCTTTGTCTCCGATAAGCCATCCTCTTGGGTGAGGCTGTGCCTGGAACATGTCAGCCACAGTTGTCTGTCGCAGGATAAAGGCATCGTGGCTGCTGCCTGGAAAGCGGGCATTGACAGCTAGGATGCGCTGCCTGTGGTCACACACCAGCTGTACGTTGAGGGAATGGTAGCCCTTCCGGTTGCGGTAATCCTCGGCATGCTCCAGAGGTGCCCGCAAAGCCACATGCGTGCAGTCAATGGCGCCCTGCACCATGGGGAAGCCCGCTATTCTTGCAAATCCCACTGCACGCTGCTGCTGCTTGTCCAGGGTCATGGGGAAGGAGATGAATTGATGTCTCCTTCTGAAAAGGGCTTCGGTCACCTGGCGGATGCAGCAATGCACGGCGAACTGGGAGATGTTAGCGATGTCCCCAGCAGCGGATTGGAAGGAGCCAGTGGCATAGAAGTTGAGAGCCACCGTCACCTTCACTGCCACCGACAGAGACGTCCTGCGCATCAGCTGTGGCTGCAGATCTCTGCGAAGCAGCTGGCAGATGTCTGCAACCACCTCCCTTCTGAATCACAGCCTCCTTACACACATCGCGGCAGACATGGTCAGATAGGAGGACTGCTGGCGGTATACCCTGGGTGGGTAAGGCCTCAGTTGGCGACGCCTGTTGCCCCCTCTGCGTCTAGCCAGGGCTGCCACTCTCTCACGGCGTCTGTAAGCCCTTCTGGCATAAGGCTGAAAGTCAGCGTTGGCACCCAATGCAGCCCCCATTATATGCTGGCAAACACTGAGCTCTCAATGAAGGCAAAGATAATTGCTAAGCTCTGGCCTGAGCCAAAAATACCTGTCCTAGTGTTGGTCCAAACCAGTAAGCTCTCCTCCTTGGTCTCTCTCCAAAAAACCGTTGCACAAGAGTGAATGCTGCAAAATGGCTGGCCTTTATAGTGCAGGGTAAGTGCCCTTTAATTAGCACTCCCCGCGGCCCACCTCGGCTGTGTACCGTTCCACTTCACAGTCGTTAGGGCCGCCCGGCGCACAATGGCCCGGCGCGAGTGAAGTTCCGGTTCGGGGCGCACAAAGTGCGTTGCACTAGTAAATGACGTCATGATCTGCGCGCGCAGCAGGGCGCGCGCTAAGACGTTGCGCTGGCGCTAAATGTGTACTGAAGTTGGGGCGAGGCGCAGATCGCGCTGCGCCCGGGCGCTAAGCGCCTAGCGCTCGAGATCTACTCCTCCTAAGGCGCTAACGGCTGGCGCGCCCAACTGAATTTCTAGGCCTATGACTATTGGGTTGCAGTGATATTTCAACGTACTTTCTTCACTCAGAGGGTTATGAATCTTTGGAATTCTCAACCCCAGAGGGCTGTGGGTGCTCAATCGTTGAGTATATTCAAGACAGAGATCAATAGGCTTTTGGATATTAAGAGAATCAAGGGATATGGGGGTAGTGTGGGAAGGTGGAGTTGAGGTAGAAGATCAGCCATGATCTTATTGAATGGCGGAGCAGGCTCGAAGGACCAAATGGCCGACTCCTGCTCCTATTTCTTATGTTCTTATTATCCAAGGGTTTCCTAGGCTTCCTGAAACTTGCCATTGAAACCAAGGTGACAACACAAAGCAAGATCATGGGGCTCATTAAAAATCAGGTAAAATAGTGCAATAAACAGCGTTGCTGCTAAGCTGCATGACCATGCAGCGGTCTGGAGGTCCTGCGCAGGCCGCTCACCGGATTTTCAATGGAAATAACCGCGCTTGTGTGAAAATTTGAATGGGCCGCGCAGCCAGTTAAAGGGACCGCGCATGAAAAAAAATTAGAGGGAACATTGGCAATAAATACTCAGTGTTCACAGCTGCTTTCTTACCTACCACTGGGAAAGGGTTTGTTCACAGTACTTGTGGTGAGGGCTTAGTTTCTACAGTTTGGATGTTTTGAGACTCAGATCAAGATGGGCGGCGCCTTGGCTGCCTCAGATTGGACCTCGAACAAGGGTCAAGATGAGTATCAGCAGATGGTGAGCAGCAGAGGGCTTGAGCTCACAGAAGGCACTACCCATGTAACAGGTTTTACAGACAGAGGCTAAGTTTCCTTGACCTCTATGTCAGCTGTGTCAGTTGGTAGCACCCTTGCCTCTGAGTCAGAAGGTTGTGGGTTCAAGTCCCACTCCAGGAACTTGAGCACCTAAATCTAGGCTGACCCTCCAGCACAGTACTAAGGGAGTGCTGTACTGTCGGAGGTGCCGTCTTTCAGATGAGACGTTAAACTGAGGACCCGTCTGCTCTCTCAGGTGGACATAAAAGATCCCATGGCACTATCTTGAAGAAGAGCAGGGGAGTTATCCCCAGTGTCCTGGCCAATATTTATCCCTCAACCAACATAACAAAAAAAAACAGATTATCTGGTCATTATCACAATGCTGTTTGTGGGAGCTTGCTGTGTGCAAATTGGCTGCCGCCTTTCCCAAATTACAACAGTGACTCCACTTCAAAAAAGTATTTCATTGGTTGTAAAGCGCTTTGAGATGTCCAGTGGTCGTGAAAGGCGCTATATAAATGTAAGTCTTTCTTTCTAAGAAGAGTAGTGTTTCCGCAAGCTGAGGTTGCCTCGTCAGGTGGTGGCAGACATGGGTAGCCTCCTAGAAGAAGACCTGTTCTTGCTGGACCTTGTGGCCACGCATTACCAGAGGCTGTTAAAGTGACCACTACCATCAACATTTTGTATCTCCGGATCATTCCAGGGCTCTGCTGGAGACATATCCACAATCATTTCCCTGCTCTTTGGTTATGTCAACTTCGCCTGTGATGCTGCCAGTCAGAATGAGCTGGCTTCCCACAGGTGGAGGGCGTCATTGACTGCACACATGTGACAATCCACGCAGCACCAGATCAACCTGGAGTATTGGTTAACTGCAAGGGGTTCCACTCTATCAATGTGCAGCTGATGTGCAACCACAAGAAAAGGTTTATGCAGGTGTAAAGCAGATTCCCGGAGAGCTGCCACAATGTTTTCGTCCTGCAGTATTCCAAGCTCCCTCAGCTCTTTGGACCTGCAAGGGATGGCTGCTAAGAGACAAAGGATACCCCCTCCAAACTTGTCTGGTGATACCTGTAGTGTCCGTGTGTTGATAGAGACACTGAAGACAGGAGTTGGTTCATAGGTGTTTACTAAGCAAAGTCTGGAGGCGCACTAACGGGTATAACACAATATACAGGCTTATATAGCCCGAGTGGCCATTACCGGCATTACAGCACATATGGGGCTCTTAAAGGCACATACACTACAATTCCTCCCCTTTTAGCTAACCAGTACATCATATTTTAAGTAATTATTAATTACATGTTATAAGAAAAATAATATACACATTGCTGTAGTTAATTAATTATAAGTCAGTCTCTCTGGAGGCTTCCTGACTCGGTCTGGATAACGCCTCGGTGGTGTAGTAGTTTCTGGTGGTGCAGTAGGTTCTTTTGGCAAGGCTGATTCGGCTTGAATGCCAGTGTCGGGTTCATCGGGTTCCAGTATCACCGGATCGGAGGTAGATATGGGTATCTCTACTTCATCGTTCGGCGTATAGAGTTGTGGTGTAGGTTGTCCCTTTTCGGATGACTCTATGATTTGGTCAGCATGGCGCCTTATTATGCTTTCTCCGATGTCCACGGTATACATCAGTGGTCCTAGTCGTGTGCAGATAGTTCCAGGCTGCCATTTCTTGGTACGGTAGTCCCGGGCCAAAACTTGTTGACCTATCTGGAAGGTTCTAGTTAGCCTTTCATTCATGCCTTGAAACTGTCGGTTCTCCACGTCCCTTCTGATGTTGGGCTTGACCAAATCCAGCCGGCATCTTAGGCTTCTATTGAAGAACATCATGGCGGGAGTTTGGTTGGTAACCATATGTGTTGCATTCCTGTATGCAAACAAGAAGTTATCCACCTTGTGCTGAAGTTTTATGTCTTCATTACCCATGGCCTTTATGGCCTTCTTGAAGGTCTGGACAAATCTTTCAGCCAATCCATTGGTGGCGGGATGGTATGGGGCGAACGTGTAGTGCTTAACCCCATTGTTTTTTAAGAACTTCCTGAATTCTTCGGACACAAATTGCGGTCCATTATCAGAACAGATCTGTTCCGGCAGCCCATTCCTGGCAAATATGGTCCTTAATACTGTGATGGTTTTTTCCGTGGTGGTGGAGGACATCTTTATTACCTCCGGCCACTTGGAGTGTACATCAACCGCGATTAAGAACATTGAGTCTATAAATGGACCAGCAAAGTCGATGTGTACCCTTTGCCAGGGAGATGAGGGCCACTCCCATGGATGTAGAGGGGCTTGGGGTGGAGCGTTTTGGACCTTCTGGCATCCTAGGCAGCTCTTAGTCATTTCTTCTATGTCTCCATCGATACCTGGCCACCATACAAACGCTCTGGCTAGGTTCTTCATTTTCACTCCACCCAGATGCCCCTCGTGAAGCTCCTTTAGCACTTTATCCTGGAGTTTGGGTGGAATCACCACTCTGGATCCACACATCAAGGTTCCTCGGCACACTGACAGCTGCTTTCTTCTTTGCGAGAATGCTGGCAGCAGTGGTTCGCTATGTGCTGGCCATCCCTTCACTGTTAAATCGTAGACCCGTGAGAGGGTCGGGTCATTTCTCGTTTCCCTTTCAATGGCAGAATTTGTTACTGGTAGACATTCCACTATGGTAGAGTGGAACATCTCCACTGGGTCTACTGTAGGTGCCTCTTCTACCGTTGGCAACGGTAGGCGCGATAAACCGTCAGCATTCCCATGCTGTTTTGATCCTTTGTATTCTATGTTGTATTGGTGTGCCCCTAGAAAAAGGGACCACCTCTGTAGCCTTTGCGCTGTCATAATGGGAACACCTTTTTTAGGGTTGAATATGGAGATGAGGGGTTGATGGTCAGTCAACAAGGTAAATTTTTGTCCGTGTAGGTAATGGTTGAATTTCTTCACTCCCCATACCAGGCTGAGTGCTTCCCTGTCGATTTGGGCATAGTTACGCTCAGCTGAGTTCAATGAGCGTGACGCAAAAGCTATCGGCCGTTCCGAGCCATCAGGGAATTTATGCGATAATACTGCTCCTATGCCGTAAGGGGATGCATCGCACGCCAGTCTGATTGGCAGTGATGGGTTGTAATGAGCCAAAACTTCTTTGGATGTGATTAAGTCTTTGCATTTATGGAAGGCACGTTTGCAGTCTTCGTTCCATTTCCAAATTATTCCTGTTTGTAGCAGTTCATTAAGAGGGTGTAGAAGAGTTGATAAGTTCGGTAAAAATTTATGATAGTAATTTATTAATCCCAGGAACGACCTTAATTGTGAAACATTTTCAGGTGCTGGGGCTTTTATGACCGCTTCAATTTTTTCAGGTGACTTATGCAACCCTTCCTTATTTATTATGTGGCCACAATATGATATTTGATTTCGGAAAAATTCGCACTTGGGGCGATTTGCCCGTAGGCCCCGTTCTCTCAGCCTAGTGAGCACCTGCTCTAAATTGGCAAGGTGCTCGTTGTCGTTTTCTCCTGTTACAAGAATGTCGTCTAGGTAGCATTGATTCCCCGGAATCCCTTGGTGGACTTGCTCCATAGCTCTTTGCCAGATAGCTGGAGCGGATGCTACTCCGAAAACCAGTCGATTGTACTGGTACAGACCTTTGTGTGTATTTATCGTGAGATATTTTTTCGAGGCCTCTTCAACCTCCATCTGCAGATATGCCTGTGCCAAGTCAATTTTGGTGAAACGTTTCCCTCCGGATAGTGAGGCGAAAATATCTTCTATCCTCGGAAGAGGATACTGTACCGTGTGAAGGACCGGGTTTACAGTCACCTTGAAGTCTCCACAGATGCGAATTTTTCTCTGTTCTTCAGATTTATCATTCTTCAATGCTTTCTTCATGACTGGGACGATGGGTGTTGCCCACTCGCTCCAATCTATTTTAGATAATACGCCTGCCTTTTCCAAATTCTCCAGCTCTGCCTCGACTGCTGGACGAATTGTGTATGGCCTTAAAAAACTTGGGAATTGCTGCATCTTCCACTTTTATTGAGGCGGTGATGCCTTTCAAGGTTCCTAGTTTCTCTTGAAACACTTCCTTGGCGTTGGCCAAGATGTCTTTTAATCGTTCAGGTATGACGTCATCATCATTTTTTTCCTTACTGGTCACCGTCAGTGCCTGAGTGGCGTGCCAGTCTAAACATATTTTCCTGATCCATTCACGTCCCAACAGCAGTGGACCACCATCTTGTAGAACGTATAAATACAACTTCTGTATTTCCTTGCCGTTGTATACAACAGGCACCCTTATTTTTCCTTTGGGGTATACTTTCTGCCCCGTATATGTTTTCAAGATAATGGATGTGTCTTTTAAAGGTATATGCGGAAATAGCCGCTCGTAATCCCGTCGATTTATGACGGTCAGAGCTGATCCTGTATCTAGCTCCATTTTAACTGGGGACCCTGCTATTGTGAGGGTAACCCAAATGGTCTGGTAATCTTCTTTGGCAATTACATTATGTAATTTGAGAGAGCTTAGTCTCTTGTTCCCGGAGTCGCTATCACTCTTCTGGTCTTCGGAGCTACTGTCCGTCATCATTTGTACCTTTCTGTGCTTTTCCTTATTGATTCTTTTCCTGTTAGTGGACTTTTTGTTTCCAGATCGGCACACACGTATAATGTGTCCCATCTTTCCGCATTGCCTGCATGCTTTGTCCTTGAACCAGCAGTCCTTCTGGTCATGGGTGGATCTGCCGCAGCAATAACATCTCTCGAAACCCCATGTCATTTCATGGGTGCCGAAGTCCTGTGGCCTTTGCTGTATCTCTGCAGCTCCTCTTGCACTGAAAGCCTTGTCCAGTGTTAAATCTTTCTCAGAAAATAGCCTTTTTTGTGTTCCTGCACTTAGGAGACCGCAGACGAATTTGTCTCGCAGAGAATCTGCCAGTCCTGCCTCGAATTGGCAGTGTAGGGTATCAACAATCTCCTTAAAATTCTTGTCCATCGGTTCGGCTGGAGTGATGAAGTTTCGTAACAGCTTGTATGTCTTTGCGCCCATTAGATCCAGAAGTACTGAAGCTTTTTTCTCATCTTCTATTCCATTTGCGGTGCAATATACCTCTACTCTTTCCACATATGTGGTCCAATCCTCTATCGCGTTATCAAAAGTATCAATATTGCCAGAATTAGGCATCTTAGAAAAGATATGGCGCTTCCTGCACTTTTCTTTCTTTTCTGCAGAAAAGATATGGCGCTTCCCGCGCTTTCCCGCCACTGCTGCCGATGACAACGCTGTTTCCCGCGGTTTCCGTTCTTTTTTTATTTATTTATTTATTTACAGTTGGAGACTCGTTCCCGCTGGACTCTCTCTGTAGGTCTGAACGCCGACCTGCTTGCAGCCGCGGCCGTCTCCCGAGTGCTCCCTCCCTGTCTGTTGCTGCTTGCCTCCGCTTTTGCTGCTTGGCCCAGCTGTAGAGCCAGCCGCTGGAGCCCCAGCCTGATGCCCAGGAAGGATTACCGCAGTACCTGCCACCAGCTTGGCCAGCTGGTGAAACAACAGCTTCTTTCACTTCTTGATTCTTCTGGACGCCAGAGGAATCGATGTCCTTGAGGTGCTGCCGAATTGTAGGTAAGTCCGTTTCCACTTCGTCGCCACTGTAGTGTCCGTGTGTTGTTAGAGACACTGAAGACAGGAATTGGTTCATAGGTGTTTACTAAGCAAAGTCTGGAGGGGTACTAACGGATATAACACAATATACAGGCTTATATAGCCTGAGTGGCCATTACCGGCATTACAGCACATATGGGGCTCTTAAAGGCACATACACTACAACACCCGTGAGGAGCCCAAACAATGAAACCCAAGAGTGGTTCAATGAAAGCCATATGACAACCAGATGTGTCATTATACAAGCAATCGGCATGCTCAAGATGGGCTTCAGGTGCCTGGACAGATCTGGAGGTGCCCTTCGGTACTCACCAGCCAGGTTGTCCAGAATGTTCGTGATGTGCTGCACTCTGCACAACATTGTACAGCAGTGATGATTGGAGCTGCAGGAGGAACAAGGCTCTGAGCACTCATCATCTACAGAGGAATCCAAGGAGGAGGAAGAAGAAGAGGAGGAGAAGGTAGATGGTAACCCCATCGCCGCACCAGCCACACACATTGCTGCCCAGCATGCCAGGGATTCTCTTACAGCTGTAAGGTTCCGTTAATTACCAGCAATGGACCCATGTTAGAACCACATCCAACCGCAAATCTCATCCCCTGCCCCCAATCCCACTGACACCAACCCATTTCACACAGCCCCATTGGTTCCAATAAATTCATGTCTTCCCATTCATCACCAAACAACTGAAAAGTTGAGTTGCCACCCAGCAACCAAGAATGGGCAACATGGGTGGTGCAAATTAATACATTTTATGTGATTCTACTAAAGAACAGAAACTTAACAGCATAACATTTTGTCACACACCCATGTACATACCGCTGTGCACTACAAAGCTTTATTCTTCCTTTACCTACTGCTCCTACATGGTGTAACCTCTTTGGCTTGGGCAGAGGTAGAGGTAGGCTGCTCACATCCCTGCTCTGACTGCTGAGATGCTCTTGGCCAATGACCTCTGGGATTTGGACCACACAAGGGCCCCATCAAAGACTGCTCCACCTGCACCTGTGGGGGGGCAGTCTCGGCCATCAGCAGATGAGGCAGTGTGTCAGGTACTGGCTTGGGGGGTGGCAACGGATGAGAAGTGGGAGCGCTTTGAGTGCAGTCCCCACTTCCATGTCCCCTTTCGCCATCATCCCTCTCATGGGCCAGCCACTCTTCACTCCTACCACTCTGCTGGAGAGCAGCTTGGTGCAGATCAGTGACGCACTGTAAGGCCAAGGCTAAGGTGTCTGTCATCCTATTTAAGGCGCCAGACATATTGGCATCCAGAGTCTGCATGGCCGTGATCAAGGTGTGCATGGACTCATTTGATTGTCACGATTGATGTTCCATGGGGTTGGCCAATCTATTCATGAAAGAAGACATCCTCGCTGTGCCCTACGACATCAGCCCACTCATGCTTGAGGCAGACTCCTCCATTCTCTCTGCAACCATGGTCAGTGTGCTTGGAAGGCTTGTCAGAGGGTTGCACATTTCTGCTGCCCCTCAATGATTATCCTTTTCATCGACGGTCCTCGGAGTACAGCATCTGTGCCCAGCTGAGCAGAACTTAGAGAGGGCTGCGCCCTCCGATGCAGACTCTCCACAGCTGCTCTTGCTCAATTGTGAACCGTGAGTCACCAGGTGAAAACCCAACTATCTGCCTAACTGGACCCACCGAAGTGCGAGTATCTGAGCTGGTGCATGGAAAGCATAAGCCCTGTGATGGTGCACCCTCAGAAGTACCACCTCCTCTGAGGAATCGTCATCCATGACGTCCCCCAACTGCTGCAGTACGCGTGAGGGCCCTGGTGGAAAGGAGAGATATGATTGGTCCTGGCAAGGTAGGAATGCTGCAACTTATCATTATGAAGATGATGATATTGTATTGCTGCTGAAAACAAGTCAACATGACTGAGTGCTTTATGACATATGGGTGGGTGATATTTAATTGTGCCACTGGGTGGCTGGGAGCTCCGTGTCTCCCCATCACCGATGGCCAGGGATGCCGAGACACCACTGATCTCCAGCATCTCCTGTAGTGTATGTACCCGTCTACTTTTAAGAGAACTATTGTATGTAACCGTTCACCTTTAAGAGAACTATTTTAGGTGTGGCACGACTTTGTTTGGCTTCTGTATACTGTAATACCGACGGTGACCACACCAGTATATAAGTGTTGTGTCAGGATTTATTGGGCAGATTCGCCCTGACCTTCGAATAGTAAAGTCCTGTTTTAAGTTACTCTGGTAGTCTGTGTATTAATTAACTAAACAACCCACAGACTTTACATCTCCCAGTGTCAGCTGTGAGATCTGTGGAGGACCACCTCCAGTTCTCTCCCTCTTCCTAGTGTTCTACATAGGGTTACACAGGATATACGGCACAGAAGCAGGCCATTCAGCCAAACCAGTCCATGCCGGCGTTTATGCTCCACTCGAGCCTCCTCCCGTCTTTCCTCATCTAAATCTATCAGCATAACCCTCTATTCCCTTCTCCCTCATATGCTTGTCTAGCCTCTGCTTAAATGCATTTATACTATTTGCTTCAACCACTCCCTGCAAGTTCCACATTCGCACCACTCTTTGGGTAAAGAAATTGCTTCTGAATTCCCTATTGGATTCCTTGGTGACTATCTTGTATTGATGGCTTCTAGTTATGCTCTTCCCTGCAAGTGGAAACATTCCCTCTGTACCAAACCTTTCATAATTTCATAATTTTAAAGACCTCTATTAGGTCACCCCTCAGCCTTCTCTTTTCAAAAGCAAAGAGACCCAGCCTGTTCATCCTTTCCTGATATGTATACCCTCGCATTTCTGGTATCATCCTTGTAAATCTTCTCTGTACCCGCTCCAGTGCCTCTATATCCTTTTAATGACATGGCGACCAGAACTGTATGCAGTACTCTAAGGCCTAGAAATTCAGTTGTTTGCGCCAGCCGGTAGCGCCTTAGGAGGAGGAGATGTTGGGCGCTAGGCGGCTAGCGGCCGGGCGCAGCGCGATCTGCGCCTCTCCCCAACTTCACTAAAGATTTAGCGGCGGCGCAAAGCCTTTGCATGCGCTCAGCTGCGCGCGCAGATCCTGACGTCATTTCATCGTGCAATGCTCTTTGCTCGCCCCAATCGGAAATTAAGTGGCGCCGCCCTATTGTGCGCCTGGCGCCCCTAGCGACTGGTAGAGGGGAACGGTTCTCAGTCGATGCGGGGCGCGGGGTGCGCAAATTAAAGGGCACTCCTCCTGCAGTAGAAAAGGCAGCCATTTTGCAGCACTCCTTCTTTTTGAGAGACGGATCTTTGCAGAGAGACAAAGGTAGAGAGCTTTCTGCCTTGGCTCAACACTCGCACAGGTACTTGTGGCTTCAGGCCACAGCTTTCCACTTGTGTTTACCTTCAGTGTCATATCATTGATTGCAAACATATAATGGGGGCTGCAATGGGTGCAAACGTTGGCCTTCTCCATTGCATTCAAAGGGCTCACAGACGCCGTGAGAGAGTGGCAGTCATGGCCAGACGGAGAGGGGGCAACAGGCGTCGGCAAAGGAGGCCTTACCCACCCAGGGTATACCGCCAGCAGTTCTCCTATCTGAACATGCCTGACGAGCAGTGTGTTTGGAGGCTGCGATTCCGAAGGGCGGTGGTCACTGAGATCTGCCACCTGCTTGGCGGTGATCTGCAGCCACATCTGAGGAGCAGGACGTCTCTGTCAGTGGCAGTGAAGGTGACGGTGGCTCTCAACTTCTATGCCACCGGCTCCTTCCAATCCGCTACTGGGGACATTTCCAACATCTCCCAGTTCGCCGTGCATTGCTGCATCCGCCAGGTGACCAATGCCCTTTTCAGAAGGAGACGTCAGTTCATCTCCTTCTCCATGGCCCTTGTCAAGCAGCAACAGCGTGCAATGGGCTTTGCAGCATTAGCGGGCTTCCCCATGGTGCAGGGCGCCATTGACTGCACGCATGTGGCTTTGCGGGCACCTCTGGAGAATGCCGAGGATTACCGCAACCGGAAGGGCTACCATTCGCTCAACGTTCAGCTGGTGTGTGACCACAGGCAGCTCATCCTAGCTGTCAATGCCCGCTTTCCAGGCAGCAGCCACGATGCCTTCATCCTGCGCCAGACTTCTGTGGCAGACATGTTCCAGGCCCAGCCTCACCCATGAGGATGGCTTCTCGGGGACAAAGGCTATCCTTTGTGTACCTGGCTGATGACCCCGCTCCGTGCGCCCAGCACCCCTGCTGAAGAGGGATACAATGACAGCCATCAAGCAACCGGGAACATCATTGAGCAAACAATCGGCGTCATGAAGCAACGGTTCCGCTGTCTGGATCGTTCCAGAGGAGCCCTACTATATTCGCCGGAGCGAGTCTCCCATTTCGTTGTCGTGTGCTGCATGCTGCACAACCTGGCTATCCGCAGGACTCAGCCACTGCCACCAGAGATTGGAGGACCACCTGAGGAGGAGGAGGAGGAGGAGGACCAGCACAGGAGGGAGGCAGAAAGTGCACGGGCCGCCCGTCGGCGGCTTATTGAACTTCGGTTCTAGGCCCCCTCTCAGGGAATGGCTTGTGTCAATGTCACCAGATGAATGTAGCCGCTCCACAAGCCCTCAGCCGAGCAGGGCAACCAGGACTTGCAAAATAAAGCATGGGCAGTGCAATTTAAGAACATTTATTACTTGGAAACCTCTGCCCTTCCCACATTACAAACTAATGGAGAGACGCCCCCTCCAAAAACACAAAACGAACAGTCTCGGCCTTTCAAAAAACACAAATACACCAGTCTCGGCCTTTCAAAAAAACAAATCCACCCTCCCCCTTTAAGAGCTCACCGGCGCCAGAGTGTCTGCCATCAATCAGCAACTCGCCGCACCTGCGCTGCGCCCGACCTCGGGGGTTTCGCCCCGGGCCGCCGGCTTAGCGCCTAATGATAGTCATGCATCGCCTGTTTTAGCGCAGCAGCAACCTCTTGGGGCGATGCCACTGAATATCGGCGAAGGTGGCGCGAAGTTGCGCCGGGCGCAAAATTTAGCGGTCGCCCAGCTGTAGCGCCCCAAACGTGGCTATACTGAATTTCTAGGCCTAAGTGTGGTCTAACCAAGCTTCGATACAGGTTTAGAATAACTTCCCTACTATTCAATTCTATACCCTTAGAAATAAACCCTAGTGCTTGGTTTGCTTTTTTTATGGCCTTGCTAACCTGTGTCGCAACTTTTAATGATTTGTGTATTTTTACTCCGAGATTCTTTTGTTCCTCTACCCCACCTAGACTCGCACCCTCCAAGTAGTAAGTGACCTCTCTATTCTTCCTATCAAAATGTAATACCTCACATTTATCTGTGTTGAACTTGATTTGCCAATTATATGCCCATTCTGCAAGTTTATTAATGTCCTCCTGAAATTTTTTGCAGTCCTCCTCAGTATTGACTATCCCCCCCAATTTGGTGTCATCCACAAATTTAGAAATTGTGTTTTTGATTCCAAAGTCTAAATCGTTAACGTAAATTGTGAACAGCAGTGGTCCCAGCACTGATCCTTGTGGAACACCACTACCCACCTTCTGCCACTGTGAATTACTACCCTTTACCCCTACTCTCTGCTTTCTATCTTGAAGCCAGCTAGCTATCCATTCTGCTACTTGTCCCCTGACTCCGCATTCTCTGACCTTGTTCATCAGTCTATTATGGGGTACCTTATTGAAGGCCTTTTGAAAATCTAGATAAATTACTTCTGCTGCATTACTATTTTGTCTACTCTCTCTGTTACCTCCTCAAAAAATTCAATGAGGTTGGTCAAGCAAGACTTTCCCTTTTGAAATCCATGCTGACTATTCATTACTATATTTTTGGTTTCTAGATGTTCTTCTAAAATGGACCCCATAATAGACTTGTTGGCATAGTTTCAGAATAAAGGGTCGCCCTTTTAGAACTGAGATGAGGAGGAATTTCTTCTCTCAGAGGGTTGTAAATCTGTGGAATTCTCTGCCCTAGAGAGCTGTGGAGGCTGGGTCATTAAATACATTTAAGGTGGAGATAGACAAATTTTGCAAGATAAGGGAGTGAAGGGTTATGTGGAGTGGGCTGGGAAGTGGCTTTGAGCCCTAGATCAGCCATGATCTTATTGAATGGCGGAGCAGGCTCAAGGGGCCAAATGGCCTATTCCTGCTCCTATTTCTTATGTTCTTATGTTCTATTTTCTCCTTTAGTAGGGATTTCATTATTTTTCCTACCATCAGTGTTAAGCGGACTGGTCTATAATTCCCTGGACATGTCCTATCTCCCTTCTTAAATATAAGTATTACGTTAGCTGTCCTCTGGCACTACACCTTTTTCCAATGAATTAGTAAATATGTGTAGTAATGCCTCTGCTATCTCTTCCCTAGATTATTTTAAAATGCATGGATGCAATCCATCCGGACCAGGGATTTTTATCCTCTTTGAATTTGATTAGTTTATTTAATAAATCCCCTGTTTTTATTTTAAATCTCATTACTAATCTCATCATCCGATGTCATGTCCACCTGTTCTACCTCCCTGGTAAATCCTGAAGCAAAATAATTATTTAATATTTCTGCCATCTCCCTATCGTTACCTGTGATATTATCCTGACTATCCCTTAATGGACCTATTCCCATCCCAACCTTCCATTTTTTATTGATGTGCCTGTAAAATATTTTACTATTTTGTTTTATGTTCCTTGATAATTTAATTTCATAGTACCTCTTTGCCTTCTTAATTATTTTTTTGACTTCTCTCCTAATCTCTTCATATTCTCCCCTATCATGCACTCCCCTTCTGTGTTCTTTTCTCCTTCAATGGGGAAAAGAACAGACCTATGGGTGAGTGTAATGGCATCTGTTCACCCAATGGATGGAGCGCATTTGGTGAGTGTGGCTATCAGGGAGAGGTAGGAAATTGCATAAGGATGAGGGTGAGTGGCAGTGGTGGATGGATAGGGATGCGTGGAAGTGCTTAGAAAGAGAACGATTGGTGCATGTAATGTATACAACATTGAAGGGACTACTTTGTCTTGCGGATGTACATCCTTAGTTGCGAGCGTATATAGCAGATGCGTATCAATTTGTATAGTCAGTGCCGAAGTTCCAGTTAACCAGTAAAGATCACTTGAAGTTACTCTCAGTCTCTGCTGCTTTATTATTTTATGTAGTTGTGTATAGCGGTACAAACACAACAAATTGGCGACGAGAATGATGAACCTACATCTTCTTATTCTGGCATCGCATCCAGAGGACACCGAAATTTGGAAGAAAGGAGCGAGAAGGTGGAGAAAATGGAGCACACTTGCTAAGCTAGGCAGGGGATACGTAAGTCAAGTGAAAAGTGCACAGGACTTGCATGACGCTAGCTAACTAGTAAAGAAAGAAAAACGGGTTTGGAAAAAAAAATGGCGATGATTGGCACGATTGCAGCATTTGATAGCAGCATTGAAGACTGGGCAACTTACACGGAAAGAGTGGAGTTGTACTATGAGGCTAACGGAGTGGAGGTAGAAAAGAAAGCCACTGTTTTGCTGAGTGTTATGGGCGCAAAGACATACGGGCTGCTACGTAGTTTATTAACCCCTAAAAAGCCAGCAAACAAAACATTCAAACAAATAGTGGACACACTTCAAGACCATTTAAGCCCCAAACCACTGCTCATAGCCGAAAGATTTAAATTCTATAAACGGAACCAGAGCAAAAATGAAAGCATTTCTGAATATTTGGCAAAGTTGCGCAAATTATCAGAACATTGCCAATTTGGAGTGGGCTTATCAGACGCATTGAGGGACAGATTTGTGTGTGGCATGCAAAGTGAAAGCACGCAAAAGAAGCTCCTGTCTGAAAAAGACCTCACATTGGAGAAGGCTCTGAGTATTGCAATATCAATGGAAGCAGCAGCACGTGGCACTTTAGAAATTCAACAAAAATCCCTAGAATATTCAACTAATAAAATGTCACTGAAACTAGAAAAGAAGTGCTATCACCGTGGCAAAATGTCACATGACCACAATGACTGTTGGTTTAAAGATAAAGACTGCAGACAATGTGGCAGATGAGGGCACATTGAAAGGGTCTGCAAAGCAAATAAGAAGCCGAAAACTGATACAATACAGAGTAACAAAAAGGTACATCAAGTGACTGAAAACAAGAAACCTTTCAAAGATAGATACAAGAAGGTACACCACGTGACTGCAGACAGTTCAGATAAAGAAAAAAGTGACACAGACTCAGAGGAAGAGGATCTGGCTTGTCTAAAACTACACAGTGTGAAAGAGACAGGGGATCACAGAATAATATGGGTTACTCCAGAAGTGGCAGGAGTTAGGCTGAAAATGGAGTTGGACACAGGCTCAGCTTTAACAGTGATCTCTGTACATGACTACAAACGACTGTTTTCACACATACCGCTAAGGCCAACTAAAGTACTGTTAAAGACATACACAGGACAAAGAGTGTGCCCCAAAGGTAAAATAAAAGTGACAGTGACATACAAAGAAAAAAAAATACCGCAATTGAACCTCTATGTACTGAAAAATGGAGGACCACCATTGCTGGGACACGAATGGCTCAGGAAAATACAGTTGGATTGGCACACCATCCAAGCACTTTTTGTGTCAGCAAAGGAGGACAGCAAAGCCACTCCTGAGAGACTGTCACAATTACTCTCTGACTCTCAGGAAGTGTTCAAGAAGGGAATAGGAACACTTAAGGGCATGAAAGCAAAAATTAAGATTGAGGAGAACGCAAATCCAAAGTTCCACAAGGCCAGACCAGTGCCTTATGCAATTCGCCCTTCAGTAGAAGCAGAGCTGGAGAACTTGGAGCAGTTAGGGGTCCTGTCCAAGGTGGATTGGAGTGAATGGGCCACACCTATAGTTCCAGTGATGAAGAAAACCTCCAGCACAAAACCAGGAAAGCCAAGAAAAGTGCGCATCTGCGGAGACTTTAAAGTGACTGTTAACCCAGTTCTCCACACAGTACAGTACCCATTGCCTCGCAATGAGGACATTTTTGCTTCCCTGTCAAGAGGGGAATGCTTCACAAAGATTGACTTGGCCCAGGCCTATCTCCAAATGGAAATTGATGATGCACCAAAGAAGTACCTGACAATAAATACGCACAAAGGCCTTTACCAGTACAATCGGCTGGTATTCGGAATATCATCAGCTCCTGCAATCTGGCAAAGGGCAATGGACCAAGTCCTGCAGGGGATCCCAGGTACTCAGTGTTATCTTGATGACATCATCATTACTGGCAAGAATGACAACGACCACCTTTCCAACCTCGATCAGGTGCTCATCAGGTAACGGGAGTATGGGCTCCGAGCGAACCGAGACAAGTGTGAGTTTGTCAAAAAGGAAATCTCATACTGTGGACATGTGATCGACAAGGACGGTTTACACAAGTCTCCAGACAAGATTGAAGCTGTGATTAATGCACCAACACCTGAAAATGTGTCTCAGTTGAGATCATATCTTGGACTGGTGAACTACTATCAAAAGTGTTAGATCCGTGGTTCAGTGGATAAAGAATTACACGGATGCTGTACATAAACAAACAACAGGTCTTTACTGGAGGAGGGTCATCTCTAGACTGGAGTACAGAGGCATGCGCACAGCTTATATACCGGTGTGGTTACTGCCGGTACTACAGTATACAGGAGCTGTAAAAAGTAGTTCTGACTTAAAGCACATACACTACAATTCCTCCCTTTTTAGATTAATAATACCCCCTTAATATTCAAATAACAATTACATTTTTTTACATGTACATTTAATAACAAAAGTCCATTTATAGATTCAGTCTTTGGGGCGGCTTCCTGACCCTTTCGGGATAGCGCCTTTCCGGAGGTTCTTGTTCTTGGTGCAGAGGCGATTCTGACCCCTTTTCATCGGGTAGTTTATCGGGTTCCATTGCTAATGGGTCTGAAGTAGATGCTACCGGTATGTCGGGTTCATCCCCAGGTACTCGAGACATGGGGTTGACGCCTTCCTGTGACGCTAAGATCTGATCGACGTGGCATCTCACAATGTTCTTCCCGACATCCACTGTGTACATTAATGGCCCCTGCCTTGTACATGTCGTTCCGGGTTGCCACTTCTCTGTTCGATAGTCACGGGCCAAGACTGGTTGCCCTACATTGAAGCTCCTTGTCGGCTCCTCATTGATGTGCTGGAATTGTTTGTCCTCAACATTTCTTCGCACATTTGGTCTGAGCAAGTCCAGATGAGATCTCAACCTTCGGTTAAAGAACATCATGGCCGGGGTCTGGTTGGTAACTGCATGTGTCGTGTTTCGGTAGGCTAATAAGAAATTGTCCATCTTATGCTGTAGTGGAATTTCCTCATCGCACATGGCCTTTATCGCCTTCTTAAAGGTTTGTACGAACCTCTCAGCCAATCCATTGGTGGCTGGATGATACGGGGCGGATGTGTAATGCCTTACCCCATTCCTTTTCATGAATTTTTGGAACTCGTCGGACTCAAGCTGTGGTCCATTATCAGAGCAGATCTGCTCTGGCAAACCGTTTCTGGCAAATATGGTCCGTAGGACTGCAATCGTTTTCTCTGTAGTGGTTGAAGACATCTTTATCACCTCAGGCCACTTTGAATGAGCATCCACTGCTATTAAGAACATTGAGTCCATGAATGGACCAGCGAAATCAATGTGCACCCGTTGCCATGGAGAGGAGGGCCACTCCCATGGGTGTAGAGGGGCATGTGGTGGTGCATTTTGGACCTTCTGGCACCATAAGCAGCTCTTAGTTAGGTCTTCGATTTGTTGATCGATTCCCGGCCACCACAGATAAGCCCTAGCAAGGCTTTTCATTTTCACTCCCCCCAGATGACCTTCATGTAGCTCCTTTAGCACTCTCTCCCTTAACTTGGGTGGAATCACCACTCTGGATCCACACATCACTGTCCCCTGGCATAGTGACAGCTGTTCTCTTCTGGATGAGAATGCTGGCAACAGTGAGTCGCCATGTGTTGGCCATCCCCTCACCGTCAATTCATATACCCGTGACAGCGTCGGATCATTGTGGGTCTCCTTCTCTATATCCGCGTTTGTTACTGGCAATCGTTCAATTATCGACGAATAAAATATCTCGATAGGTTCCACTGCTGGTGCGTCCTCCACCGTAGGCAGTGGCAGGCGCGATAGCCCATCAGCGTTCCCATGCTGTTTCGTGCCTTTATATTCTATTTCATATTGATTCGTCCCTAGAAACAGGGACCATCTTTGTAACCGCTGTGCAGTCATTACTGGCACGCCCTTCTTAGGATTAAAGATGGAGACAAGTGGTTGGTGGTCAGTCAGCAAGGTGACCTTCTGCCCATGCAGATAATGGTTGAATTTGTTTACTCCCCATACTAGGCTGAGGGCCTCACTGTCAATTTGGACGTAGTTGCGCTCGGCTGAGGTTAGTGATTGAGACGTAAAGGCCACTGGCCTCTCCAACCCGTCTGGGAATTTGTGCGACAGCACCGTTCCAATGTCGTAAGGTGATGCATCACATGCCAAACGAATTGGTAGTGCTGGGTTGAAATGGGCCAACACCTCTTTTGATGTGATCAATTCTTTACACTTCTGGAAAGCTCATCTACGTTCGTCATCCCACTTCCATGGTACCCCTGTTTTCAGTAGGGTGTTCAGCGGGTGTAGTACCGTAGACAAATTTGGTAAGAACTTGTGGTAATAGTTTACCAGCCCGAGGAACGACCTCAGTTGTGACACATTTTCCGGTGCTGGAGCCTTGACTACTGCCTCAATCTTGTCAGGGGACTTATGTAACCCCTCTTCATTGGTGACGTGGCCGCAATACGAGATCTGTTTCTGGAAAAACTCGCACTTGTGGCGATTAGCTCGTAGCCCATATTCCTTTAATCTGGCGAGCACCTTCTCCAAGTTAGCGAGGTGATCACCGTCATTTTCGCCCATGACCAAGATGTCGTCCAAATAACACTGGGTCCCTGGAATCCCTTGCAGGACCTGATCCATCGCCCTTTGCCAGATAGCCGGAGCTGAGGCTACTCCAAACACCAGCCGGTTGTATTGATAGAGACCTTTATGGGTGTTGATCGTAAGGTAATGTTTCGAAGCTTCTTCTACCTCCATTTGCAAGTACGCCTGGGCTAGATCAATTTTGGTGAAGCGTTTACCACCAGATAGCGAGGCGAAAATATCCTCAATTCGTGGAAGTGGATATTGCACCGTGTGAAGGACTGGGTTCACTGTCACCTTAAAATCCCCACAGATGCGGATCTTCTTTGGTTCCCCAGGCGTATTACTCAACGGCCTCTTCATTACAGGAACGATGGGTGTAGCCCACTTGCTCCAGTCCACTTTGGACAGTACTCCTGAACGTTCCAACCCTTCCAGCTCTGCCTCAACCGCTGGTCTGATCGCATAAGGCACTGGTCTGGCCTTCAGAAACCTTGGGCTTGCATTATCATCTATTTTAATTGTTGCTGTTATTCCGTTTAGTATTCCTAGTCCCTCCTGGAACACTTCTTTTGCGTCAATTAGCATTTTTGACAGTCGTCCAGGTGTGACGTCGTCATCCTTTTTGGCCTCCACCTTCAGTGCCTGTATGGAATGCCAATCTAAATGTATCTTCCGGATCCACTCACGTCCTAGCAGTGGTGGTCCTCCATTTGGCAATACATACATATCCATTTTAGGTATTTCCTGACCTTTATATGTCACTTTCACCCTTATTTTTCCTTTGGGGTAGACTTTTTGCCCCGTATACTTCTTCAAGACAATCTCTGTAGCTTTCAAGGGTATGTGTGAAAATAGCCGCTTGTAGTCTCTTTGATTTATGACTGTTAGAGCTGACCCTGTGTCCAATTCCATTTCCACTTGGACTCCGTCTATCTTGAGTGTAACCCAGATAGTCTGGTGATCCTCTATTTCGGTTACATTATGTAGTTTCAGACAACCCAGCTCCTTGCTTCCGGAGTCTGTGTCACTTTTCTGTTCGTCTGAACCACTGTCCATCACCTGGTGTACCTTTTTGTCCTTCTCCTGTGGAGATTTCTTACTGTTGGTTTTCTTCCCAGACCTGCAGACTCTTGCTATGTGTCCTGCTTTCCCACACTGTCTGCACACTTGGTCCTTGAACCAACAACCTTTCTGGTCATGTGTTGTTCTGCCGTAGCGATAGCACTTCCCTGTTCCATAGGTCATTTCGTTGGTGCCGTATTCTTGCGGTCTCCATTGTATCTCTGCAGCGCCCCTTGCGGTTGCTTCGTGTGATACTGCCATACTGAAAGCTTTGTCCAGCGTAAGGTCCTTTTCTGATAGAAGCCGTTTCTGGGTTCCTTCACTTTGTAGCCCACACACAAACTTGTCCCTTAACGTGTCTGCTAGTCCCGCTCCAAACTGGCAGTACTTCGATAGCTTGCGCAGTTCCGTTCGGTACTCAGCATTGCTTTCGTCTTTGTGTTGTTTCCTTTTATGGAACTTAAACCATTCTGCTATCAGCAGCGGTGTGGGGTTTAAGTGGTCCTGTAGGATTTCTACTAAGCTTCCAAAATCCTTGTTTACCGGCTTCTCTGGGGTTATTAGATTTCGCAGTAACCCATAAGTTTTTGCACCCATGGAATTTAACAGAACCAGTGCTTTATTAGCATCTGGCACTTCATTCGCCCTGCAGTACACCTCAATACGTTCCACATATGTCGCCCAATCTTTGACTTCACTGTCGAATGTAGAGATACTGCCACTCTTCGGCATCCTTGGTTGTGCGTTAACTATCACCAATGGCGCCTCCCGCGCTTCCCTTTCTTCTCCGCTGGCACAAAATGGCGTCTCCCACGCTTTCCTTCCTTCCCGCGCTCGCCCGTCTTCTCCGCTGCGGCTTAGCAAAATGGCGTCTCCCGCGCTCTTCCTTCTTCTCCACGGCTCAATGGCGCCTCCTGCGCTCTCCCTGCTTCTCCGCGGCTCAATGGCACCTCCCGCGCTCTCCCTGCTTCTCCGCGGCTCAATGGCATCTCCCCTTGCTTCGCCCCGCGGACCCTGATCAGCCCGTGATCCCTGGCTGTGCTCTGCGCGTTCTTCTCTTGATATTTGTCGACGCCGCTCAGTCTAGATCCCGGCTGTTTCTTACCCTCTCTCTCTCCGGTTTGCAGTATTTTTCCTCGACGCCGCTCGGTGATCAATCCCCGGCTGCGCCCTGCTCTCTTCACCCTCTTTCTTACCCCATCGACACTGCCCGGTTCTCTCTCTCTGCCGTTGGTCGGCTCCAGCCGCCGCTGCTCGGGAAGGGTCTGCTCTGGACCTGTCGTCGGTCTCTTACTGCTCGTTGTGGCTGGGGAACCAAGCCCGGCTCTCCACAGCCTCCCCAGCGAAGTTGGATCTCTGCCTGACTGCTGGGCGGTTGCTCGCGGTCGACGCCCGTGTTCCTGGACTCGACTATTTTTTTTATTTTTTTTAATGTTGCAGGTAGATTCGCATCAACACTCGTCGCCACTGCTAGATTCGTGGTTCAGTGGATAAAGAATTACACGGATGCTGTACATAAACAAACAACAGATCTTTACTGGAGGAGGGTCATCTCTAGACTGGAGTACAGAGGCATGCGCACAGCTTATATACCGGTGTGGTTACTGCCAGTACTACAGTATACAGGAGCTGTAAAAAGTAGTTCTGACTTAAAGCACATACACTACAACAAGTTCTTGCCCAACCTATCCACAGTGTTACATCCACTAAATGCACTGCTACAGACAGGGTCACAATGGAAGTGGAGTGACAGCTGTGAACAAGCTTTTCAAGAGAGTTAAAGACTCATTACTTCAGAAGAGGTGCTAGCTCACTTTGACCCATCCTTACCTATTCGGCTGGCATGTGATGCTTCACCCCATGGCATTGGTGCCGTGTTGTCACATAAGTTCCCAGACGGCTCAGAAAGACCAATAGCCTTTGCCTCAAGATCATTGACTACAGCTGAACACAATTATGCACAGATTGACCGAGAAGCCCTCAGCCTTGTGTGGGGAGTCAAGAAATTCAACCACTACTTGTATGGTCAACAGTTTACACTGTTAACTGACCACCAGCCTCTCGTTTCAATCTTCAACCCAAGGAAGGGCGTTCCAGTGATGACGGCACAACGGCTACAGCGATGGTCACTCTTCCTAGGGGCTCACCTGTATGACATTGAATACAAGGGGACCAAGCAACATGGCAACGCTGATGGTTTGTCACGTTTACCACTGCCGACCTCAGAGAGAACTACAACAGCTGACTCAGCAGAAGTATTTCACACAACAATAGCTGATCAGCTACCAGTGACAAACTCCCTCATTGAAAGAGAAACACGCAATGACCCTACATTGTCAAAAGTTTATGACATCACTGTGAAGGGATGGCCAGCGCATGGTGACTCATTGTTTCCAGCATTCTCAGCTAGGAGGGAGCAGTTATCAGTGTGTCGGGGAACACTGATGTGCGGCTCACGAGTTGTGATTCCTCCCAAGCTTCGTAACCGAGTGCTAGATGAACTGCATGAAGGCCGCTTAGGTACGGTAAAGATGAAAAGCCTCGCCCGTGTTTACGTGTGGTGGCCGGGAATTGATGAACAGATCGAGGACCTGACAAAGAGCTGCTCAGGATGTCAAAAGGTCCAGAACGCACCACCACAAGCCCCTCTCCATCCATGGGAATGGCCCTCATCACCATGGCAACGTGTGCACATCGACTTTGCTGGACCGTTCATGGACTCCATGTTCTTGATTGCAGTCGATGCACATTCCAAATGGCCCAAGGTCATTAAAATGAAATTAACCACATCTGAAAAGACCATTTCAGTTCTGAGGACCATGTTCGCTAGAAATGGCCTACCAGAACAAATCTGCACAGACAATGGATGACAATTTGTCTCTGACGAATTCCAAGGTTTCATGAGGAAAAATGGAATCAAGCACTACACATCTGCCCCGTACCATCCAGCTACAAATGGCTTGGCAGAAAGATTCGTACAGACTTTCAAGAAGGCCATCAAAGCAATGTGCAGCGAGAATCTACCACTGCAACACAAGATAGACAATTTCCTCTTTGCTTATCGGAACGCAGTACACGCAGCCACTAATCAGACTCCAGCAATGATGTTTCTGAACAGGAACCTGAGATCTCGCATGGACCTTCTTAAACCGAATGTACATCATGATGTAGAGAACAAACAGTTCAAACATTTGAATGCTAAGCCAACAAGAAGCTTCAGTGTGGGACAGTCAGTTCTTGCTCGTGATTTCCGGATGGAAAAGTGGCAACCAGGGACAATATCCACAAGAGAGGGACCACTGATGTATACAGTGGATGTGGGAGAGAACGTTTTGAGACGTCATGTGGACCAAATTCTGGATGTTCAGGTGGAAAACACCCCTATACCTCGCCCAGACTCACTTGACATGGAAACAGACACTCCTGATTCATCAGCATCAGCACCAGCCTCATCCGCAGCTGAGAGCTCTACCTGTGCTGATAGCTCACCTAATGCACCTGTACCTGTACAGTCTCATTCCCCAAAGCAAAAGAGTCTGGAGAGACGTTACCCAGAGAGGCAGAGGAGGCCTCCCCAGAGACTTGACTTGTAAAAGGGCTGTTGACAAAATAAAATGTTATGTTGGAATTTGAATGTTGTTACTTTGAAGAAAAAGGTTACTGTAAAGACAGGCTCTGTATGTGAATTATAGAAATTTTGCGTTAATATACTATTAAACTAGAGGGGGAGGAAGTGTAATGTATACAACATTGAAGGGACTACTTTGTTTTGCGGATGTACATCCTTAGTTGCGAGCGTATATAACAGACGCGTATCGATTTGTATAGTCAGTGCCGAAGTTCCAGTTAACCAGTAAAGATCACATGAAGTAACTCTCAGTCTCTGCTGCTTTATTATTTTATGTAGTTGTGTATAGCGGTACAAACACAACATTGCACTTGCAAGGTAAGTGGGTGTGAGGAGTGATGTGATGGAATAGGCTTAACAAGGCACAGTGAAGGGAGGTGGGTGAAGCGCAAAACAGGATGCAGGTGGAAGTGCAACTGTACTCAGCTTTCCTCACCTGCTTAGGTCATTAAATTGCTTCCTGCACTGAAGCCAGGAGTATGGCACAATGCTCCTGCTACTGACAACCTGGGCCACATCCAGCCATGCCACCTTTGGAGCAGCAGCAGGTTTCTTCCTCCTATTGCTGGGGAAGAGTATCTCTCTCTGGCTCCTCACAGACCCCAGCAGTACATCAATTGAGGTGTCATTGAAGCAGGGCACAGCCTTGGAGCATCCTGAGTCCATTGCGAAATTTCTGTCTCTGTGCAAGACCCTCCAAATGCCATCTTCGGATTGGCTCTTTCAATGCTGCGGTTAAGTTTGTGTCATGCGGGTCCGCACCACGCCTGCTGCCGTGCATTCAACGCCAAACCTGGAAGTCAAATGATAATGAGGTGGCTGCATAAAAATGCCACAGTCCGATGCACAGAACTTACTTCCAGGTTTCCCACGTGATATCGGGTCCCCGCCCCCCACCCTCGCTCTCAACACGCCTTGCATGTAATTTCGGGGCTAATGCAAAGTAATTTGGCAAACTTGAAAGTTTCTGAATGGTTCAACTCATACACGCTGTTCTCATATTGGGAAAAAGTCCCCTGAGATTTAATATGTTGTTTTTCCCAGTTTCGGTATTAGGACCATTGCTTTCTTTGCTTTATATAAATGACCTGAACTTGGGTATAGAGAGTACAATTTCAAAGTTTGTGCATGATACAAAACTTGGTATCGTAGTAAATAGTGAGGAGGATAGTAGCAGACTTCAGGAGGACATAAACAGACTGTTGAAATGGGCAGACACATTGCAGATGAAATTTAATACGGGTAAATATGATGTGAATGCACTTTGGGAGGAACAACATGGAGAGGTATTATAATCTAAATGGTACTATTTCAAGAGTTGGGGTGGGGGTCCAACATCAGAAGGACCTGGGGGCGCATAGTCACAAATCTTCGAAGGTGGCAGGGCAATTTGATAAGGCGGGATACTTGGCTTTGTAACTAGGGGCATTGAAAACAAGGAAGCCATGCTGAACCTTTCTGGATGGCTTCCTGGCCCCTGTGGGTAGAGGACTTCTCTTGCAGTGTTGACCCCCTGCACAAAGCTGGAGTGCTGTGTGCGAGACTATGAGTGCCCTTTCCCTGGCTTGCTGAGCCATTTGTGTAGTGCTGAAGCACTTTTCCCATTTTTTTAGATGCGGAAGGGAATTCAGCTTTAAGAGTTGAAGACTCCCATTTGGGAATTCTATTTAACGTTAATTTTTTTCGGAAGGCAGTTGAGCTGTAAGGGCTCAAAACTGCATAATTTTACGATTTCTATTTTTTTCATTTCAGAAGGAATCGGCCCTTTAAGAAACCCACAATGCTTTCTGAAATCACAGCCTTGCTTTCAGAGATGACACCAGTGCTGCCATTTTGGTGCTCAACTCTCCAGCTAATGCCCTCTCTTAAGCTGGCAAGGCTGAACTTGCATTCAGCAGCTGGAAAGACCCTTCACCAGCACTATTTAAAGGGATCATCAACTACTTACAGGTTAGTTGCTGGATGATTTCTTCTGGCTGTTTGTACGCGTCTACAAATATTTGGGGGGGGCTAAATTCGGTTGATTTGCGCCTCCCGTTAAGAGGGCGCTAACAAGGCGCAAATCAACTAGCGCCTGGGCGCAGCGCTGCTAACGCCTCCCGTGGAATACAGCAGGAGGTTAGCAGCGGCGCTAACCGTTAGCACCGCCGCTAACACCGTCATCACCGTGCGCAGCGCCCTGGCTGCAATATTGGGTGGCGCCCCCCGGCTTACTGCTGGACGCTATATCCTCCGGGGTCAGGGGGGCCTACCTGCGGCCAGGGTGGCGCTAGTTAAAGGGGAGGTGGTGGGCGCCAGCCAGCACCTGCCCCCGTTGCTGTCCCCGGCCCCCGTGAAGCCCCCCTGCAGAGTGCCGGCTGCTCTCCGTGAGCCCGGCACTCCTCTTGAGTGCTGGGCTCGTTTGCCAGCACTCCCAATCCCTGGTGACCTTTAATAAGGGGAGGAAGGCCTGCAGTACCGCAGCGTGATGTGCCACAGCGCTTGGCACTGCGGCACGTAGTGCCACGATATTGGCTCGCAACACCCCAAGAGGGACGCGGGGTGCTTCCAGTAGCGCCCCTCCTCCCTCTCGGGGCGCTACCTGGGAAAATCGACCATGGGGCCGCTAATTATTTCAGGGTGCTAAAATTAGCGCCCCGGTGAAGGTAGCATCCCAAAGGTGGTGCTACCCAATTTTTACCCCTTGGTGCTTTCTGTAGTTGTTTAAAGTTGCCAACGTCTACAGGGAGTGGTGTGGCAGGTGTCGAAGGACTTTTTCCTGACTTCAAGGATTCTGCAAGACCAGTTGCTGCCAGACATGGGTGCTTTAGTAGGAATTCCCCTTGGAATACAGCATGACTTGGAGAATGAGCAGAGACCAAGCAGAGCAGGACAAGCTGCTGAAAGAGGGAGGAGGGACCAAGCAGAGCAGGACAAGCTGCTGAAAGAGGGAGGAGGAGGAGGAGGGGGAGAAGGGCTCTCAGCAGGAGGCCATGTCCATCCAGGGTGATCAGGGAGCAATTCTCCTACCTGAACCTCAGCGAGGAACAATGTGGGAGATGTCTGTGCTTCAGTAAGGATGTCCTCATTGAAATCTGCCACCTGTTGCAGCCACAACTGCAGCCTCAGAGCAGAGCAAGGACCACGTTGCCAGTGGCTGTGAAGGTGACCGTGGCAATGACCTTTTATGCGTCGGGTTCCTTCCAGGCTGGAGCTGGAGATATTTGCAACATCTCGCAGTTTGCTGTCCACTTTTGCATAAGGGAGGTCACTGACACTCTCTATTCAAAGAGAGCTGACTACATTTCACTCTCCTTCCAGAGAACAGCAGGTGGAGTGAGCAACGGCTTTGCAAGGATTGCAGGCTTCCCCATGGTGCAGAGTGCCATTGACTGCACGCACATCAACTCTGCAATGTACAGGAACTGAAAGGGATTCCACTCCCTCAACATCCAGCTGGTGTGCAAGTATAGGCAGCGCATCATGCAGGTCAATGCCAGGTGTCCCGGCAGCAGTCTTCATTCTGCGGCAGTCCGCTGTGCCATCTGCATTTGAGCCATTACAGCAAACCAAAGGGGGGCTTCTGGGCAACAAGGGGTATCTGTTGATGACATGGCTCATGACTCCGGTGCACATCCCATGCACCCGTGCGCAGCATGCATAGAATGAAAGCCATGCTGCCTCACGAAAGGTGATAGAGCAGATCATTGGCGTGCTGAAACAATGCTTCCGCTGCCTGGACTGCTCTGGAGGAGCCCTGCAGTACTCAGAAAAGCGGGTGTCAAGATTTGTGCTGGTCTGCTGCATGCTGCACAACCTCGCCATCATGAGGGCACAGCCCTTGCCACCAGCTATACGGCGACCAGCTGAGAGGAAGGAGGAGGAGGAAGAGGAAAGGAACAGGTAACCTAGACAGCCCCTTTCTGTCAGGGCTGTCTAGGCTGGAATTTTTACAAATTAATAATGGTATACAATGTTAATGTGTCTTTCTAATGACGCAACTTCCCAGCAATTAGTGACCCAAAGAATGGTCATTTTTTGAGATTCAGCTCCTGTCATGGAGTCTTGCTCAATGGGAGCACCAGTTGGAGCCATGGATGTCTGAACCCTGTGACTGTGAGCAGCTTTCTCCTGGAAGAACGCAGAAGACATACAGATGTTAGACACAGGCAGAACCCCCAGGCAGTCAAGCCTGTGATGATGTGTAGCTCCCTTCTTGTGTGCATCTACATAATATTTACAGTGCAGAAACAGGCCATTCGGTCCAACGGGTCTATGCCGGTGTTAATGCTCCATATGAGCCTCCTCCCACCCTACTTCATCTCACCCCATCAACATCTCCCTCATGTGTTTATCTAGCTTCCCCTTAATTGCATCTATGCCTGAACTACTCCATGTGGTAGCGAGTTTCACATTCTAATCTGGAGACCAGAACTGTGTACAGTATTCCAAGTGTGGTCTAACTAGGTTCTATATAAGCTTAACATAACTTCCCTGCTTTTCAATTCTATCCCTCTAGAAATGAAGCCCAGTGTTTTGTTTGCTTTTGTTATGGTGTTATTAACCTGCGTCACTAATTTTAATCATTTGTGTATCTGACCCCCAGATCCCTCTGCTCCTCTTCCCCATTTAGACATTTATTTTCCAAAATTACATCTTTAAGTAAGGATTCCATTATCTTTCCAACTCTGACATTAAACTGATGGGCCTATAGTTCCCTGAATTTGTTCTATCTCCTTTTTAAATATAGGAATCACATTAACTGTCCACCTGTCCTCTGGCACTATTCCCTTTTCTAATGAATTTTTATATATATATATGTAATAGTGCTTCTTCTATCTCTTCCCTCACTTCTTTTAATATGCACGGATGCAATCCATCTGGACCAGGGGTTTTATCCTCTCTAAGTTTGATTAGTATTTCAATTGTCTCCCCCCTCCCAGTCTTCCTGTTAAATACCAAGGCAAAGTAATTATTAAATTGCTGCTGCTTGCCCTTGAAGGAAATTTCTTGCAGTGGGGTTACTACAACTGAGCTTTGCACCCCACCATGTTTGGGAGGGGGAAATTGCACTGGATTCCTGCTCCTGACCACTATCTGGTTGCAAGTGTGAATGCTGGGTAAGGATAGGATTGGCCTTGGCTGTGATGCCTCTGTGGTTAGCTAGCCTGTCAGCCCTAGCTGGCAAAACTCACAGTGGGTGATGTACAAGAGGGGAACCATTGCCTGCAGAAATGTCTTCTTCTTAGGCAGTCCCTCGGAACTGAGGATGACTTGCTTCCACATTAAAAATGAGCTCGCAGGTGGCTGATTAGTCCAATGCAGGACCTACAGTCTCTGTCACAGGTGGGGCAGACGGTGGTTGAAGGGGCGGGTGGGTGGGGTGCTTGGGTTGACGTGTGCTCCTTGTGCTGCCTGCGCTTGGCTTCTGCTTGCTCCCGGCGAAGAGACTCGAGATGTTCGGCGCCTTCCCGGATGCTTCTCCTCCACTTTGTGCAGTCTTGGGCCAGGGATTCCCAGGTGTCGGTGGGGATGTTACACATTTTCAAGGAGGCTTTGAGGGTGTCCTTGAAGCGTTTCCTCTGCCCACCTGGGGCTCTCTTGCCGTGCCAGAGCTCCGAGTAGAGCGCTTGTTTTGGGAGTCTCGTATCGGGCATGCGGACAATGTGACCCGTCCATCGGAGCTGATTGAGCGTGGTCAAAGCTTCAATGCTGGGGATGTTGGCCTGAGCAAGAACACTAACGTTGGTGCGCCTATCCTGCCAATGGATTTGCAGGATCTTGCGGAGGCAGCATTGGTGGTACCTCTCCAGCGCTTTGAGGTGCCTGCTGTGCATGGTCCATGTCTCTGAGGCATACAGCAGGGCAGTTATCACTGCTGCTCTGTAGACCATGAGCTTAGTGCCGGGTTTGAGGTCCTGGTCTTCAAACACTCTCTTCCTCAGGCAACCGAAGGCTGCACTGGCACACTGAAGGCGGTGTTGGACTTTGTCGTCGACGTCTGCCCTTGTTGACAGTAGGCTCCCGAGGTATGGAAAGTGGTCCACGTTGTCCAAGGCCTTGTCATGGATTTTGATAATCGGGGGGTAGTACTGTTTGGGGGGTGCAGGTTGGTAGAGGACCTTTGTCTTACGGATGTTTAGTGTAAGGCCCATGCTCTCGTACGCTTGCGTCTGCGTCTGCGTGCAGCCTTCGTTCGCCTGAGGAAGAAAATGTTTGAAGACCAGGACCTCAAACCCGGCACTTGCGTCTGCGCTCACTCGGAGGTCAAACTCCAAACCATCGTCAACACCTTCACCAAAGCGTACTGCAGAAATGTATCCAGCATGTTGCCAGCACACTGTGAAATGGAGGGGAGAAAATTAATAATGGAAAAATATATGGTAGACATTATTCAACTCAGATGAAACCAAATATGTTTTTGATCAGGACTGTTATTTCTTTGCTGGTAATTCAGATCTCCCAAGTGACCACTTTACTGCTCTGGACTCCCCAGGCAGAATTATACGCTTATGAAGGGTCAACTGTAACAGTTTTGGAAAACATCTGTAAAGGCCTCAGTTTTATAAACTATGATACATTATATTAAAAAGCCTGCATTCCTACCTTTATATCCTCCAAACGTTTCCATAGACAAATGTACACAGTGCTACCCTTTGGGAATTAAATTACACTTTTAGGCAATTCTATTAAAATAATAACAAAACCTCACATCTTCAGCTGGTTTCAGGATGTACAACCCAGGGGTTCTGTTTAAATTAGGTTGAATGACATAACATTTGAGAAATGTGAAAGGCTAGATCAGGGGTTGAAATTGTAGTGTTGGTGGGGAGCCAGTAGTACTGAAAAGTCATGAATGGCACAAACACAGTTTCCTGATACCTTCTCCCACCATGCAAAACTTCGGGTCAGGAATGCAATTTTACAGCATGGGCCCTGTTGTTCTCGTGGGCTAGATAGTTGCCTACCATAGATCTTGTAAAGCTGAAATCTATGTGCATAACTTGCATATTTCTCAAGCTGCTGACACTATCACACCTTAATGTTCTGATGTAGGATTTATGTGTCAAACAGGTAACAACACTTAAAAACAGTCCTTCCCAAACCTCTGGGCCTGCAAAATTCATGCAAGGCACACCACAGAGTAAGAAATATAAATGTAAATATGACTGAGCAACCTGGATTTTGAGGGCTGGTTTGCCAGGGCTGTCATGGACAAATGCATCTGCGACAGGTAGATTGGTGAGGACATGGTCAAGTAGGTTTTTCCCTTGTGTTGGTTCTCTCACCACCTGCCGCAGGGCCAGTCTGGCAGCTATGGTCTTCAGGACTCGGTCACTAGTGGTGCTATCGAGCCACTCTTGGTGATAGACGTTGGAGTTCCCCACCCAGAGTACATACTGTGCCCTTCCGACCCTCAGTGCTTCTTCCAAACGGTGTTCAACATGGAGGAGTACTGATTCATCAGCTGAGGGAGGGTGGTAGGTGGTAATCAGTAGGAGGTTTCCTTGCCCATGTTTGACCTGATGCCATGAGACTTCATTCGGTCCAGAGTCAATGTTGAGGACTCTCCAGGGCCATTCCCTTCCGACTGTATACCACTGTGCCACCACCCCTGGTGGGTCTGTCCTGCTGGTGGTGATGGTGATGGAGGAGTCTGGGACATTGGCTGACAGGTATGATTCTGTGAGTATGACTAAGTCAGGCTGTTGCTTGACTAGTCTGTGTAACAGCTCTCCCAATTTTAGCACAAGCCCCCAGATGTTGGTGAGGAGGGTCGAGTGGGCTGGGTGTACCTTTGTCATGTCCGGTGCCTAGGTCGATGCCGGGTGGTCCATTGGTTTTATTCTTAGTATACTTCTTTGTAGCAGTTTGGTACAACTCAGTGGCTTGCTAGGTCATTTCAAAGGGCAGTTAAGAGTCAACCACATTGCTGTGTATCTGGAGTCACATAGAGACCAGACCCAATAAGGACGGCAGATTTCCTTCCCTAAAGGACATTAATGAACCAGATGTGTTTTTACAACAATCCGGTAGTTCCATGGTCATTACTGATACTAGCTTTTTATTCCAGATATATTTAATTAATTGAATTTAAATTCCCCAGCTGCCGTGGTGGGATTTGAACTCCTATCTCCGGATCATTAGTCCAGGCCTCTGGATTACTAGTCCAGTAACATAACCACTATGCTACTGTAAATACCAAAAAATTGATATTTCGCAAATGTAAAAAATCTTTTGTTTAAGGAGCTTCTTAAGATTCTGGCAAGAGCCCCATAAGCTGACAGAATGATCTGAATGACCCTGACAATGTTGGAAAGTTTTAGTTCTGAAAGGCCTTCATATCTGCCGAGGCCTGTGATAGGAATTTAGAGGAGCTGCTCTGGTTTTTCCCAATTGGCTACCATCACTTCGGTGGACGATCCACATAAACTCCAGAGAAACAACGTAAATGGTGTTTATGCTGTTTCTCCAAGGTTTCTGTGCCTCTTCTGCCATGTTACGCTATACAACTGGAAGAAACTTTGCAGAAATTCAACCTGCAGTGAGCTCTGAGGAATATCATTGAGTGTAAATTAGCACTATCATTGGCACGAGTAACTAGCCAAATCCAAGCCAATTTTCACATAGCAAGGTCTCACAAATAGCATTGAGATAAATCATAAAATCATAGAATGGGACAGCACAGAAGGAGGCCATTTGGCCCATCATGCCTGTGCCAGTTCTTTGAAAGAGCTATCTAATTGGTCTCACTCCCCTGCTCTTTCCTCATAGCCCTGCAACTTTGTTCCCCTTCAAGTATTTATCCAATTCCCTTTTGAAAGTTATTATTGAATCTGCTTCCACCACCCTTTCAGGCAGTGCATTCTGGATCATAACATCCCGCTGTTCTGAATATGGTAATAAATGACCAGAAATCTGTTTCAGACAGAAGACAATCATTCAGCAGTTACTACTCCAACAGATCTGAACTATAAAGTAACTAACTTTTTCATAAATTGTTAGGACTCAAAAGCCCTGCGTATTGTTGATCCCACTGCCCCTTCAACTTGTATATCGTCCCCAGGACATCAGGAAAAATAAAAGGGGCAGAATGGAAGAAGAGAAATAAAAGGAAAAGCTAAAAAAAATGAATTTCATTCTCGGGATGTCACTGGCAAGGATGGCATTTATTGCCCATCCCTAGTTGCCCAAGGAATGATAAAACTAAATGGCTTGCTAGGCACTTCAGAGGGCAGTCAACCAGTGTGGGACTGGAGTAAGGAGGCCAGGCCGGGTAAAGACGGCAGGTTTCCTTCCCTAAAAGACATTAGTGAACCAGTTGAATTTTTATGCCAACCCAATAGCTTCATGGTCACATTTACTAATACCAGCTTTTTATTTCCAGATTTTTAAACTGAATTCAAATTCAGTGGTGGGATTTGAACTCATGGGGCCTTCCTATTACTATCGGGGCTATGTTCTCCGAATTACTAGTCTAGTAACCTTAACCACTATACTATCGTTTCTTAATAAATTCTGGAGAATTCATTGTGGTCATTTTGCATCCCATCTGTCGGCATAACCTATAGCTTATGATTAGCCATCATTATAATGTCATCGTTACATTACTGTGAAATAATGAGGAAAAATGATTACTGCAGGGAGACAGGTGAAGGATTCACTGGGATGAATATAGGAATATGCTAGTTAAAAGAAATTCAAGAGTGATGTTATTGCCGTGGAGGGAGCGGATTGGTGGGTAACAGGTAAGTGTTAGTTTGTTTTATTAAACTGTTTGTTTTTCAATGTTGAGATTCACTTGATGGTAGTTTCCATTGTGTTTTAGATTTATAGATATAATTTCCAGTTCCTATAGTTAACTTTTTATTATTTTAGTATCTCAGTCTTTCAGAGGTCAGTTTCTTGTCTTAGAGTTTTATAGGTCAGTGTCTTAGACGTCAGTTTCTTAGATTTTCAGAGTTCAGTGCCAAGTGTTTTAGTGGTCAGGGTCTCAGTGATGTAGAGGTCAGTGGATTGATTACCATGGCAGGCCAGCGGCCACCCGTTGGATGCGCATCCTGTTCGATGTGGTAACTCTAGGACACTTCATGCGTCCTGGATAACCATGTGTGCAGGATGTGCCACCCATTGCTCGAGCTCAAGCTCCGTGTTTCGGACTGAGCCACTGGCGTCACTGCAGTGCGACTGGGATTCTGAGAGTTTCCTCAAACGTACATTCCAGGAGGTGGTCACCCCACAGCTATAGAAGGTGTAGGATATGAGGGAATGGGTGACCACCAGACAGGGTAGGAGGAAGACACAGGTAGTGCAGGAATCCCCCAAGCCAGTGGCGCTTGCTAACCGGATTTCAGTTTTGAATACCAGGGAGGGTGACGATTCCTTGGAGGAATGCAGTAAGAATCAAACCCCTGGTACCATGGGAGGTTTGACTGCATACAGGGGATAAAGAAAGAGTAGAAATACAGTAGTCCTAGGGCATTTGATAGTTAGGGGAATAGCCAAGCGCTTCTGTAATCGCAAACGTGATTCCAGAATGATATGTTGCCTCCCTGTTGCCATGGTAATGGATATAGCGGGTGCAGGACATTCTGCGAGGGGAAGGGGAACAGTCAAAAGTCATGGTCCATGTTGGAACTAATGATATAGGTAGAAAAAGTGTTGCAGTCCTTTAGGCAGAGTTTCAGGAGCTAGGAAAAAGATTTAAAAAACAGGACCTCAAGGAAGTTGTTAGAATTTGCTTTGTGTCAAATGTCCCATCAAAAGTTACTCGCATCTTGAGGTCATTGTCAGATAAGGATAAGTATTACTATCGGAGGTTAGCTGGAACAATGGATGGGCAGAAAACTGATGAATAGACCAGACAGTAATCATATTAACAATCTGGGATGGTCCAGGGCATCTCCTGTTCCTTTGTAATGTCAGACAGGAAACAACAGGTTAAATTGATTAGCAGTTAAACCATGAAGGCTGGCCATTATGTCAAGGTCTGGAGTTTTGGTGAGAAGGAACCTCACTTCAATATACATTCTGGGCATTATGTGATATGACTCACATTAAAGGAGAAGGCCCTTTAGGGATGCATGGATGGTCTCTGGGCATGATGGGTAAAGAGGGATACATAAGAACTGGTAGCAGCCATCTTGTAGTTAGAGCTCACGGGACAATCGGAAGTCCAACATCTATGGAAGCCAAGCTTGATCACCTTGGGTCTGCAGGAAACCAAGTTGTATGAGTTTATTGTATAACTGTAATAGTTATTATACTGTTGGTGTCTGAGTAATAAACTTGCATTTGGTTAATACGCTTGAGCCTGACCCACAAGGAATCATTTACTTGAGTTTAAAGAGATTTCCTTACAGTAGTAATCTCAGGATTACTCCCAGTTTCACATGAAGAGAGTGCAAGTAACTGCGTGACTGGAGAAGTGGTGCAGGAGTGGGGGTGGTTCACATTCTTGGGGCATTGGGACCGGTTCTGGGGGAAGGGCCACCTGTAAAAGATGGATAGGTTGCACCTGAACAAAGCCGGGACCAATGTGCTCACTGAGAGGTTAAGTAGTACTGTTGGAAAGGGTTTAAACTAATTTGGCAGAGAGTGGGGAACAAGAAAATAGCAGAAAGGAGCAGAAACGAGATCAGAGGACAGGGAGATATAAACAGCAGTAAAATTAGAAATATCCTAAAAATTGCAGGGACTAAAAATTGAGGAAAATAGCAAAAGTGATGAAGAAGGTATTAAGTTGTATGTATGTCAATGTCCATAGTGTAACTAATAAGATTGGTGAGCTACAGACACAAATTGCTACATGGAATTATGACGTGGTTGCATTAACAGAGACATGGCTCAAACAAGGCCAGGAATGGGCTCTTAATATTCCTGGTTACTAAGTATTCAGGAATGATAGAGAAGGGGAAAAAAAGAAATGAAGGACTTGCATTTATATAGCGCCTTTCACAAACATCTCAAAGTGCTTTACAGCCAGTGAAGTACTTTTGAAGTGTAGTCACTGTTGTAATGCAGGAACCACAGCAGCCAATTTTCACACAGCAAGCTCTCACAAACAGCAATGGGATAATGACCAGATAATCTGTTTATTTAGTGATGGGGAATGAGGCAAAAATATTGCCCAGGACACGGGATAACTCCCCTGCTGTTCTTCAAAATAGTGTCATGGGATCTTTTATGTCCAGCTGAGAGCAGACAGGGCCTCGATTTAACGTCTCATCCGAAAGATGGCACCTTCAACAGTACAGCACTCCCTCAGTACTATGCTATAGTGTCAGCCTAGATTTTCGTGCTCAAGTTTCTGGAGTGGGACTTGAACCCACAACCTTTTGATTTAGAGGCAAGAGTGCTACCAACTGAGCCATGGCATGGAGGGGACATGGCAGTGTTGATTTAAGGATGATGTTACAGCGCTAAATAGAAAGGATATACAAGATGGTTCTAGGACTGAATCTGTTTGACTTGAGTTGAGGAACAGAGGGGGAGCTGTTACATTGTTGGGATTTTATTTCTAGAGCTCCAAACAGTGAGAAGGAGATAGATGAGAACATTTGTTGGCAAATTTCAAAGGCGTGCAACAAAAATAGAGTAGTAATAGTAGGAGACTTTAATTACACTAATATAGACTGGGAAAAACATAGTGCTAAGGGTAGTGAAGGAGAGGAATTTCTGATATGTGTATAGGACAACTTTCTCGATCAATATGTTTCCAGTCCAACAAGGGAGGAAGCAGTGTTGGATCTGGTTCTGGGAAATGAAGTTGGGCAAGTGGAGTGTGTTACAGTAGGAGATCACCTAGCTAACAGTGACCACAACATAATTCGGTTTAAAGTAATTATGGAAAGAGACCAGAAAATACTGAGGGTAAAAATGCTCAACTGGGGAAGAGCTAATTTCAGTGATTGAAGAAGGGTAAAGCAGTAACGGAGCAATGGAGGGCATTCAGGGAAGAGATAGTTCAGGTACAAACTTGGAATATTCCTTTGAAGGGAAAAGGTAGAGCATCCAAAGCGAATGCACCCTGGATGACAAAGGAAATAAAAGTTAAAATAAAACAGAAAAAGGAGGATTATGACAAATGTCAGGAGCAAGATTCAATTAATAACCAGGAAGATTATGGAAAGTACAGGAGGGAATTGAAAAAGTTAATACGGGAGCCAAATAGAGGTTACGAGAAAAGATTAGCAGGCAACATTAAATTGAATCCTAAAACATTTCATAAGCAGATAAAGTGCAAGCGGTTAGCAAGGGAAAAAGTTGAGCCGATTAAGGACCCAAAAGCAAATCTTCATGTAAAGGCAGAGGACATGACAAAAGTATTAAATGAGTACTTTGTATCTGTCTTCAAAAAGGAAGTAGATGATGTGAAGGTTACCCTAAAAGAGGAGAGGGATGTTATAGGTAGGATAATAATAGATAGAGAAGACGGACTAAAAAGATTAGCATTACTGAAAGTTGGTAAGTCGCCTGGTCCAGATGGAATGCATCCTAGGTTGCTGAAAGAAGCCAAGGTAAAAATAGCGGCGGCATTGGTCAGAATCTTTCAATCCTCATTGGATACAGGAGTAGTGCCGGAGGACTGGAGGGTTGTTAATGTTATACCACTATTCAAGAAAGGGGAGAGGGATTAACCAGGAAACTACAGGCCAGTTAGCCTAACGTTGGTAGTGGGCAAGTTATTGGAAACCATTATCAGGTACAAAATAAACTTTCATTTGGAAAGGCATAGGTTAATCAAGGAGACCCATAACATAAGAACATAAGAAATAGGAGCAGGAGTAGGCCATTTGGCCCTTCGAGCCTGCTCCGCCATTCAATAAGATTATGGCTGATCTTCTATCTCATTTCCGCTTTCCTGCACTATTCTTATATTCCTTGATTCCCTTAATATTCAAAAATCTACCGATCTCTGTCTTGAATATACTCAACAACTAAGTCTTCACAGCTCTCAGGGGTAGAGGATTCCAAAGATTCACCACCCTCTGATTGAAGAAATTTCTCCTCATCTCAGTCCTAAATGGCCGACCCCTTATTCTGAGACTGTGACCCCTGGTTCTAGACTCCCCAGCCCGGGGAAACATCCTCCCTGCATCTATCCTGTCAAGCCCTGTAAGAATTTTGTATGTTTCAATGAGATCACCTCTCATTCTTCTAAACTCCAGAGAATATAGGCCTAGTCTACCCAACCTCTTCTCATAGGACAATCCCCCCATCCCAGGAACCAGTCTGGTGAACCTTCGTTGCACTCCCTCTATGGCAAGTATATCCTTCCTTAGGTAAGGAGACCAAAACTGTACACAATACTCCAGGTGTGGTCTTACCAGGGCCCTATATAATTGCAGTAAGACGTCTTTACTCTTATACTCAAATCCTCATGTAATAAAGGCCAACATACCATTTGCTTTCCTAATTGCTTGCTGTACCCGTATGTTAACTTTCAGTGATTCGTGTACAAGGATGCCCAGATCCCTCTGAACACCAGCATTTCCCAATCTCTCACCATTTAAAAAACACTCTGCTTTTCTATTTTTCCTACCAAAGTGGATAACTTCACATTTCTCCACATTATATTACATTTGCCATGTTCTTGCCCATTCACTTAGCCTGTCTATATCCCCTTGAAGCCTCCTTGCATCCTCTTCACAACTTACATTCCCACCCAGCTTTGTATCATCAACAAACTTGGATATATTACATTTGGTCCCCTCATCCAAATCATTGATGTAGATTGTGAACAGCTGAGGCCCAAGCACTGATCCTTGCGATACCCCACTAGTTACAGCCAGCCAACCCGAAAATGACCCGTTTATTCCTACTCTCTGTTTTCTGTCCATTAACCAATCCTCAATCCATGCTAGTATATATATTACCCCCAATCCCACAAGCCCTCATTTTGTTTAATTACCTCTTGTGTGGCACCTTATCGAATGCCTTCTGAAAATCCAAATACACCACATCCACTGATTCCCCCTTATCTATTTTGCTAGTTACCACCTCAAAAAACTCTAAAAGATTCATCAAACACGATTTCCCTTTCATAAATCTGTGTTAACTCTGCCCAATCCTATTATTATTTTCTAAGTGCCCTGTTACCACGTCCTTAATAATAGATTCTAGCATTTTCCCTACTATTGATGTCAGGCTAACTGGTCTGTAGTTCCCCACTTTTTCTCTCCCTCCTTTCTTAAATAGTGGGGTTACATTTGCTACCTTCCAATCCACGGGAACTGTTCTAGAATCTATGGAATATTGGAAGATGACAACCAATGCATCCATTATCTCTATAGCCACCTCTTTCAAAGCCCTAGGATGTAGGCCATCAGGTCATGGGGATTTATTGGCTTTCAGTCCCATTAATTTCTCCAGTACTAGTTTTTTACTAATACTAATTTCTTTCAGTTCCTCATCCTCGCTAGACCCTTGGTTCTCCACTATTTCCAGGAAGTTTTTTGCATCTTCTTCTGTGAAGACAGACACAGAGGCCTAGAAATTCAGTTGCGTTTGCGCCCAATTAGGGCCGGAAGTTGCGTCGCGCCCGAAATTAGGTGGGCCCTAACATCATCGGTGTGCGCAGTGCCCCGGTACCGCCCGAAACCACGCCGATCCCCATCTTCAGTAGCGGCCGCCTCTTCCGTGGCGGGCGCTAACAACATCGGGAGACCGGGTCCTTACTGCAGCCTCAGCGGCACAAGTTAAGGTGGAGGTGCCGCACCTCCTTCCCCGGCCTCCTCCACCCCCCCCCCCGCGGCATTGCCGGCTGGTTTCCGTGGAGCCCGGCACTTCTCCGTTGTGCCGGGCTCTTTTGCCGGCACTTGCAATTGGGGCTCCGGCCGTTGCAGGCACCTCCCCCTTAAGAGAAGGGGGAGGCCTGCAGTACAGCAGCCTGCCGCACCGCATCGGGTGGCGCAGCGGGACCGGGAGCGCTGAAATTCACTTTCAGCGCCCCAAGCAGGGTGGACACACCCTGTACCAGCGCCCGGTTCCGCTTTGGGGCGCTGAAAGTGAATATGGGGCGGGCACAACTGGCTCCGCGGCGGGCGCAAAATTTTCGGCGCAAACGTGCTGGTGGGGCTATACCCAATTTCTAGGCCAGAGTATTTGTTTAAATTCACTGCCATTTCCTTATTCCCCATTATAATTTCTCCCATCTCAGCCTGTAAGGGACCCACATTTACTTTCGCTAATCTTTTCCTTTTTACATATCTATAGAAGCCTTTACAGTCTGTTTTTATGTCTCTCACTAGTTTATTCTCATATTCTATCTTCCCTTTCTTTATCAATTTCTTGGCCCTCCTTTGCTGAATTCTAAAAACCTCCCAATCCTCACACTTACTACTCTTTTTGGCAACATTATAAGCCTCTTCCTTTGATCTAATATTATCTTTAACTTCTTTTGTTAGCCACGGTTGGACCACTTTTCCTGTGGGGTTTTTGTGCCTTAAAGAATTATATATTTGTTGTAAATTATGTATTAATTCTTTAAATGCTAGCCATTACTTGTCTAACATCATACCTTTTAATGTAGTTTCCCAATCTACCTTAGCCAACTTGCCTCTCATACCTACTTAGTTTGCTTTGTTTAGATTTAAGACCCTAGTTTCGGATTTAACTGAATCACTTTCAAACTCAATATAAAGTTCTATCATATTATGATCACTCTTCCCTAAAAGCCCCTTTACTAAAAGGTTATTAATTAACCCTTTCTCATTGCACAATACTGGATCTAAAATAGCCTGTTCCCTAGTTGGTTCCTTAACATACTGATCCAGAAAACTATCTTGCATACATTCCATGAATTTGTCCTCCACACTATTCCTGCAAAATTTGATTTGCCTAGTCTATATGTAGATTAAAGTCCCCCATGATTACTGTATTACCCTTGTTACATGCGCCTCTAATTTCCTGATTTATACTCTGCCCTACATTACATCTACTGTTTGGGGGCCTATAAACAACTCCCACCAATGTTTTTTGCCCCTTGCTGCTTCTTAGCTCCACCCAAACTGATTCTACTTCTTGATTTTCAAAGCTAAAATCCTTTCTACTATCTTTATCCCATCCTTTATTATCAGGGCTACCCCTCCTTTTCCATTTTGCTTATCTCTTCTAAACGTTAAGGGGGAGAAATTGGGTATAGCCTCGTTTGGGGCGCTAGTTCTGGCGAAGCGCAAAGCCTAGCGCCAGTTGCAATTTAGCGCCACCTGGCGCGATATTGGGTCATTGCGCCCCTGAGGGTGATTGCGGCGCTAAAGCAGGTGCTGCACGAGACTCTTAAGGCGCTAACCCGGGGGCGCAACCCAATTTAGTGGTGGGGGGGGCGCAGCGCAGGTGCTTTCAATAATCAGTTTCCCTGAGACACACTGGGGCCGGCCAGCTCTTAAAGGGGCAGGTCAATTGGCATCACCAGACACACTCACTGCCTTGTAGGCCTTCAAAGCGGTAGGAGCCTACCTGTGGCGCAACAGCCAAGCAAGAAATGGAAAGGGTGAGGCAGTGGGCGGAACGCCTCACTGATGGGGCATTGGATGCTTTGGTTGGCACAGTGGAATCAAGGCCAAGGAAGATGGTCGGAATGTGATTTATGTTTTGGACAGTCTCCCGGGTGTGAGAGGCAGTTATGTGTCAGTGTATTAGTTTTGCTTTCTGTTGCCATAGCTTTCTCATGTTTGAAGGAACCACATTTTGTGTAATGAAACACTTTCTTCATTTACAATGGCCATGCCTTCTATTTACATGCATCTTGCCCTTCACAGGCTTGGGGGTATCAGACCGGTTCCATTCCTGTTCTTGGAATGGCAGCAAGCATTCCGTGAGAGGGGCCCAGAAGCTACTTCTGATCAGCCTCTGATGCGCAGCCTGAGAAGAGCCACTCGCGTAGAAGTTCAGGCCAGCAGGCATCTTCTCAGCCACCGATAGAGATGTCCTGCACCTTATCTGAGGCTGCAGATCTGGCTGAAGCAGCTGGCACAGCTCAGTCACCACCTCCTGTCTAAATCGCAGCCTTCTGACACACTGCTCCTCTGGCATGTTCATGTAGGAAAACTGCTGTCGGAAAACCCTGCCAGCGTAAGGTCTTCTGTGGTGACGTCTGTTGGCCCTCCTCCGTCTGGCCATGCCCGCCCCCCTCTCCCAGCGTCTCAGTGCACTTTCCAGATGAAGTTTCGATAGTTATATAAAAAGAAAAAGGGTGGCTAAAGTAAATGTTGGTCCCTTAGAGGATGAGACCGGGAAATTAATGGTGGGAAACATGGAGATGGCAAAAACGCTGAACAATTATTTTGTATCAGTCTTTATAGTAGAGGACACTAAGAATATCCCAACACTGGACAAACAGGGGGCTCTAGGGGGGGAGGAACTAAATACGATTAAAATCACTAAGGAAGTGGTACTTGGTAAAATAATGGGACTCAAGGCGGATAAATCCCCTGGACCTGATGGCTTGCATCCTAGGGTCTTGAGGGAAGTGTCGGTAGGGATTGTGGATGCATTGGTAATAATTTTCCAAAACTCCCTGGACTCAGCAAAGGTCCCGGCAGATTGAAAAACTGCTAATATAACACCCTTATTTAAAAAGGGTAGTAGGCAGAAGGCTGGAAACTATAGACCTGTTAGCCTAACATCTGTGATTGGTAAAATGTTAGAGTCCATTATTAAGGAGACAGTAACGGGACATTTGGATAAACATAATTTAATAGGACAAACTCAGCATGGTTTCATGAAGGGGAAGTCATGTTTGACAAATTTGCTTGAGTTTTTTGAGGAAGTAACATACAGGGTGGATAAAGGGGAACCAGTGGACGTAGTGTATTTAGACTTCCAAAAGGCATTTGACAAGGTGCCACACAAAAGATTATTGCTCAAGATAAAAAATCACGGGATTGGGGGTAATATTCTGGCGTGGGTGGAGGATTGGCTCTCTAACAGAAAGCAGAGAGTTGGGATAAATGGTTCATTCTCAGATTGGCAACCAGTAACTAGTGGTGTTCCGCAGGGGTCAGTGCAGGGTCCCCAACTCTTTACAATCTATATTAACGATTTGGAGGAGGGGACCGAGTGTAACATATCAAAGTTTGCAGATGATACAAAGATGGGGCGGAAAGTAGTGAGTGAGGAGGACATAAAAAACCTGCAAAGGGACATAGACAGGCTAAGTAAGTGGGCAGAGATTTGGCAGATGGAATACAATACTGGAAAGTGTGAGGTTATGCACTTTGGCAGGAAAAATCATAGAGCAAGTTATTATCTTAATGGCAAGAAACTGGAAAGTACTGTAGTACAAAGGGATCTGGGGGTCCTGGTGCACAAAACTCAAAAAGTTAGTATGCAGGTGCAGCAAGTGATCAAGAAGGCCAATGGAATGTTGGCTTTTATTGCTAGGGGGATGGAATATAAAAACAGGGAGGTATTGCTTCAGTTGTACAAGGTATTGGTGAGACCGCACCTGGAATACTGCATACAGTTTTGGTGTCCATACTTAAGAAAAGACATACTTGCTCTCGAATCAGTACAAAGAAGGTTCACTCGGTTAATCCCGGGGATGAGGGGGTGGTCATATGAGGAGAGGTTGAGTAGATTGGGACTCTACTCATTGGAGTTCAGAAGAATGAGAGGCGATCTTATTGAAACATATGAGGTTGTGAAGGGACTTGATTGGGTGGATGCGGTGAGGATGTTCCCAATGATGGGTGAAACTAGAACTAGGGGGCATAATCTTAGAATAAGGGGCTGCTCTTTCAAAACTGAGATGAGGAGAAACTTCTTCACTCAGAGGATGGTAGGTTTGTGGAATTTGCTGCCCCAGAAAGCTGTGGAAGCTACATCATTAAATAAATTTAAAACAGAAATAGATAGTTTCCTAGAAGTAAAGGGAATTAAGAGTTACGGGGAGCGGGCAGGAAATTGGACATGAGTCTAGGTTCGGAATGGTCATGGCCCTGTGGGTAGTGGAGTGGGCCCAGGGGCCGTGTAGCCTGGTTCTGCTCCTACTGTGTCCTAATTCTGTGTTAGATTTCAGGAGATGGTTTTATTCCTGTTCCTGGCTGGGGTGGAGATCGCCTTTACAGAAGGTAAGTACTGTAGAAAATATAGGGACAGAGTGATCTCCTGGAAGAATTTTGATCGCCTAGATGGGTCGGAGAGGAATTTCCCAGATTTTTTTCTCCCAAATTGGCCATTGGGTCTTTTATCTGGTTTTTCGCCTCTCCCGGGAGATCACATGGGTTCGGGTGGATGGAGAGTGATAGAAGATTTGAGGTTAGGATCAGATCAGCCATGATCTTATTGAATGGTGGAGCAGGCTCGAGGGGCCAATTGGCCTACTCCTGCTCCTATTTCTTATGTTCTTATGTTCTTATTCAGCAGCAGGACGTTCCCCTCCAATGCAGCCCCCATAATAAGTGCCCACAGGAAGGTTCCCCGTTGTCAAGGCTCACCAACAGCAAGGTGATGGTCAGAAGGCTGAAGATCGTCTGCCTGCGTTGGCTCAGTGGTCAAATGGCTCTCAGTGTGCAGCTCAACAACTCTTTGTAGCTCTCAAGGAAGTTGTGCACCAAAAATGGCTGCCGCTTTTAAACCACACCAGTCCCCTTTAAATAACGCTCCTCCAGCCCGAGAGCGACTTGGTAAGGTCCAGGTAAGCTGTCACTATTAGCGCCAGGCGCTATGGAGGGGGGCGCCACTGAATTTTCAGTCCGGGGCGCCCAAAAGGCGTTGCACACTCAAATGACATCATAATCAGCCTGCGCCCATGAGCGGGCGCTAAGATTTAGCGCCGGCGCTAAATGCATGCTCAATATGGGGCGAGGCGCTAGGCGCCTTGCGCCCGCCCGGAAATTGGCTAACGCCCCACTTCTCGGCCTCTTTAGGCGTTAATCGGTGGCGCAACCAACTGAATTTCTCCCCCTAAGTATCCTGGAATATTTAGTTCCCAACCTTGGCCACTTTGCAATCATGTCTCCGTTATGGCTATTAGATCAAACCTGTTCATTTCTATCTGCGCTATTAATTCATCTATTTTGTTGCGAATGCTTCATGCATTCAGATATAAGTGCCTTTAGCTTTGACTTATTTCTATTTTTCCCTGATGTCACCTTAGTCAGTGATGCCCTATTATCTTTGTTACTCCCTCTGTCCCTTCCTGACCCATTCTGCTTATTTTTACCCAAAATACAAATGAGACTCCAACTACATCATCATAGCCTAACTGCTATTTTAACTTGTAGCATTTGTGGCTTTCCCACCAGGCCACCCTAGTGGGGTCAAAAGAGGCCTAAACAGGTAAGTTTCCAACACATGTTTCACTTTCTTTAAGGGGCGAGGAGGAGCAGGACATTGCACTCCCACCGCCAGCCAGCTGCTGCTTCCCACCGGTTTCGGCCAGGCTCGGAAGTTAAAATCACCTCATTTAGGACAGGTTGCCGTCCACTTGGGCCTCCGCCTCTCCGATTGCTGCCCCGAGTTAAAATCGGGGCTATAGTGTTTGGTCACTTGCTTGATACAGGTGAGCACTGCAGATGGCCTGATGTGGCAGATGTTCCCTGATGTGGCCGGAATGGACCTGGCACCTTGAAGCTTTCATGCTGTGGTGACCTTTACTTCTATTGGAAGAGCCATCCCATTCCAGATGTTATCTGTAGTTCTTTTTGCAGCAGATAGTACAGCTGTGTAGCAGCCTGTCTTGTGAAGCTGAGCAGGTGAAGACCGGCTTCCTCTGACAGGTCTGGGTGTGTGGAGAGATTGATAAATGTGCATCCCGGCCAGTAAAGTGTGCAGATAAAACATGCATTTGTTGGCCTGTAGAGACTCAGCTTCCTCACCAAAATCACGGCAACCCACAAAGCAATTCCCATTCTCAGCCCTTTGTATGATGCTTTTTAAATAACAGCAGCACCCGTTAGTAATGAAGAAAAATATTGACAGAAAAAAAAACAAATGCAAAAATGGAGATGAACAAGCAAGACCCACTAGTACTTGAAATGAAATGCAGTAAAATATATCAACAAACAGAAAAATACATTTAACAGTAACTCAAACTGTGATCTCTGAAGCCTGCCTGAATAAGCCAGAAGGCTGATTTTAACCCCCGACTGCCCGGCAGGAATGGTGCAGGCAGGGGGTAAAGTTGCGACTCTAGCCACCCCACATCCTTCCTGCCCCCACCCATCTTTTTAACCGACCTGTTTGTAGCTGAGATTCAGGCGCCCACCACAGGCAACCTGGGACCTAATTAAAAGGTCAAAGTCGTGTTCCAGTGACATCATACCTGCTTCCACTGCATTTTAACTCAAATTCACAGATGTTCCATCCACTTGTGGACTTACAACAACAACAACAGCAAGAACAAGAGCAACAACAACTTGGGGGCGAAATTCGGTACCTTAGTGTCTCCAGTTAGCGCCTGGCGGGGGCATTAACGGGGCACTGAGGCAGTAACGTCATAGCGAGGCGAATCCAGTGCCACACGCTAAATCAGGCCTCCCATAGTGCCGCAGCTACGAGTTAGCATTGGGGACTTCAGCACCTGGTAGATCGTGACATCAGTAAGTGTGCAACCTTCACTGGGTGCCCGATCTGCAAAATTCATTGTTACCCCCTGCCTTAGCGCCTCGTCCCAACAGTGACAGGGAGAGGAGGCATCAAGCAGTCGGTAGCCGACTCCGTGGGCGCTACTTAAAGGGATCATGAGTAATGAGTTGCAGCTCTCAGGTTAGTGCTGTTTCACTGTTTCCTTGTCAGTTTGACATTGTGCAACAGTTTAAATCAGTCATTTAAAAGGTTGTTTAGTCTCCGGAGTGTTGTGGCTACTAAAAATTAGTTACATTTATTCTCACAACATATCAAAATGCTACACTTGGTTACATTAATGGGGCCTGTACTGACAGTCGACCGCACCCTCCAGGATCAATGGTGGAGGGAGCGCAGGCAGCGAGAAAGATTGGAACATGTGGCCAGAGGAGGAGGGCCATCAGGACTCTCAACAGGAGGCCTTACCCTCTGAGGGTATTCCGACAGCACTTCTCCTACCTCCAATTAAGCGAGGAGCAGTGTATTAGAAGGCTTCGCTTCACCAAAGAGGTGGTCACAGAACTCTGCCACCTCCTGCAACCAGACCTCGAGTCTCAGATCAGGATGATCATGGCTCTCCCAGTGGCAGTCAAGGTCACCGTCGCCCTCAATTTCTTCGCCAGCGGATCCTTCCAATCTGCAACAGGAGGCATAGCTAACATCTCGCAGTTCACCGTCCATCGCTGCATCTGGAAGGACACAGAGGCTCTCTACAGAAGGAGAAGGGACTACATTTCCTTCCCTATCACCAGAGAGAAGCATGACGAGCGTGCATGTGGCTTTGTGAGGATAGTCGGCTTCCCCATGGTGCAGGACACCATTGACTGCACCCACGTGGCTTTGTGGGCACCGCATAACAATCCTGACATCTTCTGTAACTGCAAAGGCTATCATTCACTTAATGTGCAGTTGGTGTGCGACCACAGACAGCGAATCCTCAATGTCAATGCCCGCTATCCTGGCAGCAGCCACAATGCCTTCATCCTGCACCAGACTGGTGTGCCAGCACTCTTACAGCCACTACATCAAGCTCGTGGCTGGCTGGTCAGAGACAAGGGCTATCCGCTCTCCACCTGGCTCATGACTCCCCTCCTCAACCCCAACACTCCTTCCCAGCACTCATATAATGAGAGCCATGTCGCCACCAGGAACATCATCGAGCAGACCATCGGGGTGCTCAAGCAACGGTTCCACTGCCTTGATCGCTCGGGAGCAGCCCTCCAATACTCAGCTGAGTGGGTGTCCCATTTCATCATCGTCTGCTGCACGCTCCACAACTTGGCCATCATGAGGGCCCAGCCCTTGCCACCAGGGATTGCGGGACCACCTCAGGGGGAGGAGGAGGGAGAGGAGGAGGACGAGGAGTAAGAGGAAGATGAGGAGGATGAGGAGGAGGAGGAGGAACAGGACCGAGGGAGGAGGCAGCCACTGAATCATCCTTCTGGAAGAGCGGTCCATGACCGCCTCATCAGACTGCGGTTCCAATAAATTCTACCCCAGACCCCCGTTGCTCACCACATCCCCATCATTCCATCCCTGTTGCAGGCCATATCACAGCGCAAAGCTGAAATGAGACACACCACAAAATAATTCAAACTGAATTAATACATTTTTCAATAATCAGTTAACACATACTTACAATAACAATATTAACTATTCACCCTGTGCCTTTGCCTAATCTAGTGCTCCTACAAAGTGTTGGCCCAGTGGCTGCAGCAGGGCTGGTGGAAGGCTGCTGAGTGTCCATACGGGAGACTTCAGATGACCTTGCAGGACGCCCTTGACCAGCTCTGGGCCTGGAAGGCCCGGCTGTAGACTGCACCACCTCAGCATGGGCGGCAGCTGTCTGGGCTGGCTGGATGACAGGCAGCGACAAGAGCAATGGCAGAGTGCCAGCAGTGGCAGCAGGAATGCTGTCATCCTGAGAGAGGACAGCAGGTTCCTGCTCCACTGACTCACTGTCACTCCCCCTGGGGCAGCACCTCAGCATCCCTAACAATCTATTGGAGCACAGATTGCTGGCCTGCTGTGACATCGTGAAAGCCCCGGTCGACGGTGGTAGACCCAGCCACAATGGCAGCAGTCAGAGCTTGCGTGGCATCAAGCTGAGACTGCATGAGAGCCGTCTGAGACTCGATGGCACCAAGCATAGACTGCATTACAGCACTAAGATGTTGCTTTGCTTCTGCCTGTGCTGCAATGGAAGCTGCCAGGTCACCCATCACACACGGCATCAGGTCTGGGTCGCCATGGTCTCTCTGGGAGTCGACCATCCTTTGCAGACTGGAAATGATGGGCTCCATGATGCGTGCAGGAATGTTGGCGAGAGAGTAGGATGGACAATTGGGGTTGCTGCTCGTAAGGAGGCTGCGATGAGTGCCTCGATGGGCCCTTCAGATGATGCCAAGAGAGGCACAGTGGGAGTCAAGCCTGGGACAGGTGGAAGGAGAGTAAGAAGGTCGAGGAGTACTGAAGGGTTGGGTTAGGGATTTGGGTGGGCAGAGTACTTGAGAGGGGAGAAATGAAAGGATGCATGACAACAGGAGAGAGGGGTCTAGTAGGGGTAAAGAGAAAAGAAGTAAAAAAAAGAGGGCGATAAAAGTGGAAATAAAAGTGATGGGCTCGGGTCCGAAGCAGCAGCCAAAATGCGCATGTGAATGAACACAAATGAACAGCAAAACCTAACAGCTCCTCAAGCTGTATAAAAGGGGGCTCTCAACTGCAGCTCACTGGATCACAGGATCTTTTGTTGTTTGGATTGCCAACTTCCGTAAGCAAGATCTGCTGTATGAAGACCAATTTCAGTGACTGTGGATTGCATCTTGCCTCATTGAAGGTCCAATAAAAAGCTGCAAATATTGAGTGTTTCCAGCTTTCATATCATGACTTCTACACTGTTATTGCCTTATTATGGGAGCCATTCTTGCTGCATTTTTTTGAATGGAGCAAGACCTTGAGGAGCAGCAGCAATCTCAGCATTCACCACCAGCATCTGAGTATCACAGAATACATCAGCTGAGGAGCAGGCCGTACCCAGCACACAAGGTCTACAGGCCAAGAGTCACCTTCGTGGAAATAACTGTGGAGCAGTGCAAGAGGAGGGTGCGTTTTTCCAGGGAGGCTGTCGCAGACCTCTGCAACATCCTGCAACATGACCTGTTGCATACTGGACCAGGGGAGCCTGCCTTCCCCAGGGACCAGGGGAGCCTGCCTTCCCCAGGGACCAGGGGAGCCTGCCTTCCCCATGGACCAGGGGAGCCTGCCTTCCCCAGGGACCAGGGGAGCCTGCCTTCCCCATGGACTAGGGGAGCCTGCCTTCCCCATGGACCAGGGGAGCCTGCCTTCCCCAGGGACCAGGGGAGCCTGCCTTCCCCAGGGACCAGGGGAGCCTGCCTTCCCCATGGACCAGGGGAGCCTGTCTTCCCAATGGACCAGGGGAGCCTGCCTTCCCCATGGACCAGGGGAGCCTGCCTTCCCCAGGGACCAGGGGAGCCTGCCTTCCCCATGGACCAGGGGAGCCTGCCTTCCCCGGGGACCAGGGGAGCTTGCCTTCCCCATGGACCAGGGGAGTCTGCCTTCCCCATGGACCAGGGGAGTCTGCCTTCCCCAGTGGACCAGGGGAGCCTGCCTTCCCCATGGACCAGGGGAGCCTGCCTTCCCCAGGGACCAGGGGAGCCTGCCTTCCCCATGGACCAGGGGAGCCTGCCTTCCCCGGGGACCAGGGGAGCCTGCCTTCCCCATGGACCAGGGGAGCCTGTCTTCCCCATGGACCAGGGGAGCCTGCCTTCCCCAGTGGACCAGGGGAGCCTGCCTTCCCCATGGACCAGGGGAGCCTGCCTTCCCCGGGGACCAGGGGAGCTTGCCTTCCCCATGGACTAGGGGAGTCTGCCTTCCCCATGGACCAGGGGAGTCTGCCTTCCCCAGTGGACCAGGGGAGCCTGCCTTCCCCATGGACCAGGGGAGCCTGCCTTCCCCATGGACCAGGGGAGCCTGCCTTCCCCATGGACCAGGGGAGCCTGCCTTCCCCAGGGACCAGGGGAGCCTGCCTTCCCCATGGACCAGGGGAGCCTGCCTTCCCCGGGGACCAGGGGAGCTTGCCTTCCCCATGGACCAGGGGAGTCTGCCTTCCCCATGGACCAGGGGAGTCTGCCTTCCCCAGTGGACCAGGGGAGCCTGCCTTCCCCATGGACCAGGGGAGCCTGCCTTCCCCAGGGACCAGGGGAGCCTGCCTTCCCCATGGACCAGGGGAGCCTGCCTTCCCCGGGGACCAGGGGAGCCTGCCTTCCCCATGGACCAGGGGAGCCTGTCTTCCCCATGGACCAGGGGAGCCTGCCTTCCCCAGTGGACCAGGGGAGCCTGCCTTCCCCATGGACCAGGGGAGCCTGCCTTCCCCGGGGACCAGGGGAGCTTGCCTTCCCCATGGACTAGGGGAGTCTGCCTTCCCCATGGACCAGGGGAGTCTGCCTTCCCCAGTGGACCAGGGGAGCCTGCCTTCCCCATGGACCAGGGGAGCCTGCCTTCCCCATGGACCAGGGGAGCCTGCCTTCCCCAGGGACCAGGGGAGCCTGCCTTCCCCATGGACCAGGGGAGTCTGCCTTCCCCGTGGACCAGGGGAGCCTGCCTTCCCCATGGACCAGGGGAGCCTGCCTTCCCCGAGGACCAGGGGAGCCTGCCTTCCCCATGGACCAGGGGAGCCTGCCTTCCCCAGTGGACCAGGGGAGCCTGCCTTCCCCATGGACCAGGGGAGCCTGCCTTCCCCATGGACCAGGGGAGCCTGCCTTCCCCATGGACCAGGGGAGCCTGCCTTCCCCATGGACCAGGGGAGCCTGCCTTCCCCATGGACCAGGGGAGCCTGCCTTCCCCATGGACCAGGGTAGCCTGCCTTCTCAGTGGGCCAGGGGAGCCTGTCTTCCCAGTGGCCCTCAAAGTCACCACTGCTTTGAATTTTAACACCAATGGAACCTTTCAATCAGCCACAGGGGACATCAGTTGCATTTCCCAGGCTGCAGTTCACAGCTGCATGAAGCAGGAGACCGAGGCCCTATTTGCCAGGGCTGAGCAGTACATCGTCTTCTCCACTGACCTCAGCAGTCAACAGGACAGAGCTCGTGGCTTTGCAGCAGTGTCTGGCTTCCCTCACATGCAGGGCATTATTGACGGTACACACATGGCCATCAGAGAACTGGAACATGAGGCAGCAACATTGGTCAACAGAAAGGCTATCACTCTATCAGTGTGGCTGATCAAAGGATTAACATCGCGCAGGTCTGTACAAGGTACCCAAGGAGCTTCTACAATGCTTTTATTCTCAGACAGTCCACCAACCCTGCTATTTGACTCTGGGAGGAGCGTGATAGGATGGATGGTTGGGGGGTCAAGAGATACTCCCTGCAGACTTGGCTGATGACACCTCTGCACAACCCCACCACGTCCAAGCAGCACAGATACAATTGAAGCCAGGGCACAGTCAGGATCCTTATAGAGCACCTGGTAGGACAGCGCAAGCAGAGGTTCAGACAGATCCCGTATGCCTTCTCAACTTGTCCTGCCACCTTCAATGATTTGTGTATGTGAACCCCCAGGTGTCTCTGTTCCTGCACCCCCTTTAAGATTGTAACATTTCGTTTATATTGCCTCTCCTCATTCTTCCTACCACATGTATCACTTCACACTTTTCTGAATTAAATTTCATCTGCCAAAAAGGTGTCCTATGCATGGAGGCAGAGGGCATGGCTGAGGTACTAAATGAGTACTTTGCATCTGTCTTCACCAAGGAAGAAGATGCTGCCAAAGTCATAGAGAAAGAGGAGGTAGTGGAGATACTGGATGGGATAAAAATTGATAAAGAGGAGGATCTAGAAAGACTGGCTGTAATTAAAGTAGATAAGTCACCAGGATCGGATGGGATGCATCCTAGGACGCTGAGGGAAGTGAAGGTGGAAATCGCAGAGGTACTGGCCATATCTTCCAATCCTCTTTAGATACAGGGGTGGTGCCAGAGGACTGGAGAATTGCAAATGTTCCACCCTTGTTCAAAAAAAGGGTGTACGGATAAACCCAGCAACTACAGGCCAGTTAGTTTAACCTTGGTAGTGGTGAAGCTTTTAGAAACGATAATCAGGGACAAAATTAACAATCACTTGGACAAGTGTGGCTTAATTAAGGAAAGTCAGCACAGATTTGTCAAAGGCAAATCGTGTTTAAATAATGTGATTGAGTTTTTTGATGAGGTAACAGAAAGGATTGATGAAGGCAGTGTGGTTGACGTGGTGTACATGGATTTCCAAAAGGTGTTTGATAAAGTGCCACATAATAGGTTAGCCAGCAAAGTTGAAGCCCATGGAATAAAAGGGACAGTGGCAGCATGGATACGAAATTGTCTAAGTGACAGGAAACAGAGAGTAGTGGTGAACGGTTGTTTTTCAAACTGCAGGAAGGTATACAGTGGTGTTCCCCAGGGGTCGGTACTAGGACCACTGCTTTTCTTGCTATATATTGGACTTAGGTGTACAGGGCACAATTTCAAAATTTGCAGATGACACAAAACTTGGAAGTATAGTGAACAGTGAGGAGGATAGTGATAGACTTCAAGAGGACATAGACAGGTTGGTGGAATGGGCAGACACGGGGAAGATGAAATTTAACGCAGAAAAGTGCGAAGTGATACATTTTGGTAGGACGAACAAGGAGAGGCAATATAAACTAAAGGGTACAATCCTAAAGGGGGTGCATGAACAGAGTGACCTGGGGGTGTATATGCACAAATTGTTGAAGGTGGCAGGGCAGGTTGAGAAAGCGGTTAAAACAGCATACAGGATCCTGGACTTCATAAATAGAGGCATAGAGTACAAAAGCAAGGAAGCTATGATGAAGCCTTATAAAACATTGGTTCGGCCTCAGCTGGAATATTGTGTCTAATTCTGGGCACCGCACTTTAGGAAGGATGCGAAGGCCTTTGAGAGGGTGCAGAAAAGATTTACAAGAATGGCTCCAGGGATGAGAGACTTCAGTTATATGGATAGACTAGAGAAGTTGGGGTTGTTCTAATTGGAACAGAGAAGGTTGAGCAGAGATTTGAAAGAGGTGTTCAAAATCATAATAGGTCTCGATAGAGTAGATAGAGAGAAGGGTCTCTATCTTTTGGCGGAAGGGTCGAGAACCAGAGGACACAGATTTAAGGTGGCTGGCAAAAGAACCAAAGGCTACATGAGAAATAACTTTTTTACGCAGCGAGTGGTTAGGATCTGGAATGCACTGCCTGAAAGGGTGGTGGAGGCAGACTCAATTGTGGCTTTCAAAAGGGATTTGGATAAGTACCTGAAGGAAAAACATCTGCAGGGCTACAGGGAAAGTCCAGGGGAGTGGGACTAGCTGAAGTGCTTTTGCAGAGAGCTGGCATGGACTCGACGAGCTGAATGGCCTCCTTCTGTGCTGTAACCATTCTGTGATTCTATGTGTCTGCCCAGTTCACCAGTCTATATCCTCCTGAAGTCTGTTACTATCCTCCTCACAGTTTACTACATTTCCAAGCTTTATGTCAGCTGAAATCTCTGGGGTGATTTTCTATGGGTCCTTCAGACACTAAGGAGCCTCTGAAATGGCCAAGGTGGGGTCGTGAGCTGAAACGCCGGTTTAACCAGTGTTTAGCGCAAGACGCCATCTTGGTAAAGGATTTGCAGCTTGCGCTAGGAATGGCTGCTCAGAGGATCGTTAAGGGGCTGATTGCCGCTTAAATTGCCTGCTAATGCTCATTAAAGAGGCTGTATGGCATTTTGGTGGATAGCGCTTAACCTAATGCCCTCTCCTAACAGCGACCAGCTGTTGGGAGTTAACAAGTCATTGCTGAGGATTTTGAGCGCTACTTAAAGGTACATCACCTTTTACTGTTCACTTGCTGCTGGAGGTTTGAAGAGGACTTTTGAAACACATCGGGAGACTTTATGGGACAGTTTGTCAAGACTTCACCAACACTCTATCAACATTTATTCTGGAAATTCTCTGAGGACTTCACATAAAAGATTCGGTGCTGAGCTACTCCACCTTATTTGACAGCTTATAGGAGTCTCCAGGAGAAAGGGAGTGCTTGGTCATGGGCATGCTGGGGGTCCCCCTTGATCCATAGGAGGAATGGGAGGAGGCCAGGCAGAGCAGCACCAGCTGCTGCAGGAGGGAGGGACAGGGGGTTGAGGCGGACTCCTTCCCCCCCACCCCCCCTGCGGGTACAGGACATCTCTCCTCCTCTGGACCTCCTCCATCAGGGCCTCTAGTGTCGCATCTGAGAAGCTGTGCACCATCTCCCTCAGTCCCTGCATCATCCTGAAACCTGTGTGTCAGCCAGCCCACTCCACACCTTCAGTGGAAGTGGAGCCCACATATACCGCTCCACGAAAATTGTGTCTAATCAGCACTTGAGTGGTAAACCTGCAGATGTCTGTTTTAGTGCCTCCAGGCAAGTTCAAATTATGGTAATCAGCAATTAGGACCAAAATGACAGGCTAAAACCAGACTTTCAAACAGGGGTATCTTATTAGCAGATCCCATTTAGCACCTGTTTTCACCCTTTCACCAAAATAAGCCCGTGAAAGTAAGCCCTGTGTACCCAAGCCCAGGTCATTAATATATATCAGAGAGCAGTGGTCCTAATACCGACCCCTGGGGGGCACCACTGTACACCTCCCTCCAGTCTGAAAAACAACCGTTCACCACTACCCTCTGCTTTCTGTCTCTTAGCCAATTTCGTAACCACACTGCCACTGGCCCTTTAATCCCGTGGGCATCAATTTTGCTAACAGATTATATTTATTATGTGGTACTTTATCAAATGCTTTTTGAATGTGCTGCTTTGTTAATGATGTTGTCTGCTATAAGCACTTAACAGCAGCTTTCAGGTCAAAGTAGAAAGCTCCGGCAGCTGTGACAACATCCAGTTAGAGACTTTAAGCATCCTTCAGGGGTCCTAATTACAAGTTGCTTACACACAGTTGCATCACTCTCTGCTGGCCCATAGGGCTTGGCAATATACCTTACACTTGAACTAACATCTTATTAAAAGTGATGGCAGTGGCATTATTTTGGGTGAACACCTGCCATAAAGTCTGTCAGATCATATACTGGCCATCGTTTATAGCAGGAACAATGTGTTCGCACGAGCTCTAAGCGGTTGGGTCTTATACAGTACCTCATACAGTTGTCTGTGTGAGGCCAGCAGTTTTCTTCTCATGGCTGGGTCCTGGCGGTCCTCATCTGTGTCCTCCCTCCAGCGAGGTCACTCCTGCACTAGCTCTGTAGCCCACTGGTGCTGAGTGTTTCACCACGTGCAGACCCCTCTTGTTCGCTATCATGCACATGTGGAGTGCCAGTGTCAAAGATGGTGCTTGGGAGTGTTAGAGCATCTGACAGTGCACCCTCAGAGGGAATCTCCAGTGCTTCCTGCTCTGCCTATGTGAGAATGATCATGTTGGGGACTCCTCCACCTGTCCTGTTCTGCTTCCTGGCATTATGCACAGTCCTATAGAAAGAAAGGGTGAGAGTGACTGAGTGTGTGTTGAAAAGATGACGGGAGATGTGTATGACTTGTGCATATAATGGATGTGTGGGGAAGAAAGATAGAAAGAGGATGGGGAGGTGTTGAATGCAAAGGGAAGTGTGTGTGATGTGAAGTGAGGAAGGAGTGGTTGGAACAGTTGGTGATTGTGCAAGTAGTTTAAAATCATGAAGGGTTTCGATAGAGTAAATAAAGAGAAATTGTTTCCAATGGCTGAAGGGTCAATAACCAGAGGGCACAGATTTAACGTGACTGGCAAAAGAACCAGAGGTGACATGAGGAAAAACTTTTTTATGCAATAAGTGGTTAGGACTTGGAACGCACTACCTGATAGGGTGGTGGATACAGATTCTGTTGTGTATGTACCTTCAAGAGAGAACTGTTTTACAGCTCCTGTATACTGTAGTACCGGCAGTGACCACACCTGTATATAAAGCCGGAGCAGGCTTCTGTACTTCAGTCTTGAGACTACTCTACTCTAGTAAACACCTGTTGATTGTTAAGTTACAGCCTCCGTGTAGTTCTTGGGGAAACATCCTATTTAAAGAATCACGGATCTAACAGTGGCGACGAGGTTGATTCGAATCTGCCTGCAACTCTGCATTTCCCGTCAAGGAGTCGCTCCGGGAGGACGGTGGAAGAAAATCGAGGCCAGAAGCACAGGCGTCGACCATGAGCAACCACCCAGCCATCCGGAAGCAAGTGAACATCGCAGGAGTGGCTGTTGAGAGCCACGATGATCCAGCAACAGACTGGCAACAGGTGCAGCGCACACCCTTCCCAGACAGCGGCGGCGGGAGCCGACTGATGGCGTAGAAAAGCCGAGCAGCGTCGATGGGGTAAGAGAGAGGGCGAAGTGCACAGGGCGCGGCCGGGGGTTAAAGAACCAAGTGGCGTCGAGGAAAAACAAGCAGAGAGAGAGAGGGTAAAGCAGCAGCCGGGTTCAGGACCGAGCGACGGCAACGGGAAAGGCGCACAGGAGAACGTGCAGAGCACAGCCAGGGCTCAAGGGCTGAACCGCAGCCACGGAGAAGAAGGGAGAGCGCGGGAGACGCCATTTTTTTTTGAAGCCACAGCGGAGAAGAAGGGCGAGCGCGGGAAGGAAGGAAAGCGCGGGAGACGCCATTTTGTTCCCGCGGAGAAGAAGGGAGAGCGTGGGAGACGCCATTTAGACAGTTAAATTACACCCAGGGATGGCGAAGAATGGCAGTATCACGGCGTTCGACAAGGAAGTCGAAGATTGGGCGACATATGTGGAATGCATTGAGGTGTACTGCAGGGTGAATAAAGTGCCAGATGCTAGGAAAGCACTGGTTTTGTTAAATTCCATGGGTGCAAAAACGTATGGCTTACTGCGAAACCTGATAACCCCAGAGAAGCCCGTGGAGAAGAATTTCGAAAGCATAGTAGAAATCCTACAGGACCACTTAAGCCCCACACCGCTGCTGATAGCAGAAAGATTTAAGTTCCACAAAAGGAACCAGCATAAAGACGAAAGTAATGCTGAGTACTTAACGGAACTGCGCAAGTTATCGAAACACTGCCAGTTTGGAGTGGGACTGCCAGTTTGGAGTGGGACTATCAGATACGTTAAGGGACAAGTTTGTGTGTGGGCTTCAAAGTGAAGGAACCCAGAAACGGCTTTTATCAGAAAAGGATCTTACGCTGGACAAGGCTTTCAGCATGGCAGTATCACACCAAGCAGCCACACGGGGCGCTGCAGAGATACAACGGAGACCGCAAGAATACGGCACCAATGAAATGTCATATGGAGCAGGGAAGTGTTATCGCTGCGGCAGAACAACACACGATCAGAAGGATTGTTGGTTCAAGGACCAAGTGTGCAGACAATGTGGAAAAACAGGACACATAGCAAGAGTCTGCAGGTCAGGGAAGAAAACCAACAGCAAGAAATCTCCACAGGAGAAGTACAAAAAGGTACATAAGGTGATGGACAGTAGTTCAAACGAACGGGGAAATGATACAGACTCTGGAAGCAAGGAGCTGGGTTGTCTGAAACTACATAAGGTAACCAAAATGGAGGATCACCAGACTATCTGGGTCACACTCAAGATAGACGGAGTCCAAGTGAAAATGGAATTGGACACTGGATCAGCCCTAACAGTCATAAACCAAAGGGACTACAAGCGGCTATTTCCACATATACCCTTGAAAGCTACAGAGATTGTCTTGAAGACGTACACGGGGCAAAAAGTCTACCCCAAAGGAAAAATAAGGGTGAAAGTGATATACAAAGGCCAGGAAATACCTAAAATGGACCTATATGTATTGCCAGATGGAGGGCCACCACTACTAGGACGTGAATGGATCCGGAAGATACAATTAGATTGGCATTCCATACAGGCACTGAAGGTTGAGGCCAAAAAGGATGACGACGCCACACCTGGACGACTGTCAAAAATGCTAACTGATGCACAAGAAGTGTTCCAGGAGGGACTCGGAACACTAAAAGGCATAACAGCAACGATTAAAATAGAGGAAAATGCAAGTCCAAAGTTTTTTAAGGCCTTATGCGATCCGACCAGCCGTTGAAGCAGAGCTGGAAGGGTTGGAACGTTCAGGAGGACTGTCCAAAGTAGACTGGAGCAAGTGGGCTACACCCATCGTCCCTGTAATGAAGAGGTCGTTGAGCAATATGCCTGGGGAACCAAAGAAGGTCCGCATCTGTGGGGATTTTAAGGTGACAGTGAACCCAGTCCTTCACACGGTACAATATCCGCTTCCACGGATTGAGGATATTTTCGCCTCGCTATCTGGAGGTAAACGCTTCACCAAAATTGATCTGGCCCAGGCGTACTTGCAAATGGAGGTAGAAGAAGCCTCGAAACAATACCTCACGATCAACACTCATAAAGGTCTCTATCAATACAACTGACTGGTGTTCGGGGTAGCATCAGCTCCGGCTATTTGGCAAAGGGCAATGGAACAAGTCCTGCAAGGGATTCCAGGGACCCAGTGTTATTTGGACGACATCCTGGTCACGGGCGAAAATGACAGTGATCACCTCGCCAACCTGGAGAAGGTGCTCACTGGATTAAAGGAATATGGGCTACGAGCTAATCGCCACAAGTGCGAGTTTTTCCAGAAGCAGATCTCATATTGTGGCCACGTCATCGATGAAGAGGGGTTACATAAGTCCCCTGAAAAGATTGAGGCAGTAGTCAAGGCTCCAGCACCGGAAAATGTGTCACAACTGAGGTCGTTCCTCGGGCTGGTAAACTACTACCGTAAGTTCTTACCAAATTTGTCTACAGTAGTACACCCATTGAATACCCTACTGCAAACGGGGGTACCATGGAAGTGAAATGACGAATGTAAACGAGCTTTCCAGAAGTGCAAAGAATTGATCACATCAAAAGAGGTGTTGGCCCATTTCAACCCAGCACTACCAATTCGGTTGGCATGTGATGCATCACCCTATGGTATTGGAGCGGTGCTGTCGCACAAATTCCCAGACGGGTTGGAGAGGCCAGTAGCCTTTGTGTCTCGGTCACTAACCTCAGCCGAGCGCAACTACGCCCAGATCGACAGGGAGGTCCTCAGCCTAGTATGGGGAGTAAAAAAATTCAACCACTATCTGCATGGGCAGAAGTTCACCTTGCTGACTGACCACCAACCACTTGTCTCCATCTTTAATCCAAAGAAGGGCGTTCCGGTGATGACTGCACAACGGTTACAAAGATGGTCCCTTTTTCTAGGGGCAAACCAATATGAAATAGAATACAAAGGCACGAAACAGCATGGAAACGCTGATGGGCTATCACGCTTGTCAGTGCCTACTGTGGAGGAAGCACCAGCAGTGGACCCTATTGAGATATTTTATTCGTCAATAATTGAACGATTGCCAGTAACTAACGCGGATATAGAGAAGGAGACCCGCAATGATCCGACACTGTCTCGTGTATATGATTTGACGGTGAGGGGATGGCCAACACATGGCGACTCACTGTTGCCAGCATTCTCATCCAGAAGAGAACAGCTGTCAGTATGCCATGGGACAGTGATGTGTGGATCCCGAGTGGTAATTCCATCCAAGTTAAGGGAGAGAATGCTCAATGAGCTTCACGAAGGTCATCTGGGAGGGGTAAAAATGAAAAGCCTTGCTAGGGCTTATGTGTGGTGGCCGGGGATTGATCAACAAATCGAGGACCTAACCAAGAGCTGCTCAGGATGCCAGAAGGTCCAAAATGCACCACCACATGCCCCTCTACACCCATGGGAGTGGCCCTCCTCTCCATGGCAATGGGTGCATATTGATTTTGCTGGTCCATTCATGGACTCAATGTTCTTAATAGCAGTGGATGCGCACTCGAAATGGCCTAAGGTGATAAAAATGTCCTCAACCACTACAGAGAAAACGATTGCAGTCCTACGGACCATATTTGCCAGGAACGGCTTGCCAGAGCAGATTTGCTCTGATAATGGACCAGTTTGTGTCCGAAGAATTTCGGAAATTTATGAGAAGGAATGGGGTAAGGCATTACACATCCGCCCCGTATCATCCAGCCACAAATGGATTGGCTGAGAGGTTCGTACAAACCTTTAAAAAGGCGATAAAGGCCATGTGCGATGATGAAATTCCACTGCAGCATAAGGTGGACAATTTCCTGTTAGCCTACAGAAATGCAACACATGCAGTTACCAACCAGACCCCGGCCATGATGTTCTTTAACCGAAGGTTGAGATCTCGTCTGGATTTGCTCAGACCAAATGTGTGAAGAAATGTTGAGGATAAACAATTCCAGCACATCAATGAGAAGCCGACAAGGAGCTTCAATGCAGGACAACCAGTCTTGGCCCATGGCTACCGAACAGAGAAATGGCAACCCGGAACGATATGCACACGGCAGGGGCCATTAATGTACACAGTGGATGTCGGGGAGAACACTGTGAGATGCCACGTCGACCAGATCTTAGCGTCACAGGAACGAGTCAACCCCATGTCTTGCGTACCTGGGGATGAACCCGACATACCGGTAGCCTCTGCCTCAGAAACAGTAGCAGTGGAAACTGATGAACTAACCGATGAAAAGGGGCCAGAATCGCCTCCGCACCAAGAACAAGAACCTCAGGGAAGGCGCTATCCAGAAAGGATCAGGAAGCCACCCTAAAGACTGAATTTATAAATGGACTATTTTCAGTTAATGTTGCATGTTAAAAATGTTAATTGTTAAATGAAGGTTATGGTACTGTTAATCTAAAAGGGGAGGAATTGTTGTGTATGTACCTTTAAGAGAGAACTGTTTTACAGCTCCTGTATACTGTAGTACCGGCAGTGACCACACCTGTATATAAAGCCGGAGCAGGCTTCTGTACTTCAGTCTTGAGACTACTCTACTCTAGTAAACACCTGTTGATTGTTAAGTTACAGCCTCCGTGTAGTTCTTGGGGAAACATCCTATTTAAAGAATCATGGATCTAACAGATTCAATAGTAGCTTTCAAAAGGGAATTGTATAAATACTTGAAGGAGAAAAAATTGCAGGGATATGGGGAAAGATCGGGGGAGTGGGACTAACTGGATTGCTCTCCGAAAGAGACAGCACAGATTCGATGGGCCGAATGCCTCCTTCTGTGCTGTACTATTCTATAATTTTATAATTCTAGTTGTATGTGAGAAGAGAATGATGCTAGTGTGTGGTGTGAAGACTGGAGCGCAAAATGTGAGTGTGGTTGTAATGAGCAAGAGAGATGTCTTAGCGTGCCCTTGTGAATGTATGTCGAAGGATGTGATGCAGGGGAGTGATGGGGGAGGGGGTGAGAGATGCAGCCTCATGGAAATTCTGTGAAAGTTTAATGCAATGTTATTGAGGCTTGCACTTGCCTGTAATGTGACCTTAGTCTGCTCTCCCCCAAAAGCATCTGTGACAAAATTTGGCACGATGCAAATCGCTTGCATTAAAAAAAAAAATGTATTCATTGATGGGATGTGGGCGTCGCTGGCTGGCTAGGCCTGCATTTAGTGCCCATCCCTAATTGATCTTGAGAAGATGGTGGTGAGCCGCCTTCTTGAACCGCTGCAGTCCATATGGTGTAGGTACACCCACAATGCTGTTAGGAAGGGAGTTCCAGGATTTTGGCCCAGCGACAGTGAAGGAACGGCGATACAGGTCCAAGTCAGGATGGTGTGTGGCTTGGAGGGGAACTTGTAGGTGGTGATGTTCCCATGCGTCTGCTGCCCTTGTCCTTCTAAGTGGTAGAGGTCGCGGGTTTGGAAGGTGCTGTTGAAGGAGCTTTGGCGAGTTGCTGCAGTGCATCTTGTAGATGGTACACACTGCAGCCACAGTGCACCGGTGGTGGAGGGAGTGAATGTTGAAGGTGGTGGATGGAGTGCCAATCAAGCGGGCTGCTTTATCCTGAATGGTGTCGAGCTTCTTGAGTGTTGTTGGAGCTGCACTCATCCAGGAAAGTGGAGAGTATTCCATCACACTCCTGACTTGTGCCCTGTAGATGCTGGAAAGGCTTTGGGGAGTCAGGAGGTGAGACACTCGCTGCAGAATTCCCAGCCTCTGGCCACAGTATTTATATGGCTGGTTCAAAAATGTTCAAATTTATGCTCTGTAATCCACTACCAGCAAGCCTGCACACTAGCAATGGAGCCTTGTAAAACTTACCCAAAGTTGAGCAACTTTAGGGCCATGTGTCTACCTAAGGTGAAGTAGAAGCTATGTTTATGATAATAATATCAAAGCAATCGGAGTGGAATCGGCCGAACCAGCGCAATAGATCGGGAAATTTTAAATGTAAGTGAGTTATGCCCCAAACCATTTACATTTTGTGTTTCCTGCGATCTTTTATGCTGATTCAACATTCAATTTGCTGGATCAGGCCCTGCCCACAAAACTGGCCATGCTTCCAGGTCGAAATTGCTAGATTGTCCTGGTTCGGGAAGGCTCTTCAAATTGTGTTCATTTTCTTGGGCGCACAGGCACTAGTAGGCACTTTTTAAAAGTTTTTTCATGTCAAAAAATAATTAATTTACTAAGAAACTGACTAGTGTACACCAATGGCACTATTAAATGGTTCAGTACAGTTTTTTTCAGTCATTTTCAGAGATTTAAAATCAGGTTACTCACAGGTGGAGCACTGGGCACCAATGTTCCCTCGAAGCTGTGCGGCCGCGTAGCTCTCTGCTGGTCGAATGCTCTCCTGTCCGACCTCCCATCTTCCACCCTCCATGAACTTAAGCTCATCCAAAACTCTGCAGCCCATATCCTAACTCGCACCAAGTCCCGTTCACCCATCAGCCCCTCTGCTCGCTGACCTACATTGGCTCCCGGTTAAGCAACGCCTAGATTTTAAAATTCTCATCCTTGTTTTCAAATCCCTCCGTAGCCTCGCCTCTCCCTATCTCTGTAACCTCCTCCAGCCCTACAACCCTGCAAGATCTCTGCACTCCTCCAATCCTGGCCTCTTGCGCATCCCCGATTTTAATCGCTCCACCATTGGTGGTTGTGCCTTCAGCTGCCGAGGCCCTAAGCTATGGAATTCCTTCTCTGCCTTGCTACCTCCCTTTCCTCCTTTAAGACGCTCCTTAAAACCTCCTTCTTTGACAAAAGCTTTTGGTGATCTGTGCTAATGTGGCACGCTATCAAATTTAGTGCCTTGGGACTTTTACTGCACTAAATGCGCTATATAAATGCAAGTTGCTGTTGATTTTACGTTTGTGATTATGCGAATGATTTTTAGTGGCTACTTGATTTGTAACCTAACCAACGTGATTTCAAGTGCATTTTGGGGACAATTTCCCGATTGTGCCCTTAGCAGAAACTGGCACGGGCTCGACTGGCCGAATGGCCTCCTTTTGTGCTGTAGCCATTCTATGATTCTGTGATTAAACAGCCTTTGAACTCTGACCGATTGTGGCAATACTTCAAAATTCTCCAAGAGCAACAAAGGGATACTTTGATAAAATAAATTGAACAAAGCAATGTAGTGGCTATATTTAACATGAACCACACAGGACCAGCTTAGGCCAACATTTATTCAATCATCCAAACAGCTTGGTGACAAAAGCAACCCAAGGGTGATATACTACTCAAAAATTCCAGACTGAGTTCGTAATTGACATGTGTTGTGCCTGTTTTTTTGACGTAATATACACGCAAACCATACTAATTTAGCTGTGGGAACACCGCTAGATTTGTGAGGCCCTTTTTTTTAGTCATTCTGAGCGGATGCCTAAAGCAAACGTTAGGCCACTAATTTACATATTTAAAGGGCCTAATGCCTGTTAAAGGGCCCCATCCAGAAATTAGTCACCAATGAGCGGGGTAGGCATCGGGCCTCCCTCGCTCAGGAATCTTCAGCAGCCACCAACCAGAGGTTGATAGTGAAATATTTTAAATTTAAAAAATGTTCCTGTGGAGCCAAGAGAAGCAGGAGTTTTCCCCCCTTCTACATGAGTCAGGATTGCCTCCCCCCCACTGCCCCACACACTGTCGTAGTCTACTACAACCACCTCTCACAGGACTTGCCTGAGGGCCGTTGCCGGTAAGGTAGGTAACCTTGAATTGAAGTCTTCGCTTGTGTGTGCTGCCTGTGGAGGCGTGACCAACAATAACAACTTGCATTTACATAGCGCCCTTAACATAGTAAAATGTCCTAAGGTGCTTCACAGGTGCGACTATCAGACAAATTTTGACACCAAGCCACATAAGAAGATATTAGGACAGGTTGATCAAAGAGGTAGGTTTTAAGGAGCACCTTAAAGGAGGAGAGGTGGAGAGGTGGTTAGGTTTAGGGATCAGCACCTGCAGAGCATGCTGTGTATGCCGATGACACTTGAAGATCAATTTACATCAATACTCAGGCTTCTTGGTTCAGGCATGCGCTGATCACGAAGCGCGAGTCTGGGCCCGAAAAGAGGCCCGGAACAAATTCTACCCCTGTGTATTCTCGGGAAGTAATGCAAGGGCCAGAAGTTAAAGTTAGCTTAGGGCAAAAAGAAATAATAACACCTAAAATATTGCCAGCTTAAGGAAACAACCTTCAGTAATGTTGTGAAAATATTTGGATATTAGACCATGTAATTTGAACAGCTTTTGCTGATGTTTCTGCATGGCAATAGTCCGAGGCGACATGGCCGCAGGCAACCTCATCTGCAAGTAGGAAAATTACGGGTAATGCAGCCGCGACTTTCCAATAGGCACTGCCGGCGTTACTTGAAAAATTATACCCCTGGACTTCAAAGTAACCATCGATCAGCAGTCATAACCTGACCTTACAGGAAATGCTCCCTTAAAGGTGAACTGCTGTAATTTTGGTTGCAGCAACCAAAATTGAAAAAATGGGTATTACACTGAGTGGCTTGAATTGTTCAAGGTTAAAAAAGAGGATGTAAGAAAGGTTGTGAGGGAGATTCTCTTGCTTCAGAGATGGACTAACTGCACTTGGCATTATACACAGAACCATGCTTACAGACCAAGGCACAGGTACCTGGGAACATCTAAACAGAGCTGCCTTTGGAGGCTCTGACCCACCAAAGAGGCAGCACCACAGTTATACTATTGACTGCAACCTGATCTACAGAAAATCTCAAGCTCAAGGACGGCACTGCCAGTGACAGTCAAGGTCATCACCAAACTGAACTTTTATGCATTTAGCTCTTTTCACGTTACCAGAAGGGACACCTGCAATATGTTGATGTGCCGTGTACAGATGTACCAAGCTAACCAGTGATACATTGTTCACCATCGCAAACACTTTTATCAGTTTCTCAATTAAAAAGCAACAGCAGCTTGAATGACCACTGTAATAATTTTGGTATTGAATAATTCCCCAAGGTCCAGGAAGTTATTGATAACACCTATGTGGCCATCTGGGTCGCAGGACACAATGGTCTTGGTGAACCACAAGGTCTTCAGGAACCAGAAAGGCTTCATGAACCACAAGGTCTACAAGACCTTCATTTGATGCATCAAAGGATCATTTGTCAATTTAATAAATTGCTTCTTACATATCAAACCCATGCAGTCGAAAGTGTATTGGTGCAGCTAAAGCCAGTGGAATGTGAAATGTTGCTGTTTGCCAAATTATCTTCATTAATTAACAGTCATCTGGCATTAAGTCCACTGTGCAGGCTTTCAACTGGCATTGGGGGAGAAAAACCTCTTTGAAAGGAATGCTTCTATTATTCATGTCTCCACTAGCTGACACCAACTGAAGATTTATTATTCCATGGGGGAATCTGCTTCATTTAAGTGGAGGAATTCCCAACCTTTCAACTGGAAAATAACAAAATGCATCTAGGTCTAGAATCAAAGGAGTTCACATGTAGTTCAATAAAGATCCTTTCATATTCAATTGCCTACATCAAGCTTTCAGGATTATGGAGATTTACTGTCGTGCCTGCTTCTTTTTAAACAGTGTTTTCAAAGGTTTTGGTGATGTTTCCTACTTCAGTCCCAGACTGCCATATAGTTGAAGAGTTTCAGAGATAGTGGCGTAGAAATTCGATCGCATCTGGAAACAGGTGTGCAGAGGGCAGGGCACGCACCATAATGGAGCCTCTCCTGACAGCTCTGACAGCTGCCATGGAAGCTCAGACGACTTCCATCATGGCTTTGTGGGCCACGGTTGACAGGGGCTTGCAGAATGTCACCTCACTCCTGCACTCAATTCTCAAGATGAGTAGTAGGAGTGCTGAGGCACCTTCCTAGGAGAGCGACCTTGGCTCCGTGGGAGACTGCCCCAGCCCATGGCGAGATGCTGCCATCTGCAACTGGGCCCTCAAGGCCAGGAGGTGCTCGAAGTCATCCTCCATGGCAACCTGAAGCATCCTCAATGGAAGCTCAGCAGCCATTCATCTCCCAAGCTGTAGCCACTAGGGAAGCATTTTGTAAGAGCACGAGGATAGAAAAATGAGTACATAAGGCACGCACTGAGGAGTTGAACAAGAGTGAGTTGTGATTTTTTATTGTCAATACTGACATACTGTGACAATGTTGGCTTGCTAAATTTGTTCTTTTTCTGGATTTGGTGTTTACCTTTGTAGTGAAGTAAGGGCATGACCCATAAGTTTGGAATGAAGGTTGGCAATCGGATGGTGATAGTAAGGACAGTGGTAAGGATGGTGGGACTGTTGAAGTATTGGGGATGGGAGGGATGGTTTAGGTGAAGCACGCTTTGATGAGCTGGTCTCTGAGAACACTGGCAGCTAAGGGCCTCTCCTCTTCCTGCTCCACCTCTTCCTCCTGCTCTCCCTGCTCCTGTTCCTCATCCTGCAGCTCCTGCTCCACCTTTTGTACTTGTTGTTGTCTAGGTGGTGGTAAGGGCTGGTCCCTCATGATGGTGATGTTATGGAGCATGCAGCAGATGATGACAAACCTGGGGTGTACTGTAAAGCTCCTCTGGAATGGTGCTGGCTGCAGAAGCATTGCTTGATGAGAAAGCCTTCGACATGGTTGACCACACTATCCTCCTCCAATTCCTCTGCTACATCGTCTAGCTGAGAGGGACTGCCCTCACCCTGGTTCCATTCTAGCCACTCGTAGCCAAAGAATCACCTGCAATGGCTTTCCTTCCTTCTCCCGCATCGTTACCTCTGGAGCCCCCCAAGGATCTGTCCTTGGCCCCCTCCTATTTCTTATCTGCATGTTGCCCCTCATTCCTATCACAAACTCTGTTCCCTAGCCACCGACTGCAACCCTCTCCCTGGCCACTTTCTGAGGCTGAACCAGACCGTTTGCAACCTTGTTTGACCCTGAGATCCACTCCATCACCAAGACTACCTACATCCACCTCCGTAACATCACCCGACTCCGCCATTGCCTCAGCTCATTAGCTGCTGAAACTCTCATCTTTGCCTTTCGTACCTCTAGACTCAACTATTGCAATGCTTTCGTAGCCGGCCTCCCAACTTGCAACCTCTGTAAACTTGAGCTCATCCAAAACTCGGCTGCCCGTAACCTAACTCGCACCAAGTCCTGTTCACCCATCACCCCTGTGCTCGCTGACCAATCTGTGCACATGAAAATCCCACAAACGCCAATGAGATACATGACCTTTAATCTGTTTTAGTGATGTTGGTTGATGGATAAATGTTGACCAGGACACTGGGCGAATCCCCCCTGTTCTTGTCTGAATAGTGCTTTGGAATCTTTTACATCCATCGGAGAAGACAGATGGGGCCTCAGTTTAACATTGCATCCAAAAGATGGTACCTCTGACAGTGCAGCACTGACTCAGAAACACACTGAAGTGTCAGCCTAGATTATGTGCACCATTTCTGGAGTGGGGCTTCAACCCACGATTGTCCAATTCAGAGATGAGAGTGTTACCAGTGAGCCATGGCTGTTGAATAGTTGTACATTTTCAGGTTGATTTCTGCCACCCAGAATCTGTAGTTTGCATGTTTGAGGCAACAACATCTGGGGCCTGGTCAACAACATCTGGGGCCTCTGGCTGCAGCTGGAAAACAGTGATCAGAAAGCTCTGAGTGCTTCAGATTGTCCAAGGGAGGGGTGGGGGGGGTTGCCAAAATATATCACTTGCCTGTAATATCTTCGATCTGCCCCACCCCTACACTGGGACCTTGCTGTGCCTAAATTGACTGCCGCAATTCCCTACATTTCAACAGTGATTACACTGAAAAAGTACTTAATTGGCTGTGAAGCACTTTAAGATGCCTTGTGGGGGTAAAAGGCGCTGTATAAAAACTTACAACTATTCATCGACAACTAACAAAATAAAACACTTCTGGTTCTGACATGGGACTTCTCTTTGTACTTGCTGTTTTAAGGTTGTGCTGCTGTTAAAGAGCCCCCCCACCATCCCCCTCGAAGGACCCTGCCTGCCTGTTCCCTGCCTGCCTGCCTGAGTCCCACAGTGCGCTCCAACAGCCTCTCACTGCACTCCTGGAACATTCAAATTAGGCCAGAGAGGAAGTTTGGACACTGAGATCTTGGTCTCTGTGGAATGCATTTCTGGACAGTGCTGGGGAAGAAAGGTATTTTTCAATGTTGCTTGTAACAGATCAGTTTCTTAAAATTAATTTCATTATTTTTGTGAACAAGTAAGGATAACATGGAAACTAACATATCAGGTGGAGTGTTGCATTTTAACTTCTATGGGGGTTAAATTGGGCCGTGTAGTGTCCATTTTTTAGGTGGTATATGGCCGCCAAAGTTTTCAAAATGGATGCACATGCACACTTCCGATGGGAAGTGCGCAGGACGGCATCTTGGTGAAGGGGTTTGCATGAGCGCCCCTAACGAATGCCAGCAACTTGCAGAGCAGCAAGAACATGATGCGAATCAGTGCAACGCTGATTTCAAGCCCTCACTACCATTTTGAAATGCCACACTGCAACCAACACCCTGTGTTAACCTCGCACAGCTGAACACAATGTTAAACGGCATGAGGACACGCCCCACCACCCCACCAGGGCTATTTAAAGGGATCATGACCTACTTACAGGTTATTTGCTGGATTATTTATTCTGGCTGCTAGTGTGATTATACACATTGCTGGGCGGAGGGAGTCAATATTCTCCCTCGTGATTCAGCTGACTGTAAATGGTTATGGAAGTAAAAGACTTAGGGGGAAAAATTGGGTTGGTGTGTGCCTCTCGTTCGCACCCCCGGGGGGGCACAAATCCCCTAGCGCTTGGGCGCGGCGCTGCTAATACCTCCTGCGAAATTCAGCGGGAGGTTAGTGGTGCTGGTAGTCGGTAGCGCCCCACAGCACTGCGCCGCCGGCGATGACGTCATCGCCGTGCACAGCGCCCCAGCCGCAAGCTTCCCTTGTGCTCCCTGACCTATCACTGGACGATATGTCTGACAGGATCAGGGGGCGTTTTTGCAGCGGCGGTGGCGCTACTTAAAGGGCAAGTGTCCCCTTTCACTTTTGTATTCAGGGTGCTGGCTGCGATCGCTCAGCCCAGCACTTCTCTTGAGTGCCAGGCTGTTTTCACAGTACCCCGCTCCCTGGTAATCTGGCAGGGCCCCGGTGCGCGCAGCACTAGGCCCATCCCCTTTAATCAGGGGAGCAGGCCTGCAATGACGCGGCGCTCCATGCTGCCACGCATGGCGCAGCTACACGTAGTGCCGTGAAATTCAGTAGTAGCGCCCCAAGCAGGAGGTGGAGTGTTTTCCAGTAGTAGCTCCTGGTTGGGGCGCTACTACTGAATTTACGGCGGAGGGGTGCTAACTTTCGTGCCCCAGCGACTTTAGCGCCCCAAAATGGACGCCACTCAATTTTTCCCCCTTAATGGGCTGAATAACTCTTTCTCATTCTATAAATTGACTCTTATGACTCTTCTGCAGGGCAAGTTAACCTGAGGACCACACAAAACTCAATGGTGGCCTCACATATCCATTAGCTTAGCTTTCAGAAGATCTGAATAAGCTCTAAAAGGTGACATCTCAGAGCTACATGAAGGAGACCAGCTGGTTCCTCACCACTGCGGCAAGCAGATTGGCCAACCTGTATTGCGCCACTGACTCTCATTGATACCACTGATCTGACTGAGTACAGGACAGCAGTCAAGGCATCCTGGAACAATGCTCCTGTACTTCAGTCCCTGTGTTAATGAGGTTTCCACATCAGTCAGCCATTGTTCAACAACATTATGGAGGTCAGAGATGGAGGTACTGAGCATGGAGGTCATCCAGATGAATGTCTCCATCACCCCCAGCTCTTTGCCACCTGGTTGTTAATGCTTCTTTCACTACCATTTTGGAGGTGATCTCTGTACCTCTCACTCACTCTGGGTTTTGGATTTTGGACCTCTGTAACTGCACATCAGTCCCTGCCTGGAGACTGGACCTCCTTCATGCTCTGTGAGTGTTCCTGTGCTGGTAACTCCCTAGGTTGTGAAGGTACAGGTGGCGCCATCCCTGTACTGAACCCTGGTGCAGTAGTGATGATCACATCTGGGATGTGAAACAGTTGTACTCTGGAGTCTGAGTGGCCCAGGTTGTTTCATGGACATAGCATAAGGTTATAAAGTATTTGGTTAATGTACTGGTAGAATATGAAAATGCAAAGTACTGTGCACGTATACCTAAAGCATGGCAGAGCGTATTATAGTCTAGGAAGACAAACATTTGGTCCTTACTAAACTTTGTGGGGGCGATTTTCCCTGGATACTTTAGATGCTAAAGCACCTCCAAGGTGACCAAGTTGGGGTCTTAAGCTGAAACGCAGGTTCAGCTCAAGATACCATCTTGATAGAGGAGTTGAAGCTTGCACTAGGAACGGCCGCCTGGAGGCTTGTTAAGAGGCTGATTGCCACTTAAATTGCCTGCTAACACTCATTAAAGAGGCTGCATGGCATTTTGGTGGCTAACACTTGACCTAATGACCTCTCCTAACAGCGACCAGTTGATTGGGAGTAAACGAGTCGTTGCTGTAGATGTCAAGAACATTTATTCTGGAAATTCTCTGAGGACTTCACCTAAAAAAAGTGAGTGCTGTGCTACTCCACCTTATTGGACACCTTATAGGAGTCACCTGGAAAATGGGAGTGCTTGGTCATGGGTGTTACGTCCATGTATAATCAGACACAGACTGCGGAGAACGGTACAAACGGTGTTTACTCAACGTGGCTCGGACTGCAACTGATCTGTACAGATTACTACTCAACGTTATATACAGGTGTGGTCACTGCCGGTACTACAGTATACATGAGCTGTAAAAAGTAGTTCCCCCCCTTAAAGGTACATACATTACAATTCCTCCCCTTTTAGATTAACAGTACCATAACACTCATTTAACAATTAAACATCAAACTAATTACAATTAACACTTTTAACATGCAACATTAGCTGAAAATAGTCTATTTATAAATTCAGTCTTTGGGGAGGCTTCCTGATCCTTTCTGGATAGCGCCTTTCCCGAGTGTCTTGCTCTTGGTGCGGAGGCGATTCTGGCCCCCTGTCGTCGGTTGGTTCATCAGCTTCCGATGCTACTGTTTCTGGGGTAGATGCTACCTGTACGTCGAGTTCATCACCAGGTACGCATGGGCGAGGCATGGGGTTGACTTGTTCCTGTGACTCTAGGATCTGGTCAGCAAGGCATCTCACGATGCTCTCCCCAACGTCCACTGTGTACATTAGTGGGCCCTGCCGTGTGCATATCGTTCCTGGCTGCCATTTTTCTGTTCGGTAGTCGCGGGCCAAGACTGGTTGCCCTACATTGAAGCTCCTTGTTGGCTTCTCATGGATGTGCTGGAATTGCTTACTCTCAACATCTCTTCGTACGTTTGGTCTGAGCAAATCCAGGCGAGATCTTAACCTTCGGTTAAAGAACATCATGGCTGGGGCCTGGTTGGTGACTGCATGTGTCGCATTCCGGTAGGCGAACAGGAAATTGTCCACCTTGTGCTGCAGCGGAATGTTGTCATTGTACATAGCCTTTATTGCCTTCTTAAAGGTTTGTACGAACCTCTCAGCCAATCCATTTGTGGCTGGATGATACGGGGCGGATGTGTAATGCCTTACCCCATTCTTTTTCAAGAACCTCCGGAACTCTTCGGACACAAACTGTGGTCCGTTGTCGGAGCAAATCTGTTCTGACAAGCCATTCCTGGCAAAAATGGTCCGTAGAACTGCAATAGTTTTCTCCGTGGTGGTGGAGGACATTTTGCTGAACTCAGGCCATTTCGAGTGCGCATCCACGGCTATTAAAAACATTGAGTCCATGAATGGACCAGCAAAATCAATATGCACCCATTGCCATGGAGATGAGGGCCACTCCCATGGGTGTAGAGGGGCCTGTGGTGGTGCATTTTGGACTTTCTGGCATCCTGAGCAACTCTTGGTCAGGTCCTCGATTTGTTTATCGATTCCCGGCCACCACACATAAGCCCTGGCTAGGCTTTTCATTTTTACCCCTCCCAGATGACCCTCATGAAGCTCATTGAGCACTCTATCCCTTAACTTGGGTGGAATTACCACTCGGGATCCACACATCAAGGTCCCCCGGCACACTGACAGCTGTTCTCTCCTTGTCGAGAATGCTGGGAACAGTGAGTCGCCATGTGCTGGCCATCCCTTTACCGTCAAATCATATACCCGAGACAGTGTCGGGTCATTTCGGGTTTCCTTTTCGATACAAGTGTTAGTTACCGGTAGGTATTCAACTATAGCCGAATGGAATATTTCGACAGGATCCACTGCTGGTGCTTCCTGCGCAGTAGGCAGTGGCAGGCGTGATAGCCCATCAGCATTTCCATGCTGTTTCGTGCCCTTATATTCAATCTCATAGTGGTGCGCCCCTAGGAAAAGTGACCATCTTTGTAGTCGTTGCACAGTCATCACCGGAACGCCCTTCTTTGGATTAAAAATGGAGACAAGAGGCTGGTGATCAGTCAGCAAGGTGAATTTCTGCCCGTGCAGATAGTGATTGAACTTTTTCACTCCCCACACTAGGCTGAGGGCCTCCCTGTCAATCTGGGAGTAGTTACGCTCGGCTGAGGTTAGCGATCGTGACGCAAAGGCTTTTGGCCTCTCTGAGCCGTCCAAGAATTTGTGCGACAGCACCGCTCCAATGCCGTAGGGTGACGCATCACATGCCAACCGAATTGGTAATGCCGGGTTGTAATGGGCCAATACCTCTTTCGATGTGATTAGTGTTTTGCTCTTCTGGAAAGCTCGTCTACATTCGTCACTCCACTTCCATGGCACCCCAGTTTGCAGTAGGGTGTTCAGTGGGTGTAGTATTGTCGACAAATTTGGCAAGAACTTATGGTAGTAGTTTACCAGCCCGAGGAACGACCTCAGTTGTGACACATTTTCCGGTGCTGGAGCCTTGACTACTGCCTCAATCTTCTCTGGGGACTTATGTAACCCCTCTTTATCGATAACGTGGCCACAATACGAGGTCTGTTTTCTAAAAAACTCGCATTTGGGGCGGTTAGCTTGGAGCCCATATTCCTGCAATCTAGTGAGCACCTGCTCCAGGTTGGCAAGGTGATCGCTGTCATTTTCGCCCGTGACCAGGATGTTGTCCAAATAACACTGGGTCCCTGGGATCCCTTGCAGGACTTGTTCCATTGCCCTCTGCCAAATAGCCGGAGCTGATGCTACCCCGAATACCAGCCGGTTGTATTGGTAGAGACCTTTATGGGTGTTGATTGTGAGGTATTTTTTTCATGCTTCTTCTACCTCCATTTGCAGATACGCCTGGGCCAGATCAATCTTAGTGAAGCGTTTCCCTCCAGATAGCGAGGCGAAAATATCTTCAATCCGCGGAAGTGGATATTGTACAGTGTGAAGGAGCGGGTTCACTGTTACCTTAAGGTCCCCACAGATGCAAACCTTCCTTGGTTCCCCAGGCGTGCTGCTCAACGACTTTTTCATCACAGGGATGATGGGTGTAGCCCACTCGCTCCAGTCTACCTTGGACAGTACACCTGAATGTTCCAGACTCTCCAGCTCTGCTTCGACGGCTGGGCGGATCGCATAAGGTATCGGTCTGGCCTTAAAAAATTTTGGACTTGCGTTTTCTTCAATTTTAATCATCGCTGTCATGCCTTTTAGTGTTCCGAGTCCTTGCTGGAACACTTCTTTCGCATCAGTTAGGATCTTTGACAGTCGCCCAGGTGTGACGTCGTCATCCTTTTTGTCAGCCACAGTCAGTGCCTGTATGGAATGCCAATCCAGTTATATTTCCCGGATCCATTCACGTCCCAGTAATGGTGGTCCTCCATCTTGCAATACATACAGGTCTAGTTTTGGTGTTTCCTTACCGTTATATATAACGGTCACCCTTATTTTTCCTTTGGGCTAGACTTTTTGCCCCGTGTACGTCTTCAAAATAATTTTTGTGTCTCTCAAGGGTATGTGTGAGAATAGCCGCTCGTAGTCCTGTTGGTTTATGACTGTTAGGGCTGATCCTGTGTCCAATTCCATCTTTACCTGGACTCCTGCTACCTTGAGAGTGACCCAAATGGCTCAGTGATCCTCTGTTGTGATCACATTATGTAGTTTCAGACAGCTCAGTTCCCTGCTTTCGGAGTCGTTATCACTCTTTTGTTCGTCTGAACTATTCTCCGTTATCTTATGTATCTTCTTGTACTTTCCTTTGGTCGGTTTCTTATTGCTGGTTTTCTTTCCCGACCTGCAGACTCGTGCTATATGTCCTACTTTTCCACACTGTCTGCACACTTTGTTTTTGAACCAGCAATCATTCTGGTCATGTGTTGTTCTGCCGCAGCGATAGCACTTCTCTGTTCCATATGACCTTTCGTTTGTGCCACATTCTTGCGGTCTCTGTTGTCTCTCTGCAGCACCCCGTGCTGCTGCTTCATATGATACCGCAATGCTGAAAGCCTTTTCCAGCGTAAGGTCCTTTTCAGATAAAAGCCATTTCTGGGTTCCTTCACTTTGAAGCCCACACACAAACTTGTCCCTTAAGGTATCTGCCAGTCCCGCTCCAAACTGGTAGTGTTTCGATAGTTTGCGCAGTTCTGTTAAATAATCAGCATTGCTTTCATCCTTATGCTGGTTCCGTTTGTGAAACTTGAATCTTTCTGCTATCAGCAGCGGTGTGGTGTTTAAATGTTTCTTTAGTATAGTTACTATGTCTTCAAAACTCTTTTCCATTGGCTTCGTTGGGGTTACTAGATTTCGCAATATCCCATACGCCTTTGCACCCATTTAATTCAACAATACCGACGCTTTCTTGTCATCTGACACCACATTTGCCTTGCAGTACACCTCTATTCGTTCGACATATGTAGTCCAATCTTCGACTTCATTGTCAAATGCGGTGATACTGCCACTCTTCGGCATTTTGGGTGTGGTTTAAAATGGCGTCTTCCAGTGGCTTAAAATGGCATCTCCCGCGCTTTCCTTCCTCCCCCGCTGCTGCCGGTTCTCGTGGCAATGGCGGCGCCCTGTCGGTTTCGCGCGCTTCTCCTGTGCTGCTGCCAATGCCGCTCTCAGCGGTCCTCGTGGCAATGGCGGCGCCCTGTAGGTTTCGCGCACTTCTCTCTCCCTCTCTCCGACGCTGCTCGGCCCCTGAACACCGGCTGCGCCCTGTGCGCTCTGCCCTCTCTCTCTCTCCCCCGTCAACGCTGCTCGGCCCTTTGCTGTGCCGCTCGGTCGGGCTGTAGCCCGCCGCTGTCCGGGAAGGGTCTGTGCACTACCTGTTGCCAGCCCATTTCGCTGGACCACCTTGACTGGAAAGCCAAGCCTGGCTCTCGACAGCCTCCCCCGCAATTCTCGAGTCTCTGCTGGATGACTGGGCGGTTGCCCGTGGTCGATGCCCGAGTCTCTGGCCTTGACCTCCAATCCACTGATCTCCAGGAACGAATCCCTGGGAGGTGATGCAGAGTTGCAGGTAGGTTCGAACCTGCCTCGTCGCCAATGTTACGTCCGTGTATAATCAGACACAGACTGCGGAGAACGATACAAACGGTGTTTACTCAACGTGGCTCGGACTGCAACTGATCTGTACAGATTACTACTCAACGTTATATACAGGTGTGGTCACTGCCGGTACTACAGTATACATGAGCTATAAAAAGTAGTTCCCCCCCTTAAAGGTACATACATTACAATGGGCATCTTGCTCAGGGTCGCCTTGGTCTGCAGGAGGAATGGGAGGAGGACATGAGGCCAGGCGGAGCAGCACCAGCTGCTGCAGGAGAGAGGGACACAAGGGCGCGGTGGACTCCTTCCCCCACTTTGGGTGCAGGACATCCCTCCTCCTCTGGACCTCCTCCACCAGGACCACCAGTGCTGTGTCTGAGAACCTGTGCACCCTCTCCCTTGGTCCCTGAGTCATCCTGAAACCTGTGTGTCAGCCAGCCCACTCCATACCTTCAGTGGAAGTGGGTGCGTGCAGCCCACATATACCGCTCCACGAAAATTGTGTCTAATCAGCGATTGAGTGGTAAACCTGCAGGTGTCTGATTTTGTGCCTCCAGGCAAGTTCAAATTATGGTAATCAGCAATTAGCACCAAAACTGCATGCTAAATCCAAACTTTCACCCATTTAGCGCCTGTTTTCATCCATTCATCAAAATAACCCCCTCTATCTGGTAAAGTTCATCCGAAGGAAGAAAACTAAGACACTACACCAAGTCACAGGTAAATGCAACCATTTTGGCTTTTGTTGCCTCATCTAGATCTTACAGGCCAAATAATTACAGCAGTTTTTGGGGTAATGTCAGCACTCTGATCTGTGGCCATTCCGTTGCACGCCTGGCAATTAAAGACTGGGGGTGGGGGGGGGGGCGTGATTTTTGGCAGTGGGTCCAGGAACTAAAGAGCCTCCGAGGTGGCCAAGCCGGGGTCTTGACCTGAAATGCCAGTTTAGCCTGAGTTTTCCGCAAAACGCCATCTTGGTAAAGAAGCTGCAGCTTGCGCTAGGAATGGCCGCCTGGAGGCTCGTTAAGAGGCTGATTGCCACTTAAGTTGCCTGCTAACACTCATTAAAGAGGCTGCATGGCATTTTGGTGGCTCGCACTTGGCCTAACACCCTCTCCTAACAGCGACCAGTTGATTGGGAGTAAAAAAAACAAGTCCTTGCAGAGGATTTCGAGCGCCACTGAAAGGTAGTACTTTCACTATTCACTTGCTGCTGGAGGTTTAACGAGGGCTTTTGAAACACATCGGGAGACTTTCTGAGACACTTTGTCAAGATTTCACCAACACTCTATCAATATTTATTCCGGAAATTCTCTGAGGACTTCACCTAAAAAGAGTAAGTGCTGTAACAACAAATTAATGCACGAGGCCCAAATTTCTGATATACAGATTTCCCTTCCTATTTTATTAGAATTAGCATATAACAAAACTGTTCACCAAAAATGAGACACTTTCAGTACTCTATTTCTGAATGCAGCATAATACCACCCACATTGTAATTTGTTACAGAATAACCTCCCATTTCCAAACTACCCGTTAACCACTGCTGGCCTCGACTTTCAGACACCATCAGCAAAGATTTATCTTCTATCGCTCTGGCCCATCTCCAAATCGCCACTCTGTCCCTGTGAATTGACATCAAGCTGCAGTTCCATCAACACACTCTCTTTTAACATCTTCCAATTTTCTCAAGTTTCTCTTCCTTGGGAAGGTGGCGACTTGTGCTGGTCTTGCATTTCTCAAATTACGTCTCTGCTATTCTTGGACCTTGTCCAAAAATGTCAGATCCTTGGCAAGCTGGAAGTTGCACATTTTTGTCAATATAATTCATATCATCTGTCTAACACATGATCATTACTGGTACAGTGGGTGTAGAAACAGTGGTTAAAGTACTTCAGAAGAATGAGAAATATAGAATATAATTGTTACAAATTGAGTGTAAAGGAAACACTGTGCTTTAGATAAAAGTGTTGGGTTAGAGAGTGCAGTTAATATACTGAGGTTAGCGTTGGTCGTTAAAGCCCATTTTGAAAACAAAAAGGCAGCTGCCTCACTTCCGCCCGCTGCAGGTGGGTCCCACAGCAGCCGCCATTTTTGGCTGGGCGGCAGCGCTGCCGATGTCCGCGCTCGCTGGGGATATGTAGATTATGCAGATCGTGATGTCAGTGAGTGTGCGACACTCATCTGACGCCCAACCTGTCATTTTGGAGTTTGCCGTTCCACTTACCAGCTGACCAAGCATTCACAAGTAGGAAAGAGCCTCCAGCAACGATATTTAAAGGGATCATCAGCAACAACTTGCAGCTGACACATTTGTTCAGTTTGATTGGCTCCGTGTAGCTTTTGGCACATCTAGCAGCTTTCTAAACTTGTTTCAAGTTCCTGAGGTCACTGGGAGTGTTGGTGCAAGTGGAGAACAGCTTCATTCTTATTTAAAGGCTTCTGCTCACAACACTTGCTCACAGTCATGGGGGCTGTACTTGCTCAAGTATCTTTGGGAGAGGGAATGGAGGCAGAAAAGAAGAGGAGAAGATGCGCGCAGAGGGAGGAGGAGGAGGGGCAGAAAGGCTCTCAACAGGAGGCTTTACCCACCTAGGATCTTCCGAGAGCACTTCTCTTATCTCCACTTAAGCGAGGATCAGTGTATTAGGAGGCTATACTTCACCAAGGAGGTGCTCACAGAACTCTGCCACCTCCTGCAACCAGGCCTGCAGCCTGAGAGCAGGGTGATTACGGCTCTCCCAGTGGCCCTCAAGGTATTTTGTGTTGTTTTAACTACTCTAGTGCTCCTACGAAGTGCTACCCCAGTGGCTGCAGCATGGCTGGTGGAAGACTGCTGAGTTTCCATGGGGGTGACTACAGATGGCCTTGCAGGATGACCTTGAGCAGCTCTGGACCTAGAAGGCCCGGCTGTAGACTGCACCACCTCGGCAGTCTGGGCTGGCTGGCTGCCAGGCAACAGCAAGGGAACTGGTGGAGTGGCAGTGGTGGGAGTGGGAACGCTGTCATCCTGAGAGAGGACAGCAAGTTCCTGCTCCACAGACCCACTGCCACTCCCCCGTGGTGGCGCCTCAGCATTCCTAGCAATCTGTTGGAGGACAGATTGCTGATCTGCTGCGACACCCTGCAAGCCCCTTTCGAGACTCGTAAACCCAGCCACAATGGCAGCAGTCTGAACTTCCACTGCATCAGTGAGACGTTGGGCTGCTTCCACCTGTGCTGCAAAGGAAGCCACGACATCAATCATCACACCCAGCATCATGGCTGGTCCACTAGGTCTCTCCTGGAATTGTCCATGATTTCCAGCCTGGACTCCTCCATGCTCCTTGACACTGACAAGAGGCACTCTGTCAGGCTTGCCATTGCACCAAGGATTTCCCTGTGCATGTCCCCTTCTTCTGAAGGCTGATCCTTCGAGGTCATCATCTGAGTCATGTGCACCAGAACTTGTGCATGAACACGCCCGCTGGGGAGCTGGCTCCTGAGCTACCCTTTCCCCCTGGCCTTGCTGCAGCCCACTCGTGCCTGGTGACTCACCACATGCAGATTCCGCCTCTATACTACCCTCTAAAGTTCGTGCAGTGCCATTTTCTGAGCTGGTGCCTGGGAGCATCAGATTGAGTGACAGTGGCTCTTCTCCTTCACACTCCTCCTCTACAAAGTCGGGGACAGGCTGGGCTGGTGGCAGTTCTTGGGTACCTGAAAGGAGAAAAGCACTAGGGTTGGGTTGTGGTGAGGGGATGGGGGGAAATCAAGCTGTGCATGCTTACACCATCAGCAGCTTGTAATTGAGAAGAGATTGTGGGATGAGGAGGAAATAGGATGTAAGAAGAAGGATTAGGCATGACCATACCATCATCAACAATGCTTTAAACCTCACCACTCACCACGGCCTCAGTGACAGCTCCTCCAATGATCTCCAGCACTGTCTCCTCCAGCTCAATGAGTTTCTGAAGACAGGCTTCCCCTCTGCCTGTCTGCTGCTGCTCACATCTGTCATGTGTTATCTTTGCCTGCAAGAGAAAGGGAAGTGTGTTAGTGAGTGCAGTGCAATGTGCTTGGGTGATGTGCCTGTCATGGTTGAATAGATGGCAGTGGTAAGTGTGTGAGGGTGAGGTGAAGCTATGATTGTGAGGCATGAGTTGTGATTGCTACAGATTGTTGGTATGTGAGTGATGGGGGTATGGTGCATTGAGCAGTACGTGAGGCTTGTGGTGCAGCTGGTGGGATATGGCATTTGAAGATACATTCACTCACTCGTGCAAGGTCATTAAACATCTTGCGGCACTGGATTCAGGTCCTGGGGCAACACATGTGGCACTGACGGCTACTGCTATCTCATCCCACTGTCTTCTGCCGTGCTGCCTGGAAAATCTTCAGCCCACCTGCAGGTAGAAGACCTGTCATCTTCTGCGCACCCCCAGGACCAAGGCCTCCAGTGCTGCATCTGAGAACCTCTTTGCCCTCTTTCTTCCCTGTTGATCCATGGTTTCTGATACGGGCAGCACGGTGGCATAGTGGTTAGCACTGTTGCCTCACAGTGCCAGGGACCTGGGTTCAAATCCGGCCTCGGGTGACTGTCTGTGTGGAGTTTGCACATTCACCCCGTGTTTGCGTGGGTTTCCTCCGGGTGCTCCGGTTTCCTCCCACAGTCCAAAGATGTGCGGGTCAGGTTGATTGGCCATGATAAAAAATAAAATAAAAAATTGGCCCTTAGTGTTAGGGGGGATTAAATACGTGGGGTTACGGGGATAGGGCTTGGGTGGGATGGCTGTCGGTGTAGGGACCGGGTGCTAGGGTTTGGATGATCAGCCATGATCTCGTTGAATGGCGGAGCAGGCTCGAAGGGCCGAATGGCCTACTCCTGCTCCTATCTTCTATGTTTCTATGTTTCAGAGTGACAATGAGGTCCTTCTGCAATAAAGCACCTCCCCTTTAAGTAGTGCAGAGATCCAAATCGCACCAGCCTTTTTCAACATCTACACTGTGGACATGCCCTGCACTAAATCCTGGAAGTTCGCCCATGCCGATGTCATAGCACTGCTGACGCAGGCATCAATGCTAGAGGAAGTAAGTAGGAAGCTCACAAGCGACCTGGAATGTCACTTCTGAACCTGGAGCCTCCGCCCCAAACCAGAGATGACAGTTTGTGTCGTTGTTCCATCTGAACAATAACGCCACTGGGAAAGAACTCAACGCTTTCTCTGCGGAAGGCAACCCCACCCAAAATACCTGAGGTGCACCCTGGGCAGGACTCTCACCCATGGGTTCCATCTCACCAACACCAGCCAAAAAATAAAAACCAGGATGAACCTGGTCAGGAAACTCGCTGGAACGTCATGGGGGAGCACAGCCAGAATACTTTGCACTGCAACAGTCTACTCTGCTGCAGAATACTCCTCTGTCTCATGGTGCTGCAGCCGCCACACAAAGATCGTGGATGTTAAGTCTGTGTGTTCTAGTTGTATTTAAGATTTATTACTGACACAGACTACAAGAATAACGTTTCAACAGGTCTTTACTAGTTGGAGGTCAGGGCTATACTAACAGCAATATCACTACACAGTACTTATATACCGGTGTGGTCACCACCGGTATTACGTATACAGCAGCCAGAGAAAGTAGTACATCTCTTAAGGTGGAACAGGCTTAAGTTCTCTTAAGGTGGAACAGGTTACATACACCACAATCCTCCCTTTTTAGCTTAACAGTCATATCCCCATTTAACATAACATAATAACATATATAACTTCAGGTATAAACAGTTCAAAGGTTCAGTCTCTCAGGAGGCCTTCTGATTCGGGTTGGATAACGCCTTTCAGTGGTCTCTGATTCTTGTTGCTGAGGTGACTCCTCTAGTTGGTTTCCTATGTATTGGACGTCATCATCAGGTACATTCCCTGCCGAGGTAGATGCTTCAGGTTCATTAACGTCTTCCACAGTTGTCTCTGTCGCAACCATGGGTTCGACCCTTGCTCTCGATTCTACCAGTTGATCCGCATGACGCCTTATCACATTGTTACCAATATCTACTGTGTACATCAGAGGTCCTTGTCTGGCCCGAATTGTTCCGGACTGCCATTTTTCGTTTCCATAGTCCCTTGCCAACACTGGTTGTCCTACGTCGAAACTTCAAGTGGTCTTGTTATTAATATGCCGGAACTGTTTGTTTTCCACTTCCCTCCGCACATTTGGTTTTAACAAGTCCAACCTGGACCGCAACCTCCTGTTATAAAACATCATGGCAGGACTTTGGTTAGTCACTGCATGAGCAGTGTTTCGATATGCCATTAGGAAATTGTCCACCTTGTGTTGTAGCGGAATCTGATCATCGTTCATGGCCTTTATTGCCTTTTTGAATGTTTGGACAAATCCCTCGGCCAACCCGTTTGTCGCCGGATGATATGGGGCAGAGGTATAATGTTTCACCCCATTCTTCTTTAAGAATTTTTGGAATTCTTCCGACACGAACTGTGGTCCGTTGTCCGAACATATCTGTTCTGGCAATCCGTTCCTTGCGAATATTGTTCTTAACACCGCAATTGTCTTTTCTGAAGTAGTGGTATTCATCTTGATCACTTCTGGCCATTTGGAATGTGCGTCCACCGCAATTAGGAACATGGAGTCCATGAAAGAACCAGCAAAGTCAATATGTACGCATTGCCATGGGGCTGAAGGCCATTCCCATGGGTGTAGCGGTGCGATCGGAGGTGCATTTTGCACTTTTTGGCACGCAGCGCAGCTTTTCGTCAACTCCTCTATCTGTTGGTCAATACCCGGCCACCATACATAAGCCCTAGCAAGACTTTTCATCTTAACTCCCCCCAGATGACCTTCATGCAGTTCCTTTAGAACTCTTTCCCTTAACTTGGGAGGAATAATCACTCTTGTCCCGTACATCAAAGTACCATGGCAGACGGACAGCTGGTCTCGCCTTGCCGAGAATGCCGGTAACAGAGGATCACCATGTGTTGGCCATCCCTTCACTGTCACCTCGTAGACTCGGGACAGTGTCAGGTCGTTCCTGGTTTCTCTTTCAATACTTGCATTGGTGACTGGTAAACACTCGATGATGGTCGAATGAAATAACTCAACAGGGTCAACTTTCGTCGTCTCTTCTTCTTCAGGTAGTGGCAGGCGCGACAGCCCATCAGCATTACCATGCTGCTTTGTACCTTTGAATTCTATTTGATATTGATGTGCCCCTAGGAAAAGGGACCATCTCTGGAGTCTCTGTGCTGCCATCACCGAAACACCCTTCTTAGGGTTAAAAATGGATACCAACGGCTGATGGTCTGTCAGAAGTGTGAATTTTTGGCCCTGCAGGTAATGATTAAACTTCTTCACTCCCCATACAAGGCTGAGAGCCTCCCTATCGATCTGCGCATAGTTGCGCTCAGCGGAGGTCAATGATCTGGATGCAAACGCGACTGGCCTTTCCGTGCCATTTGGCAACTTGTGTGAGAGTACTGCCCCAATACCATATGGAGAAGCATCACAAGCCAACCGAATAGGCAGTGTCGGGTTGAAGTGAGTCAACACTTCCTCTGAGGTGATCAATTCTTTGCTTTTGCGAAATGCCTTCTTACAGTTTTCGCTCCATTACCATGGTACCCCCTTCTGTAAAAGAGCATTCAGCGGGTGCAGTACCGTGGATAGATTCGGTAGAAACTTATGGTAATAGTTAATCAATCCTAGAAACGACCTCAACTGAGAGACATTATCCGGAGCGGGAGCCTTTACAACTGCCTCTATCTTGTCAGGAGACTTATGAAGCCCCTCCCAGTCAATGACATGACCACAGTATGAGATCCGCTTCTGAAAGAACTCACATTTCTGCCGATTAACTCGAAGTCCATACTCTTTTAGTCTGTTGAGCACCAGTTCCAAGTTTGCGAGGTGTTCTTCATCACCATCTCCTGTAATCAGAATATCATCCAGGTAACATTGTGTGCCTAGAATTCCCTGTAATACCTGCTCCATGGCCCTCTGCCAAATTGCTGGAGCCGATGCCACTCCAAAAACCAGCCTATTATACCGGTACAAACCTCTATGCGTGTTGATCCTGAGGTACTGGCGTGACTCTTCTTCAACCTCCATCTGCAAGTACGCCTGCGCCAGGTCTATCTTGGTGAAGTGTTTCCCGCCAGACAACGAAGCAAAAATATCCTCAATCCGTGGAAGCGGATACTGCACTGTGTGAAGCACCGGATTAACGGTGATCTTGAAGTCTCCCCAGATGCGAACCTTCCCTGGTTCTCCTGGCTTGTTGCTCGAAGGACGTTTCATAACGGGAACAATGGGCGTAGCCCACTCACTCCAATCTACCTTAGACAGTACACCTGAACGTTCTAGCGCTTCCAGTTCCGCTTCTACAGCAGGTCGTATTGCATAGGGTACCGGTCTGGCTTTGAAAAACTTTGGGTGTGCATGTTCATCAATCTTGATGTTTGCCGTAATTCCTCTCAGTGTTCCCAGTCCCTGCTGGAACACCTCTTTAGCATCATCCAATATTCTGGACAATTGTTTAGGTTTGACATCTGTTTCCCCAGAATCTACCGTTAGTGCCTTTAAGGAGTGCCAGTCCATATTCATTTTCCTAATCCACTCCCGTCCCAGTAGTGGTGGACCTCCTTCAGGTAGCACATATAAGTCCATTACTTGGCTTTCTTTGCCCTTGTGGACCACTTTTACCTCTATCTTTCCGATGGGGTACACTCTTTACCCCGTGTATGTTTTCAATATAATCTCCGTATCCCGTAGGGGAATATGTTGGAATAACCTTTTGTAATCTTTCTTATTCATGACCGTCAATGCCGATCCAGTGTCCAATTCCATCTTTACTTGGACTCCTGCTATCTGAAGAGTGACCCAAATTGTCTGGAGATCTGCATCCTTACCAACATTGTGTACTCTTAAGCTACCCAGTTCATTACTGCTGGCGTCTGAATCTGACTTCTGCTCGTTCGAACTGTTCTTTGTCACCTTGTGTACCTTTATATATTTTCCTTGTGGTGACTTTTTGTTGCTGGTCTTCTTTCCTGACCGGCATACTTTAGCTATGTGGCCAAGCCTGCCACACGTTCTGCATTCTTGGTTTTTAAACCAACACTGGTTCTGATCGTGCGTTGTCTTTCCACAACGATAACATTTTACAGTACTCAAAACCAATTGATTTGTATTGAGTTCCGGTGACCGTTGCTGCATTACTGCCGTGCCTCTCGCTGCGGCTTCGTGTGATGCTGCCATAGTGACCGCTTTCTCAAGCGTCAGCTCATTCTCCTCGAGCAGTTGCTTTTGTGTATCTTCTTTTAATAATCCACACACAAATTTATCTCTTAGCGCATCTGTTAGTCCCGTTCCAAACTGACAGTACTTTGCTAGCTTACGCAATTCCATTAAATATTCAGCATTGCTTTCATCCTTCAGCTGCCTTCTGCTGTAAAATTTAAATCGTTCTGCTAGCATCAGCGGCGTGGGGTTTAGATGATTTCTCAGGACAGTAACAATCTCCTCGAACGTCTTCTCCGCCGGTTCATCTGGTGATAAAAGGTGTTTCAATTGCCCGTATGTCTTCGCACCCATTAAGTTTAATAAAGTTAGTGCTTTCTCATCATCTGGGATTTTATTTGCTTTACAATAATTTTGTATGCGTTCTACATACGTGGCCCAATCTTCGATGTCGCTATCAAAGGTATTAATGTTCCCATGTTTAGGCATCGTTGCAATTTTTTTTTAGTGATTTCCCTTTTTCCAAGATGGCGGCTTCCCGCTCCTGTCTTCGTCCTCCGCCTACAAAATGGCGGTTTCCCGCGCTTGGCGGTCTTTCCCGCGCTCGCCTTCTTCACCCGCTGGCTGCAATGGCGTTTGGCGTGCCACTGCTGCTCCCCTTTCCCAGTGGTTAGTAACTCCCCCGACGCTGTCTCCGCTTCACCGCAGCTCCCTCGGGCATTCGCGCTTCCCCGATGTCGCGCCTCGCAGCCCTTCTTGCAGCCCGGTTATTAGCACCAGCTGCGTTCACCTTCACCGTGGCTCTCGCGCCTTCAGTCGCCCCAGACGCTGCGCCTTTTTGGCCCGAATGCAGCCCGGCCCTTATCACCAGCCACGATCGATGTCACCGCGCTGCGCCTTTTGGCCCGAATGCGGCCCGGCCCTTATCTCCGGTCGCGATCGATCTCACCGCCCTTATTCCTCCGTCTTCCCTCCCCATCTGTACAGCCAACGCGGCCGACTTTCTGCTCGCGTCGCTGACCGGCTTACCCACCACCGAGGTAGAAGGAAGATAGCTGACTGCCACTGATGGAGGCTTCGAGTTCAGGATATCTTCTGCACTCCGGGTTCTCGATGCCTGCCGTGCGACGTGTCTTCCAGCAGGGTGATGAGGGTGGATGCCTCTCTTCGACGCCCGTTCTGTGGACGAAGCCGCCGTGGATATAAACTGCCGCAGGGTAAGAATCGGACTCGTCACCACTGTTAAGTCTGTGTGTTCTAGTTGTATTTAAGATTAATTACTGACACAGACTACAAGAATAACGTTTCAACAGGTCTTTACTAGTTGGAGGTCAGGGCTATACTAACAGCAATATCACTACACAGTACTTATATACCGGTGGTCACCACCGGTATTACGTATACAGCAGCCAGAGAAAGTAGTACATCTCTTAAGGTGGAACAGGCTTAAGTTCTCTTAAGGTGGAACAGGTTACATACACCACAGTGGATGAGCAGCTAAATGCCACCACGAGGACGGTGTCAGGGACGCACTGTGTGGCTCGCAGTGCTGTACCACATTGCCTCGCCTGCCATTCGTCACGACGCTGCCGTGCTCCGTGACATGGAAGAAATCCTGAGCAACATCAGCCTTCCCGTACACGAAGACTTGAAAAACTCACCACGAAAGCGCTTAAAATCGTGCCGGCCATCCTGGGAAACAGCAGCCAATATTCATGCAGCTGGTATCGACTCACTATCCAGATGGACGGAATCATGCAACATAAAAAACCAGCACCTCATCACTGACCCAAGAGCAGAGGTCTCTGGCTTTGACCTCCCTCGAAGACAGTGGACAGCACTCAACCGAACCAGCACAGGGCACGGACGATGCGGCCACCTGCTCCACAAGTGGAAGATGAGGGATGACCCGAAGTGCGACTGTGGCCATGAGTCCCAGGCCATGGAACACATCACATCAACCTACCCACTGAGACCTGTTGCGGGAGGCACCTCATTTCTCTACTCGCCATCTCAGGAGGCCATGGATAGCCAAACTAGAAATCTCATTATCAGCTTTACCCTTCCTATGAAAGTAGTAAGTAGTATCTTCAGCAATTCACAGTTCACTGAACACAGCCAGAAGAAAAATGATAATATTTTGGGTTATGCAGAGTTACATAAGAACATAAGAAATAGGAGCAGGAGTAGGCCAATCGGCCCCTTGAGCCTGCTCCACCATTCAATAAGATCATGGCTGATCTGATCCTAACCTCAAATCTTCTATCACTCTGCATCCACCCGAACCCATGTGATCTCCCGGGAGAGGCGAAAAACCAGATAAAGACCCAATGGCCAATTTGGGAGAAAAAAATCTGGGAAATTCCTCTCCGACCCATCTAGGCGATCGAAATTCTTCCAGAAGATCACTCTGTCCCTATATTTTCTACAGTACTTACCTTCTGTAAAGGCGATCTCCACCCCAGCCAGGAACAGGAATAAAACCATCTCCTGAAATCTAACACAGAATTAGAACACAGTAGGAGCAGAACAAGGCTACACGGCCCCTGGGCTCACTCCACTACCCACAGGGCCACGACCATTCCGAACCTAGACTCATGTCCAATTTTCTGCCCGCTCCCCATAACCCTTAATTCCCTTTACTTCTAGGAAACTATCTATTTCTGTTTTAAATTTATTTAATGATGTAGCTTCCACAGCTTTCTGGGGCAGCAAATTCCACAAACCTACCACCCTCTGAGTGAAGAAGTTTCTCCTCATCTCAGTTTTGAATGAGCAGCCCCTTATTTTAAGATTATGCCCCCTAGTTCTAGTTTCACCCATCATTGGGAACATCCTCACCGCATCCACCCGATCAAGCCCCTTCACAATCTTATATGTTTCAATAAGAGTCGCCTCCATCTACTCAATTCTACTCAACTCTCATATGACCACCCCCTCATCCCCGGGATTAACCGAATGAACCTTCTTTGTACTGAGTTTTCCCCTAGCTTCATTGAAGCAGATGATGAGTATGTCAAAACATTTCTTCACACAAGATGACTAAGTGCCAGTCATTTCTACCAAACAAAAGGTTACTTGGTGAAATGTTATTCACATAAATGAGCTGGGATGACTACCATTGATGAACCTGGCTAGTACTTAAAAGGAAACAGCAAGAAAATGTCCCTGACCCCCAATACTTCAGCCAACTGAAATAGCTTAATTCCAGCCCCTCGCATTAACAGAATAAACCAAGGCTTTGACCTCACTTGAAGACAGGGGAAAGGGGTGCGGAGGGGGAAGGGGGTGCGGAGGGGGAAGGGGGTGCGGAGGGGGAAGGGGAAGGAGGATGAAGAGGGGAAGGAGGGGGAAGGGGGTGCGGAGGGGAAGAGGGTGCGGAGGGGAGGAGAGGGGTTGCGAGGGGGACTTGAGGCAGGGAAGGGGTGCGGAGGGGAGGGGAAGGGGGTGCAGGGGAGGGGGAAGGGGGTGCGGAGGGGGAAGGGGGAAGGAGGATGACGAGGGGGAAGGAGGGGGAAGGGGGTGCGGAGGGGGAAGGGGGTGCGGAGGGGGGTGCGGAGGGGGGTGCGAGGGGAGGCGAAGGGGGTGCGGAGGGGGAGGGGGAAGGGGGTGCAGAGGGGGAGGGGGAAGGGGGTGCGGAGGGGGAGGGGTGAGAGGGGAGCGGAGGGCGGAGGGGGAGGGGGAAGGGGTGCGGAGGGGGAAGGGGGTGAGGAGGGGGGCGGAGGGGGAGGGGAAGGGGGTGCGGAGGGTGAGGGGAAGGGGGTGCGGAGGGTGAGGGGGAGGGGGAAGGGTGTGGAGGAGTGGAGGGGAAGGGGGTGCGGAGGGGGTACGGAGGGGGAAGGGGTGCGGAGGGGGTACGGAGGGGAAGGGGTGCCGGGGGCGGGAGGGGGAGGGGAGGGGAAGGGGGGAGGGGGAAGGGGTGAGGGAAGGGGGAGGGGGAGGGGAGGAGGGGGAAGGGGGAGGAGGGGAGGTGCGGAGGGGAAGGGGGTGCAGAGGGGGAAGTGGGTGCGGAGGGGAGGGGGAAGGAGGGGAAGGGGAGTGGAAGGAGGGGGAGGGGAGGGGAAGGAGGGGGAGGGGAGGAGGGGGGAGTGGAAGGGGAGGGGGAGGGGGAAGGGGGGAGGGGGAGGGGAAGGGGAGGGGGAAGGGGGAGGGGGAAGGGGGAAGGAGGGGGAAGGGGGAGGGGAAGAGGGGAAGGGGAGGGGAAGTGGGGGAAGGGAAGGGGGAAGAGGGGGGGAAGGAGGGGGAAGGGGGAGGGGAAGGGGGGAAGGGAAGGGGGTGCGGAGGGGGAGGGGATGGGGAAGGAGAAGGGGGTGCGGAGGGGGAAGGAAGGGGGAGTGGAAGTGGGGGAGGGGTAGGGGGTTGGAAGGGTGGAAGGGGCTGGGGGGTAGGGGAAGGGGGTGGGGAGTGGAAGGGGGGAAGGTGTGGGAGGGGAAGGGGGAGTGGGTGGGGGGAAGTGGGTGGGGAGGGGAAGGGGTGGTGCGGGTGGGGAAGGGTGCGGAAGGGGGTAGGGAAAGGAAGGGGGAGGGGAGGGGGAGGGGGAAGTGAGGGGTAGGGGAGGGGCGAAGGGGGTGGGGAGGGGAGGGGGAAGGGGGTGCGGGGGGGAGGGGGAAGGGGGTGGGGAGGGTGGAGGGGAAAGGGGTGGGGAGGGTGGAGGGGAAGGGGGTGTGGGTGGGGAAGTGTGGGGAAGGGGAGGGGGAAAGGGGTGCGGACGGGGAGGAGAAGGGGACGGGGAGGGGAAGGGGGTGGGGAGGGGAGGGGAAGGGGGAAGG